>NC_134273.1:62138397-62444186 GCF_031893055.1 Leptodactylus fuscus | reverse complement strand
TATCCCCCATTTGAAGCATAGAGAAAACTTGCATTTGGTGGGAGTCCAACCGCTTAGACCCCCACTGATACTGAGAATGGGGGACTTTTGAGTCCTTAGACCCCCTATTGCGAATGGAATAGTGGTTGGGCAGCGTGTTCAAAACTCCATTTACTTCAATGGGAGTGCCGGAGATAGCTGAACTATAGTGCCCCCATTGAAATAAATGGAGCAGTGCTAGACCACTGGACACTGGCGGACCACCGGACACTGTTAGCACCAGACCACTGTTCCATTCATAACGGGGGATGAAAGACTCCTCCCCATTCTCCTGATTAGTTGGAATCTGACCAGTCAGACCCTAACTGATCTGCAAGTAATCCTCTATCCTATGGATACAAATTGCTTTGTGGGAAAACCCCTTTAGACTAAAGCCTCATGGGACGTCCCGCAGCAAAAAAGCACTACAGGAAAAAAACGCACGACAATGCATCGCATTTCTTCCCGCAGCGTATTAGACAGAAAGTTTGCAGAGATTTCCTTTTTGGACTTTCTGTTTCAATTATATCTATGGGGAAATCACTGACATTTCCATAGGTATAATCGACATGCAGCAATTTCCAAAACCGTGCCTGTTTGGAAATCGCTGCATGTCTGCAGTGTGTTTTTTACCCCAATGTGGGCATGAGATTTGCTAGAAGAGGAAGTAATAAAAATAGAAAATTTGGTCATACGTAGCATGATGATTGGCTTTCCATGTACTGTACACAAAGTCATTCATGATATACAGGTTTATATCTTTACTAGCATATGCCCGCGACTTCGTCTGCAAGTTGGTGTTGGCGCTGAGCCACTTATATTTAGCCAATTGCTGTTGTGGACGATCCACCTGCTACATCGCAGCATATGCGCAGCCTACTCAGTTGTATGTACATCTCTGCATATGGAGAGCGTACTCCGCTGTACTACACCGCTGCTTAAGCTCTGCTACATCTGGCCATTTGGATTATAGGGGTATTCTCATGTCAGTGTGTGAGCAGCTTCTGAGTTACAAAGGGCTGAATGGATGTTGCTGAAATGTGCCAAAGTTCGATCAGCCTGCTCCCGCGTCTTGGCTCTACTACATCGCTACATATGCCTAGGATACCCAGCTGTATGTAGATGTTTGCATATGGAGAGCCTACAGAGGTGTGCTACAGCGCTGCATAAGCTCTGCTACATTGGTCAATTGTGATTACAGGGGTTTTGCTATGTGACTGTCTGAGCAGCTTCTGTGCTACAAAGGGCTGAATGGATGTTGCTGAAATGTGCCAAAGTTCTCCCCCCTCCCCCATTAGAGGCAGAACAACACATTCCCCGTTGTAGTCACTGAAACTCTACACCCGATACACTCCTCTTGCCCACACACACCCTGCATGTTCTGTAATCTCCTGATCTTCCATGAAACTCCATTTTCATCAGCTTTCACACTGTCCAGCTTCATCCTATATAGCTCTGCCCACAAAATAGCGTGTAGCTACGCCCACTGTCTAGCATGATCCTATCCTAGAATGGCTCAAGGACCTGTGATGATGTCATCACAGGTCCTTTAGTGTTGTGTGTACCTACATTCCTTCACTGCGGTCAAGTAGTGATGTCATTTACTGGGATTAAAAGTAGCCTATGTTTTAATCTGGGTTCCTATCTATGTATGTGGGAAATTTCATGCAAATCCGTTCAGCCGTTTTTGAGTGATTGAGGAACAAACATCCAAATATCCAAACCCACAAACATCCAAACCAACAAACTTTATCTAGAGATACAAATAAAACACACATGATATTCAGAACAAAAGGAAAAAGACAATGAAACAGTCAATAAATGGTCTTATAATAGTATGCTAATAACGTCAGATATATTAATATATAATTCCTAGTATTAGCATATAGCTAAGTTTTATTAGAACATTTTGATCAATGGGGTTCCGTTAATCCTTAGAATCTAAGGATAAAAGTCCCTTTGGCATTTTTCAGCTTATGTCAGTGAACAGACTTGTGTTACAGTTCCAGGGTGACTGGCAGCTTTGCCGAGCAAGAAAAAAATCACGGAAAAAAATATTTCACAACATGCATCTTACTCTTACATCAGATGACAGGGCTTTAAATATGATACCCAGTGAGATGCAGTGAACACCATGGCTGTGGGGTCTTACAGGGATTAAAGGGAGCAATGCCCATGACCAATAATGTCTCAGATCACGGGCATTTAACCATCATGGTCAAATGAGACCATGTCATCTGGATCATTACTTTATCGGTAATGGGAACGCTATCCAATGGGGAGATTGCGAGATGGCAGTAGGGAGACCCCTTAAGGGTAAGTTCATATGGGGTTTTTTGGTCTGGAACCTGAGGCGGAGGCCGCCTCAGGTTCCAGACCAAAAACCGGGTAGCCGCGACTGAAAGCTGGTGCACTGCACTGGCATCCAGCTGCGCACTCCGCTCTGGATTAGGACCAATGAACGCGCCTGGTTCGGAGAAGGGAGTGTCTTCAGGCTGAATCGAGAAGAATGAGCACCTCGCTTCATTTTTCCAGGAGCTGTCTTTTTGGGCAGGATTTTGAGGCGGATACGGCCTCAAAATCCTAATAAAAAATCTCCTTGTGAACTTACCCTAAAGCTCCCAAGCCTGCCATAGTAATCTTATTATTGAGGCCTCCCTGTGGCACACTTCAGTAGTTACATATGCATATAAATAAAATACACATTCCCTAAAATGATATAAAACTACATATTATCCTGCTAAAAACACTCTTTACATAGCTCCATATACTGAAATCTATACAAGTTTTGCAACTCACAATATGGCATTTCCCACAATTTTTTTGTTTTTCAAAATGTAAAATTTTTGTAAAAGTATCAAAACATGAAAAAAGATTTGACAGGTTTGGTATCACCATGATCACACTGACTTGCAGACTAAAGCTAACAGGTGCCGTCCGTAGCTGAGAAATTGATTTGGTTATAACCCTGCATTATGCAGTAAAGACTTCTGGGAAGTCGGACATGTTGTTCAGGGTGCTTCACATAGAGGGCGGCATAACAGAGGCACTGTCTCCCTGTTTACATCTTGGGAGACAGATTTGCATATTCTTCCTATAAAAACAATCAGGCTTCACACCAAAAAAAAAAAAAAAAAAAATCCCAGGCAGTGTACGTCAATAATAGCAGGGACAGATGGGGAAACTGGATGGAACGCATAGTATTTGTGCAGTGGCGTAACTAAAGTCTTGTGGGTCCCGATGCAATCTTTTGTCTGGGGCCCTATAACTCAATCCTACAGTGAATTCTTGATAGTGATGGTTATGGGTGATACAGAGTTTAATTAGTGTGGTTGGAGTAATTTGGGGACTCCTTGGTTTATGGGCCAGATGGAAGCTGCAATCTCAATACTGATACCAGTGTGTATGGACCCCCTAAAGCTCCTGGGCCTGAGTGTGACAGCACCCCCTGCACCCCCTTGAGGTAGCACCTGTATCTGTAGCAATTGTAACCCATTCATTTTTTAATTAAGTGATTGCTACATTTTGAGACTCCGCCGCAGAAACTGCCCGGAGGACGGTTTTCTCTCTGCTGGTTTCAGTATGAAAATGGCGGACATCTAATGGACACCCGGTGGACCCTGTTATATTCAATGGGGTCTTCTGGCGTCTGCATGTAACTGCTGCTTTATTGTTTCAGTCCTCTGTTGTTCAGGTCTCACGTCAGAGCCAAACAACGGAGCAGCGCAGATGCGGACCTGGCCTTATTTATTTAGTTTGTTAATATATTAAGGTAGTTTATTTGTAGACCAAATATTAACCTGAAAGCTTCCTGAAATGCTTCTGAGTATCTAAAGGTTTGTCTTATTTGATACCTCTTCTTTAATATACATTTTTTGCACAGACTAAAAAACTATTTTCACATTTATAGTAGGAAGTTGTTTTATCTGCTAAATCATATGACACAGCATATAGTACAGTAGGAAATATTGTGAGGTCTAAGCTGCCTTCTGTGTAAACCTTCTGCAAATACGAATGCCCACAAGTGGAATCCAGTTAATGGGGATCTGGTTAAATAGACTAATGCACTGGATGTACTCACTGCAAACAGCAAAAATATCATGGACGCTGTCCCCAAGGAACTGAGCACCAGATGGATAGACTAACAGATGCCGTCTCCCTGCCGCGTGTAATGGGACATTCTATTGCTGCTAATGACAGGATCCATACTATCATTTGTACTTAGGTGTATTACAATATCCTCATAGATTGTAAGCCCTCGGGGGCAGGACCTTCTATCCCACTGTGCCAGTCGGCCATTGTTAGTATTATATCTGTTTGTATATTTTGTGCCCTGTATGTAAATCCTCAAATGTAAAGCACCAAGGAATTAATAGTGCAATATAAATAAACAATAATAATAATAATAATAATAATAATATAAATAATAGTAATAATAACAACAATAATATCCTAAACATGGTCTTAATAGTAGACAATAATGATATTACTCTACCACTTCTGTAAATTAAATCCTGAATTACTATATGTTACCTACACACCTAATACATTGGGTATCATAAGTATGACAATTGTGTGCTGTATCTAGTAAGTTGCACCACTTTTATCATGTCACATGCATAATTTCATAAATTTTGGGCAATTTGTACTTCAGCCTCATAGACGCATGTATTTTTCTGCATTTTAGTATTTTTTTGCTAAATTTAAGCAGCAGGTGAAAAGATAAAAGATTCTTATAGTATTTGAGATCCTCCTATACTTCAGATCACTAACATACAGGGGACCATGATCAGTGCAAACTGGATTACAGCGCAATAAATATAACACGTATACCAAGTAACGCAGAAGCACAGCAAAGGCAGCGAAGACATAAATCCTACATTATACATTACACCGTATACTACAACATCTAATAAAGCTTCTTATGTCAATCAACAAAACAACCAGCAAGTGATAAAAGAGGGGGGGAAGGGTAAGAGGTGAAAGAGAGGGGAATTACAGGCCGAAGATTTATTGAAACACACAAGGGGGGAGAGGATATCAATCGTATTCTATATTGATGATCGGACTGTCCATGAAGGAATAGTCTCTGAGCTGGATGTGAACCATTCTTTGACTGTCCTGGATGGAGATCTTCTCCTAGTTGATAGTCAGGCACTTTATGGCAAGACACAAAGTGACTTTAAGGCTAAGGCTCCACTGGGTGTAAAAGCAGCGCTAAAGCGATGCGGAAAGAACCGTGGTGTGAACGCACTGCGGTTCTTTCCGCAGCACTTTCAGCAGAAAGTTTGCGGAGTTTTCCTCTGCGGACTTTCTCTTAACATTATATCTACGGTAAAGGCGCTGGCGTTTCTGTAGATATAATTGACATGTTGTGATTTTCAAAGCCGCAACGGCTTTGCAAATCGCAGCGTGTCCGCAGTGTGATCTTTTCCGCAAAGTGGGGATGGGATTCGCATCCCCTTTGCTTGCACTGTAAAACGCCGCGATTTTTCCCGCAGTGTTTCCACCGTGGGCAAATCACGGCGTTTACGCCCAGTGGGGCCTTAGCCTAACACAGTTCATAGGGTGCCAGATTTCAGGCAGCAGCGGAATTACTGCATGGCAGCCGCTATGGCTGCACCGGGCCTTGAGACCTTAGCGGGTCTAGTGGGCCACCTCCTGTTTTTTTTTTGTTTTTTTTTAAATTGGTCATTACCTGCTGGATTATGAGTATGTAATAGCCCTTATTTACCTGCCCACGACCACCTCTACTTTCCCTTCACCACATATAAAAATAAACCAAATAATTCATTCAAACACATTCATTATAAAAATATAATGTAAATGCTGTAGCAGTAAAAAAAAAAAAAAAATCATAACGGCTAAATGTAGTATTACTATGATCATAAAGAAGTTATAGGTAAAATGTTATTACACCACACAATTGTGTTTTTTTCCAATTCCACCCCATTCTGAATTTTTTCCAGCTTTCCAATACATTGTACAGATATGAAATTGTGCCACTACAATGTATATTTTTTCCTACAACCCTGTGAATGGGAAAATCCGCGCGTATCACATTGAAAGCAATAGGGAAAAAAGCCTCCCATTGATTTCAATGGGTAGCATGCGTATGCCAGCACCTATTCAAGTCAATGGGATTTTGTTTTTACGCGCTCATTCTGAACGAGTTTTACGTTCAGAATGAGCAGAGCGTAACTCCACGTGAAGGCTCCCTTTGACATATAAAATATGGAAGACAACTCTGTCCATTGCATGTACATACATGATCAATAATAGGTCATCTATGAAAGTTCTACTTCCAATTATTTTTAAAGGTTTCGGATTAAAATATAATGTCCACACATTTTTAATTTATATTTTTTTAATATTGCTGCAGAGAAAGGAAAGATATGAAGCTGTGCAGTTCATGCTTAACTAAAGGGTATACGAGGTGACATCTGTTAAAAATGCCAATTTCATATAGAAAACCTTTGAAACCATATTTCTTGTCATGTAAGAAAGCTGACAGCTGTATATACAGAGAACTGAGATTGTTATTGTAATAACAGACTGGTATGCGGAGTTATATATAGATCGGGCTCGCTGCACTAATTCACATACCTACCATTCTGAGACTGATTTGTATGCCCAGGTGTAAGAATAGGGCTTTAGCACATTACATTCAAAGAAACTTGAATCCTGTCATCAATACATTTTTTGTCTTGGCTGAATCCCCCTCCCTTTGAACGAATAAGATCCTCAAGGTGCATTAAACTAGAAATACAGTATATTTGTGTTCACCTATATTCCAGATCCAATCTTGTGCATATTTGATACAAAATCCACAGTGAAACATAATTGAATGTATGTGTTTCTAGGTCTATCTTAAGTGTTGCTGAGCTTCACAGGATATGCCATAAATGGCTAATAGATGTGGGTCCTACCTCGGGGGCCAGCACCTATCACTATAATTAGCCCCCAGCTCTGCTACTTACATGGCTGTGACCACACTGAGAAGACTTTCAGCTATGGTTGGGCTGGACAGAAACAGTGTAACTCAGAGGAGCAACACTGTTTCCATAACTCCCATAGAAGGGAACAGGAGTTCTAGAAAAACTGCAGATCCCTGTTCTATTGGAGTTACAGACAGTGTCGGACTGGGATGTCTAAAACCCACCAGTGGAATTGTATCTACTTTGCTCACCACCAGGACCCCTGCAGATCAGCTGTACTGAGACAGCGTGACTACAGGTAATAACAATGCCATACTGCTCACCCACCATATAATGTGCACCACGGCACAACCAAAACCCACTACTAAACTCTATGGATAGCAAACAGTGTGACTCCTGGACAGTGTTAACAATACTTGTAGTCGCACTGTCCTGGAAAAAGTGATCAGCAAAGGTCCTGGGTGTTGGACCCCTGCAGATGTAATATTGATGGCCTGTCCTAAGGCCATCAACATTAGAAAGGTAGATTAACCCTTTAAAGAGGCTGTCCAGGAAACAGAGCAACTAATGTGGTGGAAAGAGAGAAGTTAAATTACAAAAAAAAATGCATACTCACCTGTCCCCATGGTATACCGCCAGTGTCCATTCAGTCTTGTGCTGGCGCCTTCTTGCTGGGAGTCCTGCACTTCAGGTCACAGAATTTCCAAAGATGAGGTGAGCAGACACGGGTAGGGGGTAACGGGGCTCATTTTAGAGATAGGTGTGATCCCAGAGGTGGGAAATGGAAATGTCATAAGTGTCTATGATGGGAAAACTCCTTTAACACTAATAATATTTGTATATTCATATGAGCCATGAGTACATGTGTATGAGGGCAGTCATGGAGCATAGTAGTCCTTTGAACAACAGCCATGTATGGCCAGCCTTACTCTCCATATACAGTATAACCAGTTACAATATTGTTCCATACAGAAAATTCTCTCCTATGATTTACTCCATGACATTAATTCCTTTATGGATGACAACACAGGGAAAACACAATAGCATAGCATAACATACAGTATGAAGTTGGTATTCCAGTGGTATATTTCCATGATGCTGTTATGGGACCTATATAATAGGGGTGGTATACCTAGGGATCTCCTATATGTATGCCCCTGCTCTGACTACAGCATGTGTCTTATTGTGCCATAATATCATTCAGTATCATAGTATCATTTACGTATGCTTCTAGACCATACACAAATTTCTAATTTCCTCAGTTTGCATCTGTTCCATTAGGATCCTATTACAGGGCACACAAAATATAATGTGATATTTTATGTAATAAATGAGAAGAGCGTCCTCACTGCTGTCACCAAAGGAAGATGGATGGTTATGCATGTGCCAACGAAGTACTAGTGGCAGGGAATGTGTTAACAACCATTTGTTAGACACTACTGAAGGGTCAAGTGTTACAACCAATGGGTCCTGTTACACACTTGTAGGGCTAAAAGTACTATACTAAACTTTTTCCTCCAGGATACACGCAGAGGCTCAGTCCCAATGTTATTTTTAAGGCAACGCATGTTTGTTTAGTAAGTGTGCCAGCGGTAGTGACTGAGAGCAGGAAAACCAGAGCTACAATAGGCCAATGTCCAGCTAATCCGAGGCACTTGAAAGAAACCAATATTTATAAAGTGGAAAGTCTGAATGGGCTTTTCATTGCGGAGTATGAATGTGTTATGGCCGGGAGTAAAGTACATGTTCATACCAATTATCCTCCTCTTATTACATTACATTTACTTACTATACAAACTTGCTCCTTTGGGTTGGAGAGTTGGCATGGTTAGCCTATCTGTAATATAACCAATAAATATTACCAGAGGATCAACAATTAATAATTAACTCTAAAATCAATATAGAAAAGAATGAATCCAGCCAAGTTGTGCACATAAAAAGTTAAGAACGATCTGAAAACAACAGGGATTAAAGTGTGGCACAAATGGGCAATAAATAACCACAATTAATTAATTAATCAATAATTTACCGGCCAAGATCACAAATTCATAAATGGATAAATAAATCACACCTGATACATTATATCCAGGTAAGTATAAATATACTCATGTGATTCAGTAACTAAATACAAACCAATCCATTAACCCATAAATCCACCAAATCAACAAATAAATATTTAAATAAAGCCAAAGCTATAGACCAGCCATGTGTAGTAACTGTCCTTATCCAGAACCCCAAAACAAACACATGGTTACTCAGAATTAGATTGGTTTTATCACACATGATGAAACATACCTGTATCATATTATCGGGGGCAAGTAATAACTGATATTCAGTTACTCATCCCCACTTGAGCTTCCAAGGTATACCGCACATTACATTACAATACAATAGCCAAGCTTACTACATAGATACGGTTACAGAACCAAACCTACTACACAGGTATGGTATTAGAACAAAAGAAGTGATACTGTACATTGTCTATATATACAAGGTTATACAAGCTGTAATATAAAATGCACAAATATACAGAATGTGCAGTGCCCTTAAATACACGACTAGAGAAGAACTACTGTGCAGTGGTCATAATATATATATATATATATATATATATATTTACTGGATAAGACAAGAGGTACTGTCCAGTTCCCATGTATAAAGTGACAAAGAGCGGTACATCGAGGAAGGAGAAGCGCAATAAATAACTCCAAGAAACTCACCGTGTACCAGTAACTGCAAATGGACTACACCATGGCCACCTACCTGGAAAAAATACCCCACCTCAAACACAGACAGGCCCTGAGCTGGTATAGAGTGGGCGCCCACAGCCTGGAGATGGAGAGGGTGCAACACAGGCAGATGTACAAGCCATGGGAGAACAGACTGCCAGCACTGTGACCAGGGGGCCCTAGAAGACGAGACCCACTTCCTGCTACACTGTACCAAATACTCATCTGTGAGGGCCGTCTACTTCCAAAGACTCTCTGCCCACATCCCGTCCCAGACTTCACATCAGGAGACGAGAAGAGAAAATTCTACATCCTACTGGGAGAAGAGGAGTCCACTATGGAGATCGCTGTCCAATATATGTCACCAAATGAGGGGAAGATGAAACTCCATGGACTGTTGTACCCTCTAATCACCCATTCACCCCCGGACATTTCTGCCCCCTCTGATTACTCCCCCCCACACACGTCCCATCTCAAACACCCCCCCCCCCCGCAATACCAACCATTCCCTCTGGAGCCAGTAAAGCTCCTCTGACTTGTTTTAACCTGATTGGCTGATGAGAAGAAGAAATTCTACATCCTACTGGAAAAAGAGGACTGTGAAGATTGCTGCCCAATATGTGTCCACCTGTCAACAAATAAGGGGAAGATGAGACCCCAAAGACTATTATACCCCAAATCACCCACCCCGTCCCCCATACCCGACATCCTCCCCCCCAATCCCAACTCTTCCTCCCACTTTACTTGCCTTGGCAATGCCAAATGTCTATTTGGACGTGCCAATAAAGCTTCTTTGACTCATGATTGTAAAGAATAAGTGAAGATAGTCTGTACAGTTACCATATAAAAGAGTAAGAGAAGAGGTTCTGTGTAGTTCCCATATAAAGAATAAGGTTGGGTTCTGTTTGAGGATTCCATTCCCGAATTCCCCTGAAAAATGCGGCAGTTCTTTTCTCTTTGCATTTTTTGGGCAGAAACCCAGCGGACCATATTATAGTCTATGGGATCCATGGTTTCTGTGGGTAACTGCTTTGCAAGCGGATTGGGTTTCCAATTTTTAGGTCCCCAAGCGGACCTGGAAAATAGAAACCGGAGTGCAAGTGTGAACCTAGAATAAGAGAATAGGTACTGCTCTCACACTCACAGAGAAACCCGGAAGATCACTCAAAGCACTGCTAAAGGTATTTGGTTGCACATATTAACCTATTAATAGCACTAACTGACCTTTTTGAAAAATATTTTTTTGCCCAGAAAACCCCTTTAACCTGGTTTAAGCAGACTTAGAGATCATCACTCTCTAACTTATCTTAAAAATAGATCTTGTACAACAGACAGAAACATTCTTCAACAAATAATTATAGCTAAAACTGGCCAAATAACATGGTCAAGATTATCTCTGTAGTACAACCACACCAGCCAAACAGGATTACAACATAGAGGATTAAAATCTATATACCGTATATACTCGAGTATAAGCCGACCCGAATATAAGCCGAGGCCCCTAATTTTACCATAAAAAACTGGGAAAACTTATTGACTCGAGTATAAGCTGAGGGGGGGGGGGGGATGGGGTTTTTGGGTGCAGGAGATGCTGGGGAAGAGGAAGGGGTGTTTTGGTTGTCTGTCTGCCCCTTCCCTGAGCTTGAGGACTGTTCCCCCCCCCCCAATTAATATTCAGCCTGGCTACTTTTATATGCATTCTAGGGAAAGGAGTGATTTATAGAATCTTATGGAAGATTCTATATATTACTATTGCGGCTGGTCATGGTTATTTATTTGTATATAGATGGAGGGAGCAGCACGTCCAAAGAGCACTGATCAGGGAACAACCGGGAAAGAGAATTATACGAAGAAGGCAATAGACCGCGCTCGGAGGTCACAGTAGAATTTATTGGTTGAAAGGTGCACCTTTTAACCAATAAATTCTACTGTGACCTCCGAGCAGGGTCTATTGCCTTCTTCGTATAATTCACCCCAGTGTAGAACACCATCTACTGTATTTTCTAAACGTGCAGACTTTCTGGCTGGTCATTGAGCCAGATTACCATCCAAGGTGTTGGCTTCCTCTCCACAGACTGGCCAGATGGGTCTGCAATTATGAACAGGAGGCTGGTTTTCAGGGTTGATAGTGGGGTATCCTCTCTGGTCAAATCCTGGACATTCCCATCTATTCGTACCACCTGGCCCACAATACCGGTTTGACCATGGAGTACTGATACTGTCAACTGTGGTGAATCCACAGGGGTCACTTGTGTTGGTGGAAGACCAAATACCACCACAGGATTCCTTCGAATGTATACAATCACGCCATGCTGTTACTTAAGCTCCCCCTTCCTCTGTCCCGATGTCACCACCTGGGGCACATGCAGTGCATTACACCACTAGAAAGCCAACAGTGCGCTGAATTCAGTGCAGTATCGACTTTCACGTTCTGTGCCCCTGCTGAAGAGCCATCGGTGCCGGTACCGTAGCTCTTCACTGTCAAAAGGGCGTTTCTGACAGTCAGTCAGGAATATCCTTCCTCACAGTAGCGTCTATAACACTGTACTGTGAGAGGGGGCATTGCTTACCCCCCCAGTGATGACGCTGAGCAGTGAGGAACGCTCCCCCCCCCCAGTACTTGTCTATGGACAGCGCAATAGTCACTACTGTGAGAAAGGGCGTTCCTGACTGTCAAAATTGCCCTTCTGACAGTGAAGAGCTACGGTATCGGCACTAATAACACTGAATTCAGTGCACTGTCGGCATTCTAGTGGTATAATACAGCGCATGTGCCCCAGGTGGTGAAAGGTCCTCTTTAACAGAGAAATAACCCAACCTGATTGAGTGATATTTCCTGAACATCTTAAAGTAGTGGTGGTAGGAATTAGAGTCTTGGTGTCCCACAGAGACACATAGTGGCATACCTATGGCTGCTTTTACATTGACGATCCTGTGCATTATACAATGAATGTCATATAACATGCAGCGCTTAATAACATACAAACACAAAATAAGGTATAAATCTAAAGCAAATGTATTAATGTCATCTATCTAATTAAAAAGCCTATCACACTAAACAGTAATATAGTGAATACCAAGTACAGCGGCTGAAATAGAGGAACTTCAGATGTTCAAAACTTCAATTAAAAATCTAATAGTTGTGTTTAATAAATCCAAGGTCAAGATGTATGGTAAATCTGTTTTCCAGAATCTGCAATTATTTGGTTAACTTTCTCATCCAGCTGAGACTTCTATAAAACGGCAGCTAATAAAAGATCCAAAACTAGCATTTCAGTTTTAACAAAATTACCAATCCACATATAAATGTACAAAATTATGTCCACTGACATTTATGATTTTGCTATTTTTATGACCCAATTTCTAATTTAAATCATATTTCCAATCAAACCTGATCATTGAAGTTCCCAAAGCTTAAGACTAAGGCCCCACATAGCATCCCACAGCAAATAAACCGCAGCAGGCTTTCTGTTTCAATTATACCTATAGGGAAACCATTGGTATTTCCATAGGTATAAAACCACAATGGTTTTGGAAATCAAAGCAACTCCACAGAGCGCATTTTTCCAAACTGTGGGGATGGGATTAGCTAGAATACCACCCACCAAAAAGTGACTGTAAAATGGCTCCTTTTTTTCCGACGGTGTTTGCGCCATGTGGGGAACCTGGCCAAAAGGGGATTTCTGGCCTAACATATTGATGAGCTACAGATAGGTCACTAATTTCACATCTGTCAGGGTTTGTCTCCTGGAACCCCCATCAATTCATTGTTCTTAGTAGCCGATTGAATTAAACAGGAAGGTCTGTGTAAGGAGTTGCAGTTTGCTCTCAGGTCCCTAAAATGTGCCTAAAAGATTCAGGTCCCTAAAAGATTTTACTAGTCAACTGCTACCAGTTTTCCAACACTACTTTGGAGTGTGAAATCTAAGGCTCCCCAAGGTTTTCACTAGAGCCCTTTGCAAGGCAAGTTGGATTTTCGAGAAAAAAAAATCCATATTTGCTAGAGTTGGTGGAGGTGGTGAACGATATTTTAAAGGGGTTTTCCAGGCTATTGGTGACCTACAACAAGAATCAATATCAGAATGATAGAAGTCCAACACGGAATCACCTCAGCTGTTCTCAGCAGGTGACATACA
Organism: Leptodactylus fuscus; assembly: GCF_031893055.1. Classification (NCBI taxonomy): domain Eukaryota; kingdom Metazoa; phylum Chordata; class Amphibia; order Anura; family Leptodactylidae; genus Leptodactylus; species Leptodactylus fuscus. The sequence goes on along the minus strand of NC_134273.1, from coordinate 62,430,365 downwards.
GAGAATGGAGCAGGAAGAAGACAGCTGTATTCTCTGTGTAGTGGTCAGCCCAGGTTAAATCAAATCAGCTCCCATTCACTTGAATGGGAGCAAACCTGCATTTACTCGGTTCAGCCACTATACGGAGAACAGAGCTGTCTGCTTCCTGCTCCATTCTCTGTGTTTAACCTTCATGTGACAGTTTTCATTTTCATGTTTTTGTTTCTTTACTCCCTCAATTCAAAATGGTAGTATTTATTATTCTGTACAATGTACTGGGAAGCTGGAAAAAATTCAGAATGATGTGGAATAAAAAAAAAAATGCAGTACTGACATTTTCTTACAGGTGTTGTTTTTATGGCTTCCATTGGCAGATATACTATGTAACTATTGAAGCCTGCCGCAGATCAGCTTCAGCAGTTACATTACAATGACAGGGCTGGGAGCTTTCAGAAGGCTCTGGGCTGCCATGGTAATGGAACGTCTTCCGGGATCGCCCCCCATTATTGAACTTGAAATGGAAAGTGAAAGTAACAGCTGAGATTTGTGTTTTACCGCACCATCTGAGTGGGTAAATGCCTGTGATCATAGTCATCTCTGTGTGATCACAGGTAATACTGCCGGGTCCCTGCTGTGAGAAAGCACAGACCCCATCGTTAGTGTACCTGCTCTGATTTAGAGCATACGCCATAGTTAGTTACATGCACTAGGATGTAAATGTATGCCCTGGTACATGTAGGGTTTAAGCCTTTGAGAAAGCTAATAATGGGATGCCAAGCATCAGACCCCCGCCAATTTGATATTGCTGACCTATACTTAACACGTCAGCAATATTTTGGGCCTGGAAAACCACTTTAGGCCATTGCTGCACGTTGTGAATAGGCTGCGTATTACAGTTTGGTGATTCTGGCGAATCACCACATTGCAGAAAACTATCCGCAGTGGAAATGCGATTTCAAAATGTATTGCGTTTTCACATCATGTCAATTATACTGGCGTTAGGTATGATAGGAACAGAAAGTCTGCAGAAGAAAACTTTGCAGGCTTTTTGTGTAAGGGAGCATTCACATGGAGTAACACGGCGCTGATTCTGGCACAATAAGTTGCGTGAAAATCAGCGCTGCAAAACAGAATCCCATTGACTTCAATGGGTTCCATTTAACACATTTAAATCAATGGGAGGCTTTTTAACCCATTGATTTCAATATGTTACATGCGTTCAATGAAACCCATTGAACTCAATGGGATTCTGTTTGCATCACTGATTTTTACGCAAGTTATTGTGCCAGAATCAGCGCCTCATTACTCCGTGTGAATGCCCCCTAAAGCTCTGTGGAAAAACCACAGTACATTTCTGCCTTGCCTTCTCCGCCGTACTACGTGGGGTCTTAGCCTTTAAATGTGCTGGCTTGGTTTTGTGGTTATTTTTTGCAGCTTTATTGCTTTTCACATAGATTTACATTCTATATAATAAATGTCACTTCATACTAATTGAATATTAATATATTCAATGCAAATAAATATTTTGTAAATAAAGTATGACATGATTAATATTAATTTTATTACATGAAATGTGCATATAGTGAAGTGATTAATGTGCATCAATTATGCTAATAATCTTATGGGAATTATACACGCACCATTATTGGCACATGTGTGATGTACTTCTTTATCCCCTATAACTATGATGTCACCGCAGAACAAACATTTGGTATATTAATGTTCATGTGTCAAGATGTAAACCTCATCAGAACTTGCCTGCATTTCCATACTGATGTCTACCAGGCGTAAGGTCACTTTCACACATGACTAAAAGTGTTGGTCAAAAAATCCTATGTAAAGAATATGGTATCTTATATGTGGATATTGTTGATGATTTGCCGTGGATTTCATCCTATGTACTGTAAAGGGTGAAAACTAAGGTGAATTACTGCAATATTGCACGCTGCAGATTGAACAGATGGGGAGGGGACACCTACACTATAGTACTACCTGAGGAAAGAAATTGCAACATGGCCCTATAGGCCCCTGAGCACTACACAAGTCCATTAGGATAGGGTTGGGGCTCAGCAATGGTAATGAGCAGACTTTATAGGTGGTAGCATGGATTTGTTTCCAGCAGATCTAGCTTCTTGAGCGTTAGTCCGAGGATGCAATGAGGATTTATAACGTTATGAATAGAGATGAGCGAACAGTAAAATGTTCGAGATTCCATATTCGTTTCAAGTAGCCCCTCAATATTCGACTACTCGAATCGAATATCGAATCCTATTATACTTTATGGGGGGAAAATGCTCGTTTCAGGGGTAGGCAACGTTCGATCAAATTATACTTACCAAGTCCACGAGTGAGGGTCGGGCTGGATCCGCCGAGAAGTCTTCTCCGTGCAGCGTCCCCGCGGCGTCTTCCGGCTCTGAATTCACTCTTCCAGGCATCGGGCCTGGGCAGAGCTGACTGTGCATGCCCGCACTACAAGCGGGCATGCGCAATCGGCTCTGCCCAGGCCCGATGCCTGGCAGAGTGAATTCAGAGCCGGAAGACGCCGCGGGGAAGCTGCACGGAGAAGATTTCTAAAGGTAGGAGAAGAACCAGCGTTGATTGGCCGACTGTATAGCGTTTGGCCAATCAATGCTGGTTCTGCATTGAACTTTTCCATTCGAATAGCGAGTGGTACTCGATCAAGTACGAGTATTTCGAATACCATAGTATTCGATCGAATACCTACTCGATCGAGTACTACTCGCTCATCTCTAGTTATGAACAAAATGTTTTCTTTAAGAGACAGGATTATAGTGTAATATGTGTGTATTCTCATCATAGTATGTGTTTGTTGTGTTTCTGCCACATACAAATCAATGGAGGTAACCAGAAGATGGGAATAATTGTAGTGCTTTCAATGGTAGGCCAAGGATACTCAACAGCTTCTAAGTTGGGGCAATCTTGAGGGGCCTTTGGTGTACCTGATGGTGGTGTACTTACAGTTGTGAGTAGTCTTCTCCTTGTCTGAGCGTGGTGATGGTTATTGGAAGGGTTCTGATGGTAAACGCAGGAACGACTCTGGAGGCAGCAGTACACTTGCACCACATGATGAAACGTTACTGATAGTAGCAACCAATATAGCTCCCACATGGGGTTTGTAGTACAACCGGAGTTACACTGTGGGTCATGGTACACAGTTTGATAATCCATAGCAAGTGGATTTCCCATAATACATGTTAGGTCCAGTGCTTGATAACTCCTCTTCAACAGTACTATACTTTGCCTCTCCGACTAGACCTATGTGAGATGATATGAGTACCGTATTTTTCGGACTATAAGACGCACTGGACTATAAGACGCACCTAGGTTTTAGAGGAGGAAAATAGGGAAAAAAAATTTTGAAGCAAAAACTGGTAAAATATTTAATATATGGGAGTTGTAGTTTTTCAACAGCTGCAAGGCCACATTGACAGGTGACCCTGCAGCTGTACGGGGATGCATAGAGTGTTTTTTTTTTGCGGGGCCAGATGTACTTTTTAGTTATACCATTTTGGGGAATGTCTATTTCTTAGATCACCTTGTATTGAAAAAAAAAAACAGGAGGTGATTTAGAACTTTTATTTATTTCATATTTTTAAAGCTTTTTTTTTTTTTTTTTTACTATTTTATAACCCCCCCCGGGGGCTTGAACCTGCGGTCACTTGATTGCAAATCCCATAGACGGCAATACAACTTTATTGCCGTCTATGGGACATTCTGTCTATTAGTATTACGGCTGGTCATAGACCCAGCCGCAATACTAATATAGCAGTGACAAGCCTGGGAGCCTCATTAGGCTCCCGGCTGTCACCCGAACAGGTCGGCTCCTGCGATATCGCCGCGCAGGAGCCGGCCTGCAACGTCACAGGTACGGGGCCGGTGGGGACCGGTCCCGGGGGAGAAGGGGCCACCGATACTGACCCGGCATCCGCTGTACTAGAGAGGCGGATGCCGGTGAGGGATAGAAGCCAGCACAGGTGCCGGGGCCTGAGACATCGCTTCTCTGCCCTGCCTGAAGCCAGCGGTGGGGGGGGACGGAGGAGCGGAATAGCATCACTCCTGCTGCTGCTGGCTTCATGCAGGGCAGAGGAGCGCAGCGATGTCTCAGGCCCCGGCGTCTATCACTTGCCGGCTTCCGCCTCTCTATTACAGCCGATGCCAGGCGCCACATTCAGACTATAAGACGCACCCTTCTTTTCCCCCCAAATTTTGGGGAAAAAAAGTGCGTCTTATAGTCCGAAAAATACGGTAAATCCTAATTGTTATGCTGTCTATCTGTATACTGTAGGGTCTAGGCTGTGAGTCTTTAATAACCTTCACTTTTCTAGAATCTAGAACTTTTTTCCCTTTCAGAAGAAAGACAGCAAGTTCTTCCCTGTCTCAGGGCTGCTGCAATAGTGAAACTATGTAAGAGTTTTCACTAGTAATCTGCAAAACTTATACATATGCCAATTACTGTTACGAGTTTCATGTTACATTGCAAATTCATCTCTTTTTTTTCCATTCCTTTTTTTTTTCTTGCTTTCCAAAGTCATATCTTCTGTTCACAAGTTTATGGGCTTATTTTTTGCAGGAGAAGTTGTATTTTCTAATGGCACCATTCATTATTCCATATAATCAGGGCTGAGTGAACTGATTTGGAGTCAACCTAAATTTTTCCAAAAGTTGGACCCAAACCCGAAATGTTTTGGTTCCATCAGCAATTAAACACTATTATACTCTAGAGCCTCCTCAATCCCAGAGTATAATAAGTTGAGGCCCAGAGGAGTTGGGTAAAGATAAGTGAGCTGGAGCATACTACTTCTGGCCACCAAACTGCATTTTCGTGCTTAATTAACAGTTTTGGTACCTCCAGTTTTGGTGCTCCAGGAAATTAATATTGATGACTTATCCTTAGGATAGCTCATCAATGCAACCCCCACTGGTCAGATGTGCAGGTACCATGGTGCACACCATCACAGTCCCATTCACTTGCACATGGCAGGCATACTTATGATTCTTTATTGGTTTTAAATGTGCCACATTTATTAAGACACCTACGCCGTGAATATAAGTTAAATAAATTTCATGTAAATCCAGCTATATCCTTACTTAGACTTGTTTAATATACCGTCTAGTAAAGTGGTCTTTGCTGAGTAAGGCCTCCTTTTAAGTTTTGTTATACGGCTTTGTGGCTATGACTCCTGTCCAGTCTGTTTCCTCTTCTTGTGTTCAGTTGCACTTGTGGACTCCTTCTTTAGATTTCTTTCAGGGCGTATGTTGTGAATAAAAGTGAGGACTAGTGAACCTCTCAGGATTTGTTTTAGGTTCCGGTTTCTAGAGTCCAAGATTAGTCTCGGGTCTAACAAGTTCTGTACAGAGCAAATCTTAAAATGGCTTAAAACATAATGTAGAACACTCTCATGGCTCCAATGGGCCTGCTTGTCTAATTTCTAGCTCTCTAAGTCAAACATAGCCGAACTTATGTCAATGTGAAAATGTCATAATTATATGTGTTACACAGCGTTCCCATGTGATTATTGGTGGCCCAATCACAGCCCTCAGCGGTGACTCCAGGTGTATGACATCATCAGGAGAGCATCGATGCTGTTGAGGAGGCACAAAAGAGGTAACGGAAGGTAAGTATGTATGTCTTCTCGTTTTTGCCACTTCCCCTGGGCCTCCATCTATTATACCTAAAGAAACCCCAGAGTATAATGTTGTAGCCATTTAGCCCAAGATTAATCTCCATTTGTTCGGATTTGTTAAAAAATGGGTCAAACCTCAGCACGAGTCGTTTTGCCCATCTCTTGTAAGGACGCTTACAGTGTTGTTGCCCCCATTAGTGAGCATGAACTTCATAACATTTGTAATGTAACTTGGGATAGGAGTTGACATTATGGTATCGGTAAACTTATACGTGCTCTACTTACTGACCCCATATATAATGACCAAATATCTCTCTGCTTAAAGGGATTCTACCACTAAATAGCTATTTTTTCTGCTTTAGACGTCGGAATAGCCTTTAGAAAGGCTATTCGTCTCTTACCTTTAGACGTGGTCTCTGCGGCAATGTTCCTTAGAAATCCCGGTTTTTACCGGTATGCTAATGAGTTCTCTTGCAGCAATGGGGGCGGGCCTCAGAACACAAACGGCAATGGGGACGTCCCCACTGCTGCCAGAGAACTCTCTCTCCAGCGCAGTTGGCTCTGCCAGCGAGACACTAGTAGAGCCGACTACGCATGCCGGCCAGCGTCCATATTTTTGAGGCTGCAATTGCGCGCACACGCAATACGCTCCTCGAAGTCTTACGACAGAGAAGGGGAGGATGCAGCTGAAGAATGAGGCGTTACTGGAGAGAGTTCTCGGGCAGCAGTAGGGTCGCCCCCATCGCCGTTTGAGCGCTGGGGCCCGCCCCATTGCTGCGAGAGAACTCATTAGCATACCGGTAAAAACTGGGATTTCTAAGGAATGGCGCCACAGAGACCACGTCTAAAGGTAAGAGATGAATAGCCTTTCTAAAGGCTATTCTGATGTCTAAAGCAGAAAAAAATAGCTATTTAGTGGTAGAGTCCCTTTAATATCTCGCCTACTGCCTACTTCTCTATATATGCATGTATATATTTTAAAGTACATGAGAGCTGACCCAGTAAGGATGGAGGCAAATACACACACAGAAAATACTTTATTGAAGTAAGGACTCCCCCACACATCCCTCTTTCACTGTTTTGTTTAAAAAATGTTGGAAAAGGTGATTATTCCACATAATCCAGGAGCCTCAAATTCACGGTAGTCCAAAAACCCAGTGGCGGATCCAGGGTTTGCGGGGTCCTGGGCAATTGACTTTGGCGGGGCCCTACTTACTGGGGGTCTTGCACTTCTAACCTGTACTTCCCAACTGTTGAAGACTAGAAAGAGGGAACAAAATGTGTGGTGCGCGCAGTGCGCCGCAACAAATTAGGCCCCGCCCACTTTTATGCAGACTCCACCCATTCTCATTCAATTTTCATGTGATTCCACACAGTATAATCCTCCTACAGTCACCTGTAAATTATATCTCCCCCCCCCATTTTCATATACACCCTTCATCTACCTCTAGTTTCATGTCCCCCCCTCTATCTCTGTCCCCAATTTCATGCCATTCTCCCCCTTTATCTGCCCACAGTTTCATTTCCCCCCTGTCTCTGCCCCAGTGTCATGCCATCCCCCCCTTCACTTGCCCCAGTGTCATGCCGTTCTCCCCTTCATCTGCCCCAGTGTCATGCCATTCTCCCCCCTTCATCTGCCCCAGTGTCATGCTGTTCTCTCCCCCTCTATCTGTCCCAGTGCCATGCCGTTCTCCCCCCTCCATCTGCCCCAGTGTCATGCCGTTCTCCCCCCTTCATCTGCCCCAGTGTCATGCCATTGTCCCCCCTTCATCTGCTCCAGTGTCATGCTGTTCTCCCCCCCTCCATCTGTCCCAGTGTCATGCTGTTCTCCCCCCCCTCCATCTGCCCCAGTGTCATGCCGTTCTCCCCCCTCCATCTGCCCCAGTGTCATGCCGTTCTCCCCCCTCCATCTGCCCCAGTGTCATGCTGTTCTCCCCCCTCCATCTGCCCCAGTGTCATGCTGTTCTCTCCCCCTCTTCATCTGCCCCAGTGTCATGCCGTTCTCCCCCTCCATCTGCCCGTGTCATGCTGTTCTCCCCCCCTCCATCTGCCCCAGTGCCATGCCGTTCTCCCCCCTCCATCTGCCCCAGTGTCATGCCGTTCTCACACACACTCACCATTCCTCGTTCCCTCGCAGCTCTCTCCTCTCTCATACACATATTGTAGCTGCGATGTGATGACGTCATCACATCGCGGCTACAAATGCCGGAGGCCCGGATCTCAGCGTTAAAGCAGGAGCTGAGCTGTGACAGCTCCGGCTTTAAACGCCTATGCATTCAGCTCATCGGCGTCCTACCGCCGATGAGCCGAATACATAGGCGTTTAAAGCAGGAGCTGTCAGCTCCTGCTTTAACGCTGAGCTCAGTTGGAATCGGGACATGCCGACCGGGACCATTTTGTTAGGTCCCGGCCGCGCCGCAGGGCCCCGCTAAGCGCGGGGCCCCGGGCGGTTGCCCGGCTCGCCCGACCCTGGATCCGCCCCTGCAAAAACCTGCAAAACAAGAACAACCAAAAATAAATAAAGTTGGCCTTATACATGTTCCAGTGAACTGACATGATTGAAACAGTTTAGCAGTGCATGTGTGGGTTACTCTCAGACCATTTCCTGGCACAAGCATCACCCAAGACACCACAATCATTAACAATAATTATGGGGCATCTCAGTGGATCTGCACACCAGCAAATGGCCTGGGATTCAGAGATCATACATCTGTGTATTGCAGGTGAGCTACTTCTCATGCAGACATAGGTGGACTCCCCCAAACGGAATACCAATGCAGATGTGAACGAGGCCTTAGCCCTGCACTCACTATTTATCATGGTATCTAAGGGACAGATATTTTCGTATACATTGTGATGAGCTAAAGGGCTCATTACGGTAACTTGCTTATATGACATATGACAGATTTTTATTATTATTTATAAAAAGTATAAACATGTAGCTTAAGATTGGACAAACAGAAGTAATATTGTTAATATAATATCAACGGTGCAGCACTTCTGTTAGTTGTACTGAACATGAATAAGATAATAATGGTTCCTATTATTCACAGTTTGCATTTTTTTACATACTCTCTATTTAGAAAGTCATTGCCTTTATCCTACTATGTTAAGCTTTTTAGCTTTGTACAAACATTAGAACTTCAAGCACTAGTACAGTATTTGTTTGTAGATATTATACATTAACTATACTTAACCTGTGTGCAGTGTATCTCATCCCATAAGGATAAAGGAAAATGTAGATCTATGGTTCTAAATCTATAGTTTGCTGGAATAGTAAGGGATTAGATATTTCTATTTTACAACACTACCTGCCTTTCCCTAAATTGTGGGGGATCTTCAAAAGATCCCATGGGGCGTAAATGCCACTGAAAAAACCACAGCATTTTACTGTCCCTACAAAGTGGATGAGATTCTAGAGAAATTCATCCACACATTGCAGAAAAATACGCGCAGCGGATATGTAGCGATTTCCCAAACCATTTTTGGATTTGGAAATCACATTATGTAATTTATATCTATGGAAATACCGGAGATTTTCCTATAGATCCATAGAATCCATAGGTACACATACTACATAGTCTCCATTCACACACCTTGTTTCTCATCTTGGGGATGCAACAAGTCAAAACATTTCATATACAGTAGTTATGCTTTACTGTAATTTTAATGTGCATTTTGTTATTTGAATGCTTAGTTTACTCCTATTAGTAAAACTGATCAGATAACCGTTTCATTGGAAGTGGCACGTCTTAATGTGTTGAGAGATTGACCCCTTAAACATGTCACTGCTATTAGTACATTTTGGTCCTGCCTCTTTGAATCTCCTCCACACAAGTTCCCAGGGGACATGGTATATGTCTGATCAGAGCAATAATGAGTTCTAGTGGTCTTTACAAGTGGGATAGTGAGAGATCAGAGTGGATCAGTAATGAGGACCACCTAGAGAGCTTTAAACCTTCTTCATAGATCAAAGTTGATGTTCCTTGCTGAAAATCAGCATCATATTAAAACAAGCCTGCTGAGCGCATTTAGCAGCACTGAGCTGCACTGTAGACAGATATTTAATGAAGTGTGTGAACATAAAAATTATTTAATGGTACAATCCCCTTCCATGCACACGCTTTAAGATATCATCTCTCCATATATGATTCACAATTGACATCTCTGGAAACTGTAATTGGAGCAGATCTGATAACTTAATATACTGCCCTATGTAAGCTACGGATCTGTACTACTACTGTAGTAGCCAAAGTAGTACATAAAGTAGCTGTGGCATGTATCTACTAGGGTTGGAAGGTGTACTGCTGTATGTCTCCTTGTGGAGACTACCTTTACAGGTAACCTTCATAGGTGTACAAAGTCTAAGTCTTAAAGGCCATGCATTCTCCACTAGGTATAGGGAAAAAGGGAAACTCTAGCTCCACCTTGGAAAATAGCTCTAACTCCACTTTTATGGAAGGTATAAGTCAATGGACAACTTTTAAGAAGCCTTGTGACATGACTTGGGATATAAGCCAAATGAGAAAGTCTCTTCCACAGATAGTTGTTACAATGTTCTTGCCCCATGTCAGTGCGGGGTAGGGTATTAGTGTGGCTAGGGAAGTAGTCAAAACTAAGTAGTCAAGAGGTACTATGTCTAATTGTAGAGACTGTCTTTTGCCGACAATCTTTACTGGTGTATGGCATTTTAAAGGGATCCTATCATTAAAAGTCACCTTTTTGTCCCTAACATGTAAGAATAGCCTTAAGAAAGAAATACTGTGTAAGCATCCATTTTCTTGTGGCCGGTGCGCATGTCGGCTTTTCCCTAGGCCAGAGGCCTAGAAGTTTGAGGCCAACCCCCAAAAGAAGACATGTGAAGACCCTGTTCCTGAAGAAGATGGAGGCAATGCTGGAAAGTTCTCTCACAGCATTGCAGACGTCCCAGTGCTGTTTGAGCACTGGGGCCCGCCCCCAGTGCTGCAAGAGAACTCATTTACATACTGGCGAAAACCGGGATTTCTACGGAATGGCGACCTGGAGGTAGTAGAAGAATAGCCTTTCTTAAGGCTATTCCTACGTGTTAGGGACAAAAAAGACAGCCAGTGCCCACATCAGTAATCTGTACAGGGCTACTTCCGGAGTTCATACAATCTATAACACAGGGCTAGAAGCAGAAAGCTCCAGTCCTTGTATAGTAGCCAGGCACAGTCACTGCAAATCAGCTCCCAATAATTTCAAAAGATGGGCCCCGTCCAATGATATCAGCATGCTACCAATCAGATCAAGCCATTAAATATTTAATCCAGGACAACTCCTATAAATACTACTATAAAAATCCTTGACTCCAGACTAAGCAAAGTCCTTCACTATTGTGAAGACTAGATTAATCCAGTGTCTTTGATTATATGAAATGATAATTTTTCTAGAAGACTATAAGAAAGTTTTGTTATGGCTATCATTTTATTGGTTGGGTTAGGCTTGTGTACACTGAACCTGTCACATGTGTATCTGTAAGTGGAGAGTATATTGAAGAATTTACAATAGCTAGATGCATGAAGTAGAGTTTCCCAAGCTCCTCTCTTCTCTTTATAATTATGCTCACAGAGGAATAGGATAGAGGCAGTGGCGTAACTAAAGTCTTGTTGGTCCTGGTGCAAACTTTTGTCCGGGACCCCCTAACCCCTCCCTACAGAAAATTCTTGATAATAACAGTTAAGAAACCCCACACAGCAATATATGCTATATGCTCGACAGTGGCCCCCTCAGCATTATATGCACCAAAGTGCACCCCACAGTATAATATGCTCCACAGTGGTCCCACACCCAGAATATGTTCCACAATGGGCCCCCACACAGTATAATATGCTCCCCACAGTGGCCACCACACAGTGTTATATGTTCCCACATTGGTCTCCATCCAGTATTATATGCTCCACAGTGGCCCTCACCCAGTGTTATATGCTCCAAATAGCCCCCCTCCGCTATCATTATACTATTGTACTGTATTATGTATTGTCAGGGTCTGGGGTTGCTAGGCGGGGTGGCATAGACACATAAGTCCAGTTTGTTTAGTTCAAAACAAAAATAGAGTTTTATTTTCACTCACAAAAGGTAGTGCAGCAACAAAGAAAACAATACAAAAATAAATACCTGCCTGGCTAGGCTCTAACTAAACACAGAATAGGTTACCTCACCTAGAATAACAGAAATCAAAAGCCAGTAGAATCATTCAGGACACAGCTCCAAAAATATGACCTCTCTCTTTGGCTCTCCAGCCAAGCTCTGCCAAAGTGTTGCTGCTGGAGCTGGTTTCTTAAGCCCCCTTGAGGAGGAGACTCTCTGCAGCTGAGTCGCTGCCGGAACATCCCCAAAGTGTGGACTGGAGGGGGGTGGAATGACAGGTCCCACTACCAATCCTACCTGTCACTCCTAAAAATCCAGCCCAGTACTTAGCATTTACCAAAATGCTCAGCAGATGAAAGTTGTCTGCTGAGAACAAACATTCCTGGAGTTTTCTAATCCAACCCACCTGAGTAGCCTGGGTGAGATGTACACCCCCTCCATTACCTGACCAGCCATCGGCTTACAGTATATAATATTATATTATTATACTCAGGGGTCTCCTCAAACCCCAGAGTTTAATAATCAGTGGCCCAGGGAAGGTGATAAAAAATAACAAAATCTTATACTCACCTTACCTCACCTTTCCTTGCCATCCTTGTTCTGTGCTACTGTCTTCAGCACTTTTGGCACTCTTCAGACGTTATTGTTGAGGCCTGTAATTGAGCCTCAGTGGTCATGTGTGGAGCAGTGATGTCATTACGATGCAGCTTCCCATGTGACCACTGAGGCATAATCACAGGCCTCAGTCACATGAGGGAAGAGTGCTGGAGAAGACGCTGAACCCAGGAGAGGTGAGTAGAATTATGTATTATTTTAAGTTACCTCCCTGCGGCTGGCATCGATTGGAAAGGGACCCAGCAATATTCTATTGCCCCTTTTCATTTATAATATGTGTATCGGTCGGGAAACTAGGCTTCCCCGAATGCTATCATAGTGGTCCAGGGTCCAGCCTTGGGCCCCATACCTCGCTGGTCATGGTCGCACCCCCTGCAACCGTGATCATTACACCACTGGATAGAAGGTTTCAACTTTTTTTCTGCAGTCAAAAAGTCATTGTATGCAGATTATGTACTGAAATATACGTGAAGTCCCATTATGACGCTAACCATTATAGCCAGTTATTTTACTGAGGAAATGTCTGGTCTCAAAATTAACTGCAGGAAGTCAATTATTTTGCCATTGTGGGGATTGGACACAGCAGCTACAATCTTTTTATCTATATAATCTATACAATCTACAATATACTGGTATATTGTAGACAAAAGATTAAGACATGGGAGTTGTTTAAGCACCCTTTAGCTGCCAGAAATCATTAATCAAATAAGATTATCTTGCAAAAGAACTTTTTGGTAATGAATAGTATACAGTCCTATGAAAAAGTTTGGGCACCCCTATTAATCTTAATCATTTTTTGTTCTAAATATTTTGGTATTTGCAACAGCTATTTCAGTTTGATATATCTAATAACTGATGGACACAGTAATATTTCAGGATTGAAATGAGGTTTATTGTACTAACAGAAAATGCGCAATATGCATTAAACCAAAATTTGACCGGTGCAAAAGTATGGGCACCTCAACAGAAAAGTGACATTAATATTTAGTAGATCCTCCTTTTGCAAAGATAACAGCCTCTAGTCGCTTCCTGTAGCTTTTAATCAGTTCCTGGATCCTGGATAAAGGTATTTTGGACAAACAATTCAAGTTCAGTTAAGTTAGATGGTCGCCGAGCATGGACAGCCCGCTTCAAATCATCCCACAGATGTTCAATGATATTCAGGTCTGGGGACTGGGATGGCCATTCCAGAACATTGTAATTGTTCCTCTGCATGAATGCCTGAGGATTTGGAGCGGTGTTTTGGATCATTGTCTTGCTGAAATATCCATCCCCGGCGTAACTTCAACTTCGTCACTGATTCTTGAACATTATTCTCAAGAATCTGCTGATACTGAGTGGAATCCATGCGACTCTCAACTTTAACAAGATTCCCGATGCCGGCATTGGCCACACAGCCCCAAAGCATGATGGAACCTCCACCAAATTTTACAGTGGGTAGCATGTGTTTTTCTTGGAATGCTGTTTCTTTTTGGACGCCATGCATAATGCCTTTTTTTTTATAACCAAACAACTCAATTTTTGTTTCCAAAATGAAGCTGCCTTGTCCAAATGTGCTTTTTCATACCTCAGGCAACTCTATTTGTGGCGTACGTGCAGAAACGGCTTCTTTCTCATCACTCTCCCATACAGCTTCTATTTGTGCAAAGTGCGCTGTATAGTTGACCGATGCACAGTGACACCATCTGCAGCAAGATGATGCTGCAGCTCTTTGGAGGTGGTCTGTGGATTGTCCTTGACTGTTCTCACCATTCTTCTTCCCTGCCTTTCTGATATTTTTCTTGGCCTGCCACTTCTGGGCTTAACAAGAACTTTCCCTGTGGTCTTCCATTTCCTTACTATGTTCCTCACAGTGGAAACTGACAGGTTAAATCTCTGAGACAACGTTTTGTATCCTTCCCCTGAACAACTATGTTGAACAATCTTTGTTTTCAGATCATTTGAGAGCGGGCTGTCCATGTTCGGCGACCATCAAACTTAACTGAACTTGAATTGTTTTGTAGAAAGAAATGGTCCAAAATACCTTCATCCAGGATCCAGGAACTGATTAAAAGCTACAGGAAGCGACTAGAGGCTGTTATCTTTGCAAAAGGAGGATGTATTAATGTCACTTTTCTGTTGAGGTGCCCATATTTTTGCACCGGTCAAATTTTGGTTTAATGCATATTGCGCATTTTCTGTTAGTACAATAAACCTCATTTCAATCCTGAAATATTACTGTGTCCATCAGTTATTAGATATATCAAACTGAAATGGCTGTTGCAAACACCAAAATATTTAGAACTAAAAATGATTAAGATTAATAGGGGTGCCCAAACTTTTTCATAGGACTGTATGTAGTGAGTTTATATGGAGCACAAAATACCTAGCATTACTAAATGACAGAGCGCCTTGGAGTCTGAAGGTTGTCGCTCCCAAATTTTAGACTTTATTATTTTGGCAACATATTGGCAATATTTCTTTAAAGACAATGAGGCCAGCTTCAATAATTAATCAATAACTAAATTCAAACACTATGGATTTTGTAACCTGTTTAAACTTCTTGAATTTGGACTGTTGGGAAATATGGACTAAAAGACTTGGGTCTTGACTAAGGTTGAGCGATTGGGATCGGAAAAGATCGGATCCCGTTTGTCGATCAAGTAAATTTCACGATCGCGATCGGGTTCTGATCCTGCCTAAAAAAGATCGGGAATGGAATTCCGATCCCGATCACTCAACTTACCTGCACAGAAGTGTTGCCGCTGTCCCCGTTCTTCTCGCTCCTATTCTTTGTCCTTCACATGCCTTCAGAGTGCCCTGCGTGCCCCCGCCTCCCTAGACTAGTGTTAGAAATGCTGGGAGAAGGCAGGGCTTGTGGCTTAGGAGAGTGTGGGCGGGTACTGGGAGGGGAGAAGTGAGTGATGCACTCACATCTCCCCGCCCACACTCTCCTAAGCCACAACAAGCCCTGCCTACTTCCATCATCTCTAACACTAGCCTAGGGAGGTGGGGGCACGCACAGCGCTCTGAAGGCATGTCAATGAGAGAGGACTGAGAAGTACAGGAACCGCCAGCGGCAGCGGATCTGTGCAGGTAAGCGTACACTGGGGGGCTAAGTAGATGGAGGATTTTTTTTTTCAATCACTACACAGCGTGGAGTCTAAAAATTGAAACAATTTTTGGACTCCATCCTGTGTAGTGAAAAGGATCGTTTTTAAAATCCGATCTTCGATAATTAAAAAAAAATCCCATTGACTTGCATTGGGACCGGAATTGGGATCGGGAAAGGGTTCAGATGGAAAATGATCTGAAATCGGATTTTAAAAATGATCCTGAAATTTCAAGATCAACTCAACCCTAGTCTTGACATATAAGGTTTGGTTTGAGTCGTGCAAACTTCAAGTTGTTACTGGATTCACTGAAGCTACAGGTAACATACAATTCCTCATTGCTACTCTTGTTAATAAACAACTATTGCTAAAAAATTAGATAGCTAAAGCTTCACAGGTTTTTGTAGGGGCCAATTTAAAAGTTATGGTCCTTGATTGCTTTACAACTGGAATTTTGGCTGTATTATTATCAACTAAAAAAAGTAAGTACAAGCTGCAGGAGCCAAATTGTGAAAGTCATGCTAAACTATTTAGTAATAAGGAAAGAAGGGAGATTGTATCAAAACTTTACACTTCTTTACTGAAGAAATGCAGTAAAGGATAAAAGTAAAAACTAGGGTTGAGCCGATCTTGAGATTTCAGGATCGATTTTAAAATCCGATTTCCGATCATTTTCCAGCCGATCCCGATTGTGAAATTTGCTCGATCAGATCCCGATCGCTCAACCCTGTTAATGTTATATACATGAATTGGGTTGAGCCGATCTTGAGATAACCTCTGACCTCGATCCCGCCGGAAAAGATCGGGATCGAAATTCTGATCGTGATCGATAAATTTACTCGATCGCCGATTGGAATCCGATCTTTTCCGATCCCGATCGCTCAACCCTAGTAAAGACAGATGGGTCTGGGATATTATAGCATTAACCAAGAATCGCACAGTGAGCAAGAGATATTTAGACTGTAGTATTACGTACTCAGTCGCTAAGGGGTTAAAAAGATAGACCACAAATGCGGCAACAAAAATGGAAAAACGATAAGGTTAGGATGCAGAGAAATTATAGTAAAAAAATTCTCTTGATATCAAACTTGGTCTATTTTTAAAGGACTAATATGGTATCCTTTAATATAAACCCACTACACTTGTGTACATTCAGTTTTAGGTGAATTTTAGAATGTGAGAAATGTAGTCACTGCATTTTACTCTACATGTAGGCTTCAGAGCTCCGCTAAAAGTAGAGTCTAAGGCGGTATCCTCTGGTAACCTGTAACCTGGTCAAAGCCTAAATAAATTGCTCTTGTATAGACTTCTCTTCTAACTCTTCAATTTTACTTTTATTCCCCTTCAACAGTACTCAATTTTAATTTCCTCCTAAATTACAAAACCACTCATATCTATTCATGTTTCTTTTTTAATTTCAGAATATTACAGCTTGATCCTACTTCCAACAATGAATAAACAGAGCAGTATTTCCTGGACTTCGTAAGCCTAAATATATATATATATATATATATATATACTCGAGTATAAGCCGAGTTTTCCAGCACATTTTGTGCTGAAAAAGCCCCCCTCTGCTTATACTCGAGTCAAGCAAGAAAAAAAACAAAACAATTATATATATATATATATATATATATATATATATATATATTTTTTTTTTTACTTTGGGGGGGGGGGGGGGGGGGGTGTCTATGACCAGTCACATCAATAATGTATAGAATCTCCCTTAAAATAGTGAAGAAGAAAAAGCTTTAAAAAAGATATAATAAAAAAATGAAATAAATAAAAGTTCTAAATCCCTCCTTTCTCTAGAATACATATAAAATTAGAAAATGACTGTGAAACACAAACACATTAGGTATCCCTGTGTCTGAAAGTGCCCGGTCTACTGAATATAGGGTATCTGCAGGGATTAATAGGAGCACTGCAGATCCCCTATATACAGCCAGGCTGAATTCCAAGTGGGGATAAAAAAAACTCAGTCCTCAAGCTCAGGGAAGGGGCAGACAGACAACCAAAACACCCCCTCCCCTTCCCCAGCAACTACTGTACCCAAAAACTCTGACCATTTTAATTTTTGAAATTTTCCAGTAGCTGTTGCATTTCCCAAATAGGCTTATACTCGAGTCAATAAAATAATTTTCCCAGTTTTTTGTGGTAAAATTAGGGGTCACGGCTTATACTCGAGTATATATGGTGTATATAGATAGATAGATAGATAGATAGATAGATAGATAGAGATATAGATATATAGATATATATATATATATATATATTATATACAAGCTTATTCCAAGGTCATATTTTCATTATTTTCCCACTTTTTTATGGCTATTTATAAATGAACATTTCGTGCAGATTAAAATGTTCTGCGCCAATGGTTTCTCACTTTTAATAACAATAATAGTTAATAGCAGTTCATTATTATTTAGTAATAATAATTAATAATAAAATAAATAATAATAGTAAAATAAAAATAATTATTATTAGTCAGAATATTTTAGTACATATATACAAGACTGATATTATGTTTTTCCTACGTATGCAAAATAAGATCATGAAAATATTCACTAATCTTCCAGGTACAAGAACTACGCCTTATCTGGGATAATGTTTCAGTAAAAATTGTCATGTACAGACTATTATTTCTAGAAATTATATGACTTTTTACTGTGCAGACTCTAATCTCTAATTCTCAATTTTCAATGGATGAATGGTTAAACACTATATACTATGTCTCCCATAGTTTAGGGAAAAACAGGAGAGTGAAGCTTGGTCTTGTGTATCTAGGGTTATCCAGAAGCAGCAATACTCCAATATAGGACATTATAGTAAAGTGATGCACAATACTAATGTGAATAAAGCATTTGGGGTGAGATAGTAAATGTTGCTGCTGCACCGTGCCCGTGTCTCTGATTCTTACTCTCCTCCACTTCACAGACCTTTATGAGCACATGCAATCTAATATTTCAGTGAGACCAAGACTGATTCAGCAAAGACAGAATGAGCGAAGAGTTTAGAGGGGATGGGAAGGAAAAGACCCTGATAAGTGGAGGAGGCATTTCACTCTAACATATGTTACAAAGTTGATGTACTTATAGTATTAAAGCTTTGTTGAAAAGTTGGAAAAGTTAGTGATTAATTATGGGCGAACCGCAGATTTGTTTCGTCCTGTGTTCGGATGAATCAAATCCCTGATTTTGGTCAGAAAGTGTCCTTCCTCCTCGCAACATCTGGTGCTCTTCTATGACATCATGATTCTCAACATACCCATGTTACTGCTGAGGCCCTATCACAGGCCTCAGCGGTGACTCCAAGACCATAGCATCGTAGAAGAGCACTAGGCAACATGAGGGGGAAAACAAAGAGCTCTGGATGCCGTGAGGAGGCCCTAAAGAGGCAGCGCCGCACCTCTAATGAGGCGAGGTGAGGCGCCCGCCTCAGGCGGCGCACGGGAGGGGGGCGGCAGCCCAGGCGGTTTTTTTTTCCGTTTTTTTTTACTTTTTTTTTACTTTGAACCGGCTGGTTCAGACATCTACATGATAGTTTTGATAACCTCTCTGGTTACTTTAGTCCATCCATTCCATTTATTACTTTGATTGTGAATTCGGTAAAGCTCCTCTATGTCTCTCTTGTGCCCCAAATTGTACAAAATATTCCATATACAGCCTGACAAGAGATCTGTAAAGTGGCAAAACTATGTTTGCATCATATGCAAAAGTGGCAGAAATGTGTTTGCACCACACGCATCCATGGACCTTATGATGCAACCCATGATCCTATTTTCCTTAGCGGCTACACTTAAAGTGGTTATCAAGCTTTTAAAAATTTTAGGCCATAGATTTAGATAAGCTATCAAGTTTAGATCAATGAGGGTCCAATTTCCAGATGGAGTATTTTGGTCCGGAACCTGAGGCGGAGGCCGTCACAGGTTCCAGACCAAAAGCCGGGTAGCAACGACTGAAAGCCTGTGCACTGCACCGGTATCCAGCCGTGCACTCCGCTCCGGAATGAATGGGCCTAGTCTGGAGGAGGGAGTGTCTTCAGGCCGAATCGCAAGGAGAAATGTCTTGAAGAATGAGCAACTCGAGCTCGAACCTGAGCGGCTCCCATTGATTTCAATGGCAGCCATCTTTTTGGTCAGGATCCTGACCAAAAACTCCGTGTGAACTTACCTCTTAGTTCATCTGTTTCTGGGTGCATGCTCCAGCACTAGGACTTCAATGCACAACACTGCAATATCAAGAATTGTCACTATTAAAACTCCAACTAGTAGGCGAGTAAACAATGCCTGACACTGCCTGTTCTGAGAAACAGCTGATCTGCATGGTTCCGCACAGCTGGATACACAGCTGAATTGATGGCCACTTTTTAATTTTTTCTCTTCAAAACTCGATGTCTGCCCTTTTTATTGAACACATACATATACATTATTACATTATATATATGTACATATCTTGTATGTACAATCTATATATTAATAATTTGTGATATTTTTACCATAATGTTATTGATGGGGGTGCTATATGTTCCATATTAAGTAAATCAGCTTTGGAGTATGTCAGCTTTCTATCTAATAGGGACCTATACATGATGCTCTTTTCCTACATGTTATATTCAGGAAGGAAGTTTGGTGATTTATAAAGGACAGCTGTGAATATAACCTATACACTTCCTTATATTCTAAGAATATTTACACTGATGTGATAGGAACCCCGATTTTACATTGCTACCGGTATATGCTGTTGAACAAGTCTTTGGAAGATGATTTCCAGTAGGTTATGTTAAGTTTTACATGAAAAAGTAGTCTTTTACTTAAAAGGGCTTTATCCCCTATCCATAGTGTCTGATATCTGGGGTCTGACTGTTTAGACCTTCATTGATTGAGAGAATGGAGCTTGAAAGATATCCTGTGTGTTCTATGTGAATGGAACAGTGATGTGTATATGAATATACTGTATATACGCCTCAAATGTAACGCACCATGGAATTAATGGTGCTATATAAATAAATAAATAATAATAATATGCCTGAGCTTTTCCTCTGCTCTGTTGTATAAGCAATGCTGCCTCCGATGCCGCTCCTGCTACCTCTCATGTCACCCCTTCTACCTCATAGATTGTAAGCTCTTGCGAGCAGGGCTCTCAGTCCCATTGTGAGAAGTGACTATTTCCTTGTAATGTATCTTTTTGTCTGAATCCTACAAATTGTACAGTGCTGCGGAATATGTTGGTGCTATATAAATAAAATGTATTATTATTATTACTAGCATGTAATGATATACTTTCCAGCATTATTATGGCCAAAGAAAGCAATAATTTGGAACTGACTTATTGAGGTCTATGGAAGATTTTTCTAGACATATTCTGTTCTGTGTAGGGAGGGAAAGTAGATAAGCTGTAACATCATCTATAGTTAGTAGTGGATGCAATGATGGGTGTTATGTGATATTATCTTCTGTTGTAATTAGTCTGTTTTGCCTGTGATGTTAAACCACTAGAGAATTGGCAAGTCCACTATTAATCTTAGTAGCTAGAGTGAATATTGCAGTATATAATACTTTTCTAAACATAGATAGTGACATGGAAAATGTTTAAAAAATGATCAAACATTCTTTAAAAAAAAAAAGGTCATTTTCTGGTGACACACTCCCTTTAATGCCCAAACAGGCCTGATCTTTAAGAGATTACATTTCAATAACTCATCCCATTTTTTTTTCTTTCATCTGGACCCAAGCTTCCTTCCTCATCATTCTGTACACTATGTGGAGCTCATTGACTGAAGCATGGAATAGTGATCACTGTTACAGATCACAGAACACAAGAACCTAGAGCAACTTTGTTTTAATTAATTTTTTTGTCTCCTTTAATTCGTCATTTTTGGTTATATTTATTGTCACCTGGGTGAATAACAGGGTATGTACAAAAACGTTGCAATGTTATATGGGATATAATGTCTTATTGTACTAAGATTCTTTTAAGCACAGTTTTCTCAGCGTCAGGCTGTCATTGGTTTCTTAGATTTATGGAAAGTTTGTTACCATCATTAGAATTATCAGATCTCTGGACATGGATGTTTTCTTTCTGCTAAACTGCCGACAAAGAAATTGTTGGATAAATATAGACATATTAATATAGATTATTAAAAATTCCTTCATTTCTAATACTGAATTAAGACCTATGAATGACCTTATAGATATACAGTCCTATGAAAAAGTTTGGGCACCCCTATTAATCTTAATCATTTTTAGTTCTAAATATTTTGGTGTTTATAACAGCCATTTCAGTTTGATATATCTAATAACTGATGGACACAGTAATATTTCAGGATTGAAATGAGGTTTATTGTACTAACAGAAAATGTGCAATATGCATTAAACCAAAATTTGAACGGTGCAAAAGTATGGGCACCTCAACAGAAAAGTGACATTAATATTTAGTAGATCCTCCTTTTGCAAAGATAACAGCCTCTAGTCGCTTCCTGTAGCTTCTAATCAGTTCCTGGATCCTGGATAAAGGTATTTTGGACAAACAATTCAAGTTCAGTCAAGTTAGATGGTCGCCGAGCATGGACAGCCCGCTTCAAATCATCCCACAGATGTTCAATGATATTCAGGTCTGGGGACTGGGATGGCCATTCCAGAACATTGTAATTGTTCCTCTGCATGAATGCCTGAGGATTTGGAGCGGTGTTTTGGATCATTGTCTTGCTGAAATATCCATCCCCGGCGTAACTTCAACTTCGTCACTGATTCTTGAACATTATTCTCAAGAATCTGCTGATACTGAGTGGAATCCATGCGACTCTCAACTTTAACAAGATTCCCGATGCCGGCATTGGCCACACAGCCCCAAAGCATGATGGAACCTCCACCAAATTTTACAGTGGGTAGCATGTGTTTTTCTTGGAATGCTGTTTCTTTTTGGACGCCATGCATAACGCCTTTTTTTATAACCAAACAACTCAATTTTTGTTTCCAAAATGAAGCTGCCTTGTCCAAATGTGCTTTTTCATACCTCAGGCAACTCTATTTGTGGCGTACGTGCAGAAACGGCTTCTTTCTCATCACTCTCCCATACAGCTTCTATTTGTGCAAAGTGCGCTGTATAGTTGACCGATGCACAGTGACACCATCTGCAGCAAGATGATGCTGCAGCTCTTTGGAGGTGGTCTGTGGATTGTCCTTGACTGTTCTCACCATTCTTCTTCTCTGCCTTTCTGATATTTTTTTTGGCCTGCCACTTCTGGGCTTAACAAGAACTGTCCCTGTGGTCTTCCATTTCCTTACTATGTTCCTCACAGTGGAAACTGACAGGTTAAATCTCTGAGACAACTTTTTGTATCCTTCCCCTGAACAACTATGTTGAACAATCTTTGTTTTCAGATCATTTGAGAGTTGTTTTGAGTAGCCCATGATGCCACTCTTCAGAGGAGATTCAAATAGGAGATCAACTTGCAATTGGCCACCTTAAATACCTTTTCTTATGATTGGATACATCTGGCTATGAAGTTCAAAGCTCACTGAGGTTACAAAACCAATTTTGTGCTTCAGTAAGTCAGTAAAAAGTAGTTAGGGGAATTCAAATCAATAAAATGATAAGGGTGCCCATACTTTTGCACCGGTCAAATTTTGGTTTAATGCATATTGCACATTTTCTGTTAGTACAATAAACCTCATTTCAATCCTGAAATATTACTGTGTCCATCAGTTATTAGATATATCAAACTGAAATGGCTGTTGCAAACACCAAAATATTTAGAACAAAAAATGATTAAGATTAATAGGGGTGCCCAAACTTTTTCATAGGACTGTAGGACGTATCAAGAGTAAGAACTTCTAGAAACTGCACAATACTTGGTGCTTATATTTTATAACACTTGGCTGCCATCTCATGGCAGTAACCGCAACATACAGTCTATGGCGCTCAAGCATGTCCTTTCCATTTGCCATAGGTACATATACTGTATATTAAAGCACTTAAATGAAAAACATAAGCATATTATATGCTCAATAACAGAAACAGCAGCAGCTGACAGCTAAAAGAAGACGTATTGTATGCTGGTGCTATAAGGAGCAGTATTTTGTTTTTACACAACCATATACAGGTCCATGCTGTCTAGTTGTACCCTGGCAAACACTGATGGGCATGTCTCGAATTTTCTAATCATTAACACCAAGGAGAGATACAGATTGGAGACAAATACTGGTAGCTTTAGTTGTGGTTGTTCTATGGTATCCGTGCAGTAAGATTAATTCTGATAACACATTTACACACCCATCCTATGTATTCAAGGAAAGGCGGATAAGGACCATAATAAAATAATCATAATAATAATTTATATAGAGCCAACATATTCCGCAGCACTGTACATAAAATGTGTACTGTACATAATCTCCACCACCTCCATGAAAAATACCCCAAACAAATGGCCTACACACACCTATGCTGTTATCATGTACAGTATGTCTATTAACCATTAGGGTTGAGCCGATCTTGAGATTTCAGGATTGTTTTTAAAATCCGATTTCCGATTATTTTCCATCTGAACCCGATCCCGATTCCGATCCTAATGCAAGTCAATGGGATTTTTTAATGATTGAAGATCGGATTTTAAAAACGATCCTATTCACTACACAGTATGGAGTCCAAAAATTGAACGCTTCAATTTTTGGACTCCACGCTGTGTAGTGATTAAAAAATCCCCCCGCTACTTAGTCCCCCCTGCTGTCCGTCGTTACCTGCACAGAACAGCTGCCGCTATCGCTCCCCATTCTTCTCGGTCCTCTCCTCTCTCATTCACATGCCTTCAGAGCACCGTACGTGCCTCCGCCTCCCTAAGCTAGTGTTACTGATCCTGGTAGTAGGCGGGGCTTATTGTGGCTTAGGAGCCCTGCAGGCATGTGAATGAGAGAGGAGAGGACTGAGAAGAACGGAGAGCGGTAGCGGCAGCAGATCTGTGCAGGTAAGTTGAGTGATCGGGATTGGAATCCCGTTCCTGATCTTTTTTAGGCGAGATCGGAACCCGATTGTGATCATGAAATTTACTTGATCGCCGATCGGGATCCGATCTTTTCCGATCCTGATCGCTCAACCCTATTAACCATGTATATGTGTGAAGTGCACACCTAGAACACTATTAGGAAATGGATAAATTCTATTACACTTTTCATGCATTTGGTTATGCATAGAATAGTATTGATTGAAACCTGATAATATTTACGGTGCCATATATATATATATATATATATATATACATATATATATATATATATATATATATATATATATATATATATACATATATATATATATGTATATATATATAGTCAGGATATGGGGGGGGGGGCTGCTGGCTGGTTGGCATTGACCCAAATTCCAAGCTAATAGTCCAAGTGTTGAGCTTTATTCACCCTAAACACACATTGGCATATGCAGCACAAAAGAAAAGAAAAACACAAAATAAACACCAGCCCATCTGGGCTCTAACTAAACAGAAATTGGTTACCTCACCTAGAATAGAAACAGATGCAGACAGTCAAGATCATCTCCAGTAGTAGCCAGTAGGGCTTTTCAGCCAACAAAGAAATAAATATATCAAACAATAGGAGTGAGGTCCTTGCTCGCGACGAATTACATATTAACAAAAACGTTGATATTTTGGCAATGGAGGCATAAATTCATAGGGAGAAAGCACTATTATTTGACTCAAGTCATGCCATGTCTACTGTAGGTTTATTGGCATTGCCTAAATGATCAGTACGGCAGGAATACTTGACATAGTGCAGCAGCTTACTTCCTGCAGTGATGAACATCTTCATCATCATCATGGGCCAAAACCAAGAGCCCACCTGGCATACGGTTCCCTGTTATCACTAGAATGGCCTGTTGATGGCCAAAACATCTCCAGAAGTGCAAAGGAAACATCAGCCAGTGCCCATGGTTGTGACAAATCCTCCAGAGCAACAGCTGCCTTTTGCATTGACTCTTTCACCTATTGACAAGACTCTTGTTTTATATCTGGACCCCACAGACCTACATGAACCAGTTCCGGTAATTCCACTGCTGAGATTTATTGTGACAAACATAGAAGAATGTACAAAATAAATGGTGAGAGTCACCTCCACTTGTAAGTGAATGTATAGTATACTGACCACCAGGATCAATGTGACATGTAGATAGGAGCCTTGGCAGCAGCAAGGTATCTGTGACTTATAAATATGATCATAAATGTAATCCCTCTGGGGCGACATGCCTTGCAAATAAGAATCCATCAGCTGTCACTGGCTGCAGGGTTCAGTACAGGGTCAAACACTGCGTCTTTACGGCTACAGCCAAATTAAAATGACATCTGTGTTAATAAAGGGTCAAGAGGACTTGTCACTGTCCTCTGATGATATAGTGTTCACCTATGTAGAGATCTATGTCTACAACTGTCCATGAAACCATATTGTCTGTTCTGCACATGCCATGATGGCGAATAAGGATGCTTTCAGATACATACAAAAAAAGTCATGTGTCACCATTTTTTTAAACCAGATAATATTAATAATTAATTAAAATATCACTTTTTTCTAATCTATTTTTATTTTATAATAATATATTTTTAATTCTTTTTTCAGTACATGGTGGTGGAAGCCGCCATCTTGCCTGAGCCTCTTATCTGCTATGTGAACAGTATCTTGAGATATGTCATGGCCATGGGGAGCAGTAGGATGGAGCCAACTCATTGAGGTCTATGGATGAGGAAGTGACATGCCCTATCTTGCTTGAGACTGACTCCGGACTATGTCAATTCATTTGGGCCTAATCAGGAGCAGAATGCCGTGACGGGATGCCGATACACTGCAGCTAGCCACGCGGAGAATTCTCATGGTGGAAAAGGTTTCCACCGAGTGAACAGACTCATAAGCTGTGACATCATCTACTGTCAGTAGTGGATGTAGTGGACGCTCAGTAGATTTATTTGCAGGGGTGTTATCTTGTATTGTAATCCTGTCTGTAATGTAAATGAGGTGACTCTTGCAGGGAAAAGCCATATACAATTGGCAAGTGCCAGAATATTATTAAGCTTAATGGCCAGAGTCAAACTTTCAAGATTTAATACTTTTTTTTTTTTTTTAATCCAGAAGATTCTTAAAAAATGATAAAATAGTAATCATTTTCTGGTGGCACAGTCCATTTAACAAAAAATGAAAGGGTGGACTTTAGCCGGTATATGAAGAGTATTTTATTAATGAACATGTGACTGGAAATGCACCATTGTGGCGCTGCAGGTAGACCGAGATGTCGGTTTCCTATCCCTCGCTGCGCCATGTGAAAGGAGAAATGAAGAAGAGAAAGCGCTTTAATGGGAAATCAGTTTAATCACTGTTACTTATTACAAGAATTGCTTGAAGTTCTGGCCGCCTGCCTCGATGCAAGCAATGCAATACCTGGAGATGGATTGACGCACCCGTTCACAGACTCCCGACATGGCCCTCACCGTGACAAATGCAACCTGGATGCGGTTCACGAGCTCTTCGCGGGTTGGCATAGGCATTGCGTACACAACAAACTTGCCATGACCCTACAAGAAAAAATCAAGTGGGGTCAAATCTAGCAAGTGAAGGGGCCACAGTACAGGTCCACTGCGTCCGATTCACCTATACGGCCATCGGTTATTGATGTGTTCACGGACGATGCGGCCAAAATGGGGAGGTGATCCATCCTGCTGGAGCCACATCCTTGCCCTCATGTTCAAAGGCATGTCTTCGAGCAACACCGGCAAATCATCCTGCAGAAATGCACTGTGTTGGTCTACCTGCAGCGCCACCACGGTGCATTTCCAAATCGCATGTTTGTTAATAAAAAATGCTTCATACACCAGCTAAAGTCCACCCTTTCATTTTGTATATTTACTTTCCAGACACCCTGTATAATGTTTTTATTAGCTTTTATTAATATTTTGTTCAGCACTTAGTAACGTTTTTTGGCGGGCCACATACATTACAGTATAACGTATAATCCTGTCTTTTTTGCAGGGTAAATCATAGTTAAATAAACATTTCAATTTTTTTTTAACTTTTATTAAAAATTTGGTATTTTTATACATTTTTGTATTTTGTATGTATTTTTATACATTTTTTGCAAACTTTTTAGCCTTAAAAAATATACAGTACATATATATATATATATATATATATATATATATATAATTGTTACATAAAGGCACTTGAATGTGAGGTTGCCTGATTCACTATACCATATATTGCAATATTTCTTCATTGCAGTATAATGTACATTACTGTCCATATCTATGCAGATTGGGCAGCTGCTATGGGGCCTGCGAGGCTTGGGGCCTGGCACGGATCTCTTCTTGCTTCCCACCACTGTCACTGCATATTCCTGCAGCTGTGACTAGGGGAGTACAATGTAAGGAGACGTTTACATAATGTATGTATCAGTTCTTTTATTTCCTATTGGACATGGCTATGCTAATGTGTAGGCAGGGATGATTCCCATTCCCTGATCCGTAGCTACTATGCAATGTTTGTATACAAGAGATAGTGGTCAGTCATTCTCCTGAGCTTGGCCAATAACATTATGAAAGAGCAAGCATAGAGTTGTATGCTCTATACATCTGGGCACGTGGATTACCAGAAACGGCTTTGTACTATGTGGGAGCACTATGAGGATATTAGGGCGAGGCAAGTAATCAGTATGTAACATCAATTTGAGACTGCACATATGTAATCCATGGCTGGTGCTTACCTGTTATTTGCTTGCAAGTTCTACTTATTTTGGACAGTATTATCATACACATTACATGCATGAGCCACAGTGGGAACCTTCAGTTCTGCTTCAAGTGAAAAAAATGGGATCTTACCCTTTGCAGTGATACATTGTGTAGCTATTGTCTATCATTTATATAGCAACAACATATTCTTTAGCGGACACGCATAGATCCTGGGCCACAAAGATTACCTTCTTCATGACCTCAGCTTGGATGACTTTTAAAGTGTCACAGCTGTCCAGTAAGCTTTGTACATTGTGTAGAACTTCGTCCATTACATCTTGTTTCTAGAAAGCAGATAACTCTTAAAAAACAATCTATTCCAGGCTGCCTGCCATATTGGTCGGGAAACAGTTAATGATTGCTTCCTATTTTTTCATGAAGGGTCAGAGTTTTACTAGAATGAGTTGGCAGGGAGATATACGGTGGACACAGATTTATCGAACTCGGCACATTTTTCTTTTAATGATCCCAGATATTGATCAGTTTTAATCTTCTTTTTCTGGGCGGCTGGGAGATGTATTATAATCTGGACAGAGGTCTTAAAACAGCCAATTCACCTGGACATACTGTACTCAGGCTCTCATGGGATTTTTGGACCAGCCCTGTAGAACTTCTGCTAGGACATAATGTAATCATGTGTCATCCATTGTCATAAAGCAGCCAGGAGCATAGCAATTACATGTTGTGACATTGTGCACATGAAAAAACTGTTGTGTATTGTGTGTTTGGCCACTCCTGTGAATGCCCCTAAAATCTCTGCAATACTAGTCTTGCATTCACATGGAGTAACGTGCTGCGTGACCTGGCACGTATACGCAGTGTGAGATTTTGAGTGCCGTATACGCTCCCATTGATTTCAATGGGAGTTAGTCTTGTATACGCCGCGTTATTTTGCGCCGTGATTTTGCGGCCGCAAAATAACGCAGCGTATACAATTCAGGCTCCCATTGAAATCAATGGGAGCGTATACGGCGCTCAAAATCTCATACGGCGTATAAGTGCCAGGTCACGCAGCACGTTACTCCGTGAGAATACACCCTTAGTCTTGCATTGGGATGGCTTTACCACTGAGGTTTTCTACTCTTTGCTGTATTTGCTTTTGTCAGTGTTTTAAGGCTCAAAACTGTGTTAATCTATAAAAAAAAATATATATATATGCCTACAGAACAGCTACACAAAGACATACTGTACATACTGTAAAGAGTGGCCAATGGAAAAATGAAGATGGAATAACCAGTGGTTCACAATCTTATTAGCCTACATTGCCTGCTCAATCCATTTCAATTAACAGTCCATACAGAACCTGATATATTGTCCTTATAATATACAGTATAATGGAGGAGCATTGTGTGGATGCTGTAGATGCTGGCACTCACAACAGCAGGCACTAGCACTTTCAGTCCTGAAGATGTCCTCTGGATTAGAGAGATTGAATGAAGTGGTCATGGCGGTTCAGATGGAAGACACAAGAATAGTGAAGGATTAGTCAGAGATGTCACCTGAAAGACACTAAATGTTACTGCCCTGTATTCATCTAAATCAGGGGTGCCCAATACGTCGATTGCGATCTACCAGTCGATTGCAAAGGACGTATGGGTTGATCGCAGGATGCAGCCAGGGATCCCCGGTGTCTGCTTGTTCACAGCATAGGCTGAGAGTCGACTCTCAGCCTGTGCTGTGAACAAGCACTCCGGACACTTGCAGGCCAGGCAGCAGCAGCTCTGGGGGATGACGCGCTCCCCGCTCTTAGGGATGGAGGGAGCCGGGGTGCTGCTTCTCCACAGTGCAGGCTGAGAGTCATCTCCGGACACTGGCAGGCGGGGCTGCCGCAGCCCCAGCCTGGAAGTGTCCAGAGATAACTCTCAGCCTGTGCTGTGAAAAAGCAGACACCTGGGATCCCTGGGCGGCCACAGAACGCTGTCTCCTGCATTCACGGTCTGTGCCGACCCCGCCCACAAGCCAGCCCCACCCACAGAACGCCCCGCCCACCCACAGGCCTGTCCCGCCCCCGCCCACAGACCCGCCACGCCCACAAGAAGTGGGTAGTAGATCTTTTGCCTTAATCAATTTAGGAAGTAGCTCACATGCTGAAGAAGTGTGAGCACTCCTGATCTAAATGATCTGCAGAGCCCAGCCTATGTATAGCCACTATCTACCACTATATGGTCACCGTATAATGATACTATTGGTACACCTAAAGTGGGGACCCACTTGGACATGTTTCCCCTCCCCCTGTGCTCAACTCTAGCTACGTCTCTGGCTATAACATAGGAGGTGTGTGCGAAGGGATTGAAACAATTTGGCATTGTGTGCCCTTTAACAATTAGGATCTAATAACTCTTGATGGTGAAAAGATGTTCCCCATTTAGGGACACAGCTGTGAATCTGAACAATCAGATTACAAACAGTTTTAGTTGACTTGAACTTGGAACTCTTTGCTAACATATAATAAAACAGTGCTGGAACCTGTCTGTATTTCAGCACCACCTCAATGTCACAGGTGAGCTGATCTCCTCCATCCAGGACAAACAGGCTGGAGCTTTATTGCTCTCTCATCTAAGCCCTAGGGTGACCTTAGCAGAGATTGCTACGTACTCCCACTTACTAGCTATCTGGAATGTAGAAACCTGATATTTCTTAGCCTGGGTGTGTGTCTTCCTGTTCTCTGATGTCCTCACACCTGTATATGTCTATCTTAATGTCCATCAGTTGTATGTCATTTGCAAAGCATTACATAACATGAGTGTTAAACAAACAGTACAGTAAAGATAATTCTGAAAATTACACCATTATAGTGTTTATAAGGAAATAAAACTACCTAGTAATAACGCTTTTCTGGCGGTACACAGAATAATATAGCTTGGCATTACATGGTTTAACAGCAGTGTCAGACTGGGATGTCTAGGGCCCATCAGTGGAATTGTTTCTAGGGGCCCACCATCAGGACCCCTGCAGACCAGCTATACCGATACATGACAGCTAAAGGCAATAGCATGTCGGGAGCTATGCTGCTCACTGCTCCCAGCGTGGCTCCTAGAATTGTTACCATTATCTGTAGCTTCCCTCAATTTCATGTCCCCTTTCATCTGCCCCCAATTTAATGTTCCCCCATCTATGCCCCCAGTTTCATGCCCCCACTTAGTCTGTCCAGCAATTTAATATCTTCCTCAATCTGCCCCCCCTTCATCTGCCCCTAGTATGTTTCCCCCTCAATGTTGCACTCAGTTTGACATTTAAAAAACCACAAATTCACCTGTCCTCGCTCCCCAGCAGTCTCATTGATGGAGCTGTAGGTGCGATGTGAGTGACATCATCACATCGTGCTTATAGCTCGGCGTTCAGCGGTGAAGCAGTGTATGTTATGGACATCAATGCAATAAATGGATACGATAAATAAAGTTTTATTGAAGAATAAAGGCACAATGCGTTTCGGAATTTAGATTCCCTTTCTCAAGTGCAATAAGTCACCGGCATACTGCGTATGTGTTCGTGAAGCTATTGGGATAACACATACACAGTATGCCGGTGACTTACTGAAATTCTATTGGCCCACCAGATAACCTGATTCTGGGGCCCACCCTCAAACACTCTGTAAGAAATGGACCATGGTAAACTTCAAATATAGGTGTCTTCTGCTGGACTATTACTGTGTTTGAGCCTGGGCATACCAGTGGTGGTTCTTTGGTGGACCAGTCCAACACTGATGAGACCCAGAATAGGTGATGTCTGTGCTCCACACATTACTACCTATTGTCAGAGTTATCTGGACCAACTTACACAATAATCAGACTATTACCACGTATGGTCCCTCCCAGTCTCACTGTGGACAATCATTTTTGCTACTTATATGTTCCTGTCTAGTGATGAGTGAACCCCAACTGCAAAGTTCAAGTCTGTGCCGAACTTTGTGGGTTCAGGTACCCGAACCTCAGCATATCCTTAAAGCTGGTTGATTGAATGCTGAGCAGCCAATCAACTAGCTTTAAATCCAGAGACCCCACAGACATGCCCAGTATCAGTATGGCTGTGATTAGCCAGACGGACATGGGACCTCTCTGTATAAGAGGCGGGGGTCACGGGTCCTGTCACCATTCCAGTTACTAAGGGTAGATAGAGAGAGGCGGCAGCTGGAGACGGGTACCGTTAGGACCGGAGCTAAATATTGTCCTTTTTCAGGGCAGTGCAGCGAGATGGGGAGAGGAGCCGGATACTGTCAGGGGCAGTTAGCCTAGAAATAAGGCAGTGACAGTAAACTGCGTGTGTATCCTTCTATACTGTCTCCTAGCGCAGTAACAATAACTGTTTTTGTATCCGCATACTGAGGCACATTTATCAATACTGTCTACCTTTGCAGTGTCTTAAACTACAAATCCCATTCGTAGTTTTAGACACATTTATGAATCTGACCTTCATAAATATGGAGTGTTTCTAGAAGCTCCAAAATTCTGTACTTTCACTGCCCCATTGTTTGCAGGGCACTTGCCCTATTATTACCCCCATTTTGCAGCCTTCTACCCCTACTATCCCCATTTTACAGCCATTTTTGGATCACCATGTTCGGGTCTCCTTTGATTTTAATGGTGTTCGGGAACTTCGACGGGTTCACCCAGCACTATTCTTTTCTTTTTTTACACCAGAAACGTAGCATAGGGGTATCATACAGTCCTATGAAAAAGTTTGGGCACCCCTATTAATCTTAATCATTTTTAGTTCTAAATATTTTGGTGTTTACAACAGCCATTTCAGTTTGATATATCTAATAACTGATGGACACAGTAATATTTCAGGATTGAAATGAGGTTTATTGTACTAACAGAAAGTGTGCAATATGCATTAAACCAAAATTTGACCGGTGCAAAAGTATGGGCACCTCAACAGAAAAGTGACGTTAATATTTAGTAGATCCTCCTTTTGCACAGATAACAGCCTCTAGTCGCTTCCTGTAGCTTTTAATCAGTTCCTGGATCCTGGATAAAGGTATTTTGGACCATTCCTCTTTACAAAACAATTCACATTCAGTTAAGTTTGATGGTCGCCGAGCATGGACAGCCCGCTTCAAATCATCCCACAGATGTTCAATGATATTCAGGTCTGGGGACTGGGATGGCCATTCCAGAACATTGTAATTGTTCCTCTACATGAATGCCTGAGTCGATTTGGAGTGGTGTTTTGAATCATTGTCTTTCTGAAATATCCATCCCCGGCGTAACTTCAACTTCGTCACTGATTCTTGAACATTATTCTCAAGAATCTGCTGATACTGAGTGGAATCCATGCGGCCCTCAACTTTAACAAGATTCCCGGTGCCGGCATTGGCCACACAGCCCCAAAGCATGATGGAACCTCCACCAAATTTTACAGTGGGTAGCAAGTGTTTTTCATGGAATGCTGTTTTTTTTTGGACGCCATGCATAACGCCTTTTTGTTTGACCAAACAACTCAATCTTTGTTCCAAAATGAAGCTGGCTTGTCCAAATGTGCTTTTGCATACCTCAGACAACTCTGTTTGTGGCGTGCTTGCAGAAACGGCTTCTTTCTCATCACTCTCCCATACAGCTTCTCCTTGTGCAAAGTGCGCTGTATTGTTGACCGATGCACAGTGACACCATCTGCAGCAAGATGATGCTGCAGCTCTTTGGAGGTGGTCTGTGGATGGTCCTTGACTGTTCTCACCATTCTTCTTCTCTGCCTTTCTGATATTTTTCTTGGCCTGCCACTTCTGGGCTTAACAAGAACTGTCCCTGTGGTCTTCCATTTCCTTACTATGTTCCTCACAGTGGAAACTGACAGGTTAAATCTCTGAGACAACTTTTTGTATCCTTCCCCTGAACAACTATGTTGAACAATCTTTGTTTTCAGATAATTTGAGAGCGGGTGCCCGGCGACCATCAAACTTAACTGAACTTGAATTGTTTTGTGAAGAGGAATGGTCCAAAATACCTTCATCCAGGATCCAGGGACTGATTAAAAGCTACAGGAAGCGACTAGAGACTGTTATCTTTGCAAAAGGAGGATGTACTAAATATTAATGTCACTTTTCTGTTCCGGTGCCCATACTTTTGCACCGGTCAAATTTTGGTTTAATGCATATTGCACATTTTCTGTTAGTACAATAAACCTCATTTCAATCCTGAAATATTACTGTGTCCATCAGTTATTAGATATATCAAACTAAAATGGCTTTTGCAAACACCAAAATATTTAGAACTAAAAATGATTAAGATTAATAGGGGTGCCCAAACTTTTTCATAGGACTGTAAGTGGGGGGTGCAGGGGATTTCCTAAACTCCCCCCTTTAACTTGGAATCACAACACAACATAACATTTTTTACATTTAAGACTTGCATGTCACCCTCCTTACTCTCCTTTTTTAGGACTGTCTTTGATTTGTGAATAGTATTCCCTTTTCCTCTACTTGGTCTCAAGATGAATCTTCTATATAGGTTGCTTGTATGCAGGCCCCGGAGATTGTGATAGCTTTTGCTCTTCACATACTTTTATCTGTTTCTGTGTAAATAACCTCATGTCAGAGAGAGAGAGAGACAAACCGCATTTAATAGCTTTGGATCATATGCAATGTATGCTAGGTACACGAGTAATCTACCACATGATGGCAGCATCTGCCAGAAAATGTGTCTCAAAGAGAAAAGTTTTAAGAAAGTCACTAAATTTTAGTGAATTTATCTGTATTAACTTATCCTAATGGAAGGTGATGATCACTATGAAAATTAAAAAACTAATTAGGAAAATGTAAAAAAAAATGGTTATATTATTCTATTAACATCAGGATCTTAGTCAAAGCAAACAACATTACCATGTCTCAGCAGCAGGGGGCAGAGAGGAACTTACTAGTCGATGAAAAGAAGGGGTGCAAGAATAGAAGCATTACCTAATCAACTGATCAGTTACAATACATCTAGTAGAACACAACTTACCTAAAAGTGAAGATTCTTCATTCATTGAAATGGTAGCTTTTATTAAAAAAATTTAAATATGATGGCAAATGGGATGGGAGGGTATTAATGCAAACTTTCACAATAATGTGTCATCATGATGGTGCCAGCTCAGACCCCGTCAGTAGGGGGTGTCAGCCGTAACCGTACAGCCATGATCATGGCAGCTGATGGTTTTGAGTCACTATTTCCCCCCCACAACCCAATACAATTACAAGATGCTGTCAGGGATTTGTCAGGGTTATTATGAATTTTCTAAAAATTCCGGACACACCAAAGATTTTTAGGATTCACCATACATGAATCATTATTATAGTTCAAGGTTTGTTCTGACTCCAGAGTAAAATAACCAGAGGCCTAAGGGAGCTTTTGGATTCCTTTGCCTCCCTTTTTTTTCTTTGGACACTGACGATGATGATGATGATGATGATGATGATGATGATGATGAAATCTCAGTAGCATAAAATGAAAATCCCTACAGTAGCATTATGAACCAATGTATTGTTCTTGATCTTGAGTCTTCAGTATACAACCTCACAATTGTTGTATACGTTCCTTTAATCTGTGAATTCATTGGCCCATGGGTCACTGCTGAGGCTTGTGATTGGGCCACCTACAGTTAAATAGGCACGCCAAGTGTCATGAACCAGGGCCCATGACGTCACAGAAGGGCGCTGGATGTCACCACGAGAATGCCACAAGGGGGCCTAATAGAGGGAATGTGAGTATGAATATTGTAATGTTTTTACTTAGGAATTACCTGTAAAGTACAGAAAAGAATTACAGATAAATGCAACACAGTTCAGTATTTGTTCAGCTTCATGGAGTTCCCCCATCTTCAGCGGCATGCCTGCGAGAAAGGAGTCTCCCTTTCTTCTTCCACATTTTTATTGGAGTTGTCTTGAGCATAGCAATCCTGAGCCTTAAGTCATGGGCAAGTTTTATGTAAGTAGGCTTTACCAGGCAATAATGGAAGTACTTGTGGTAGTGCATTTATGTTCTATAACCTCAGAAATGGCAATCTGTATTCGTACTGCCCTCTGAGTACATGGGAGAACATATAAAACTCCAAAATACATTGGACACCTCTATCCACAACTCACAGCTACATGTCTAACTATGGCAACACTTTCAGAGCCAAACAAGACTACTCTACCATTGACTTCCCAGGACGTTCAAAAATGGCTCACACAGACCCACTAACTTGGCAAACTAACTGATCCCTGTCAACTTCTCCACACTACAGGAGCACAACAGAATAACATTAATAACAGAATAACTTCAACAACAACAGAGCACAACATTTTAATACATACTCATCTGTCAGCAACTTTCTCTTCCAATGATGCTAACTACCCAGTCACGCTAACCCAGTCACTTTGACCCTACCCTTGTCTGACCTACGGACAAAGCTTGGTTCTGTAGCTCCTCCAGGTTTCCTGCAGCAGGTACACTATTCGCATGTGGCACTGGCATTAACCTTCAGACACCACTAACATTATAACACTGGCAATACGTGATGAGCGTGGGGCCACACGGTGGCTCAGTGGTTAGCACTGCAGCCTTGCAGCGCTGGAGTCCTGGTGTTCAAATCCTGCCAAGGGCAAAAAAACATCTGCAAGGAGTTTGTATGTTCTTCCCGTGTTTGCATGGATTTCCATCCCATATTCCAAAAGACATACTGATAGGGAAAAAATGTACATTGTGGGCTCACAATCTACATTTACAAAATAGCTCCCATGGGGAGCGGCCGGACGCCAGCGCTGGCTGTGTCCATTCATTCCTATGGGAGCGTGCTATTCGAAACTACTGTTTCTAATAGCATTCGCTCATCTCACTATTCTACTGATTATATAGCATCCAATTACCAGTAGTTAGTCCTACTGGCAAAAATCTGTTCCCAAGTTTTCCATCAACAGACGGCCTGACCCCAGTCAGGATCAACCCCACTGGGCCTAATCTTACTTAGGTTTCCCAGTATAGTCTCGCACACCAACTCACTAAGCTTCCTGCTGCCAGGGCTTATGAATCCTTCCTCCTTACAGGACCAGACAGGTTTTAGGTTCGGGTCAGTTGGGATCAAGATTCTTTCAGATCAAACAAGTTTGATATGAACCATATCTTAAATTGGCTTAAAACATTGTGTACACTGTTAGGGCTCCTTGTCACCTATTTATGTAATTTCTACCTCTCTAAGGCAAACAAAGCCAAAGTTATGTCAAAGTGGGTGACGTGTACAGTATGTCTATTGAGGAAAAATGTTCCAAAATTACCCTTTATGGGGGAAAGGTGTTTGACGGTGTTTTTTTTACAAACACTTGATAGTTACAGAAATGGTGCAAAAAGCAATTGTTTTATAGACAAATTACCCATTTTTGATGATAGGCTTGTTGTTATTTTAGATACATACACAGTCCAGTCATATTAATGTGACCACTGCCTACTTTTGACGTCATCGTTAAATAACCAATCACAGAAGGCACGTGTCATCAGCCATCTGGGTGCACTCATCATTGTGGAAGGCACGATGGATCAACACAAGTATGCATCTATCCTTGCAGACCATGTTCACCCCTACATGAGAATTGTTTTTCCTCAGGATGATGGCATCTACCAGCAGGACAATGCGTGGTCCGAGGAGCACCAGGATGAGTTTACTGTACTCCCTTGGCCAGCAAATTCCCCGGACTTGAACCCAATCGAGAATCTGTGGGTTGTTCGCGCCATGGATGTTTAACCATGTAACCTAGCGCAGCTGGCCACGGCACTGGAGTCGGCATGGCTCAACATCTAAGGGAACATCATCACAACATCCCCTCTCTTCCTGCACGGCTCACAGCGGTCCGCTCTGCCAAAGGTGGTTATTCTGGATCTTGACAGGTGGTCACATTAATGTGACTGGACTGTGTATTTGTGGCTGTAAGCCTAGTTGAAAAGTGATAAAGAATTGGCTTTCCAAACAAAAATGACCCCTATATGTGGGCAGATGTGAATTTTTTTTTTTTAATGCCAACACTGTGTTGTCAACAGTGTGCTATAGTGGAATGTGATAGACCAGGCCACAGGACATGTCTGAGTGGTGGCAGCTGCGGCAACATGAGTGACAGTACAACATGGAATAAAATGATGGACCA
The DNA here is from genome assembly GCF_031893055.1 of Leptodactylus fuscus. Lineage (NCBI taxonomy): Eukaryota > Metazoa > Chordata > Amphibia > Anura > Leptodactylidae > Leptodactylus > Leptodactylus fuscus. The sequence goes on along the minus strand of NC_134273.1, from coordinate 62,392,062 downwards.
GGCGACTGTAGAAAGGGTCCTAAGGCTGGAAGTGACACAGTAAGGGCTTGTTCCCATGATGTAAATCGGCGCTCATTCTGACACGTAAAAACACGTGTCAGAGTCAGCGCTTCAATACAGAATCCCATTGACTTCAATGGGTTCCGTCTTACGCGCGCTACACATTGAAAACAATGGGAGGCTTTTTAACCCATTGATTTCAATGTGTTACGCGCATTAAACAGAACCCATTGAAGTCAAGGGGATTCTGTTTTGAAGCGCTGACTCTGACACGAGTTTACGTGTCATAATGAGCGCCGCATTACATCGTGGGAACGAGCCCTTATATGCACGTCATCATACAATTATGTCAGGACCAAGTGCTCAGATCTGAAGAGAAACTAGAGGAACGTTAAAGCAACTTTTACACAGTATTTGGTCAGCATTTTGCATCGCTGGTTGTAGGTTAAAACCAGACTTGAACGCAACACAGAGAAAGATTTGCACCTCTGCCATTGCCCAATAGGTTAGGCCATCAATCTTATAGGCTTGGAAAACCCCTTTAATGGCCCCCAATTACATGGATAAAAATGTCATTGTATAAATTAGACGTCATCAACATTCACAGATCTATGTTTTAAAACCTATTAATCCCCCAGGAATGCTGAACCATTAGGGAACATTTTCCAACACGTAGTAAGGGATGGACTGCCAAAAAGAATTTAAAAAAAATAAAAAATAAATAAATGAAATGAGCACATTCCGTTTCTTTGCATTAAAACCAGAAGCTTTCTACACTTTAATGAACTTCTCCAGAAAACGTCCCTAGATAATTCCAATCTTTGTTCCTGCCTCGTTACATTAATAACATGGCTTAATAGGAGATTTCCACCTTTCAACTCTCCTCACCGTGAACATCTCAAGGCTTCTCTGGGTTACAGAAACATTATTTCTTTGAAGACAAAAGAGGCTATTATCCTTGAGAAGCTAATAATAAGGTATTTTGTCCAAATTCTTGACAGTATTTACATTGAAAACCCCATTTTTGTGTGTCAAACTAACGAGGAACCATTAGGCATATTCACTTGTGAGTACAGAGATTTAGTTGTGGGTGAAATCTGTGAAGATGGAATGATTAGGGCATAAAAGACGTCTTCTTTGGCTATACAACGTATCTGTGTCTACTAGACGCAGTTTTTCATGCACAGCTGGGAGCTGGGGCTTTGTGTGGAGTTCTGCAGAACAAATATGAATGATATGGAATATTACAGTTCCTGTACGCAGCTGATATACGCTGGAGAGCAGGACTATTTCAGAGGACAGAGAAAGGACTTTTTGTACAAGACAAGTGGATGGAGATATGACGTGCAACAAAGCATCAGATTTAGTCAGATTCAGCTGACTTTCAACAAAATTGTTCTCTAGTTCCATCTATACACCTGCTGTACCTAACCATTACTGTCCCTTGCCAGAAAATACCATACTACTTAATCATTTTGCCTATACAAATTCAGACTGGGGCAGGGCATACACTTTGGATAGCTGTTGAACAAACACTCATTTGGCTGACCTACTGCATCCCACTGAACTGGAGGGTGGTGGGGGGGATGAAAGCCATTTCCAAATATCTAGCAGCTGCTTATGTCACAGACAGCAGAAGGATCCAGATTGGAAATCCAACTTGCCCAGAATTTTCCATTGAAGAGTTGGACCCTATTCACATTTGCATTTCGAGTCCGTTTGGGGAACCCTCGAACGGAAACTTATCTGCCTTAAAAAGCGGTTATATAAGGAAACCATGGACCCCATAGACTATAATGGGGTCCGTGTGGTTTACACTTGGTTTCTGCACAAAACATGCAGAGAGAAAAGTGATGCTTTCAGGACTTTTCTCTCTTTATGTTTCGTGTGGAAACCACATGGACCCTATTATGGTCTATGGGGTCCACGGGTTTCCTTAGGTAACTGCTTTTTAATGCAGATAGGTTTCAGTTCGGGGGGTTCCCAAGTGGACTTCCCAAATGGAAACCCGAATACAGATGTGAACCTTAGGAGGGTCCTTGTTCACATCGACAGTTTTTGCCAGCAATTGTCTAATGTGTGAAGGCTGCTTTTACTTTCTCACTTCAGCTATCAATACTGTAGGATATTGACAGTCTTGTGCGCTGTATTCTGAACCGGTAATACTTGGATCTTTTTTATTTTTATTGCTAGGAGAACATCGGATTTCTACATGATGAAAAAAAATAGAAAAAAAAGAAAGGAAAAAAAGTAAAAAGTTGTTATGTACAACTAGCCTCTCCCCACGACTTTGTCTGCGTGTTGTTGGCATCGATGATTTGCCTATATTCAGCAAATTGCTTCCATCAATGGTTTGTCTGCTCCGGTGTTTCAGCTCTTAAGCTGTCCTGCTGCTGAATTTGTTCCTTACACTGTGCCTGTGATTGTTCCGGCATCTCAGCAGCTCACTGGGAAGCCATATAATGAGCGAGTTGTTGGCTAACAAACACACAAACATCCAAACAGCCGGATGTAACACTCAGGAGGGCCAGGGCTGGTATCACGGGTAATATATCAGATGTGGCCGGATTTTAGGGGGTCCCTGGGTCCCAAATCTGCACAAAATCTCCTTTTTTATGTCCCCGACTACCCACCCCCACGTGGTACCCGACAATGACAACAGACAACCAGGTCTCAGGGGTAGCCATTGCTCTTTTACTAGCAGGACAAGGTAATACAAATGTACATATGGAGTAATTCTTCACATACAATACAGCGATCTTTGTAGGTAGTGTCCAGTCAAGCAGGTGATGGAGCTTGGAGCAGGAATGCTTTGGATAGTTTAATTAGTAGTTGCTTGGGTAGTTAAACTTGTATATACTTGTAAAGATGGCCTGTATCCAGGGGGTTAGTCCTCAACAAACTGGGTACACGTATGTAGGAGAGGAAATAGAGTTGTCAACAGCGGGAGACCCTCAAATTCTGCCAGACTAGCTATGGGTTTCTTAAATATAGATTTGTCCCAAAGACTTGAATAGAGAGATACGTGTAGAGGTCCCAGATGTATGGATAAGCAGGTCCGTAAACTTTAGTGATTGTAGACTTGGAAATTCAGAGGAAAATGCTCTCTGAGAAGGATCTTGAGGACAGAGGAAAAGACATCTCTGTTTGAAGTCCCCTGGGACTTGGCTGCCATTTTCAGCTCCATATGTGTGTTCTTCACACAAAAAGACCAAGACAAAGGGTTCCCAACCCCCCTAGAGGGGGCTGTAACTCCTCCTCCTCCAGGTCAGTCAAGGGAGCTTGATGGGTCCTGAAGGTGACCTGATCATACTGGACGCTCCTTTACATTGGCAACTCAAATTACAATGGCAAGTATAGGCAGGTGTAGTTCACAAAACATCCACAAGATGGCACATTAATAGACCTCCCTGTGTGCTGGTGAAGTAGAAATATTGTTAATATAGAAGGAATGGGGAGGAACCTCTTTACCTTATATGCAAATGTCCATACCATCTCGGTCTGCAAGGACTATTAAAGGGAATGGGCACGAGCAGTACCGGGACATTACATAAAATTTCACATTTCTAATAGTAGGATAGGACAAGTTTACATGCACAAGACCAAGCTTCGGCTGGATTTACCAGCCTGCCATTTCACCTCCATAAAAAATGTGAAGTGACCAAAACGTCAACCTCAAAATGGTATTAATAAAAATGTAATTTGGTGTGCAAAAAATTACTCCTTACATAGGCTCATGCACAGAAATATATTTTTTAAATTTTAAAATAGTTTTTCTCCAAATCTACAAAAGTGTCATATAAAACAAAGGCGTTTTGTATATCACTGTAATGTGCTCTGTAATATGGTAGTGGCAGCTGAATGTGCTTGGTGGAAGTGGTAGGCTGCCTTTGAAAATTGATATTAATGGCCTATACTTAGTATAGGGATTCAATATTAGATTGGTGATGGATCCTACCAATTGGTTGTTGTGGCCACTGGATGTATACAGTAGATTGAGCTGGCAGCAAACAGCTCTATACACTGTGTAGTGAGTAGCTTAGGACACTGCTGCTCAACTCGGCATCGGACTCCCACTAATCTGATATTGATGATGACCTATCCTAAGGGTAGCCATTACTATCAAGTCTCCACTACATTCAGGAGCAAAACAACCATGAAAAACATCCATTTTTCATGGACATCTTGCACCTATTTTCAGGGATTCCCATACATTTTGGTCTATGGAAGGGTCTGTGAAAACGGACAACAATAGGGCATTACCTATATTTTGACGGTATGTTGCAATGGACAATTACAATAACGGTCATGTGAATAGCTCCCATTGAATCTAATGCTGCCTTGTGACGTCCGTTAAAGGAAAGGATATCCATTATTCACTGTCGTGTGGATATAGCTTCGGGATGGATTAATGTCTTTTGACAGCTGTTTTGCATCCGTTCTGTTCCGTTTTTTATGGCCAAGTGTCAGGGCAGGTTCACACCTGCGCCCGATCTCCACTTTCAGGTTTCCGTCTTCTGCCCGAGAAAATGGACAGGAGACGGAAACCGGCAGTCAGTTTTCAAACCCATTCATTTGAATGGGTTTGCAAAGTGTCCATCCGTGAGCGTCTTCTGCCTCTCCGCATGCAGGACTTTGTGTCCGGTTAAAAAACAGTTTTGCCGCGGAGACCAGAAGACGCTCACGGGCGAACACTGACTGCTGGGTTTACGTCTCCTGTCAGCATAAAATGGAAACCCACAAGGAATGTGAATAGACACATTGGATTCAATGTGTTGTCAAAACAGACATGTGACGTTTTTCACTGTCATGTGAATAAGCCCTTTATGGTTCCTTTGTGTTCGATCCCTTGGATTTTTCCATAAATGTGTCATCCTTGTAAGGAAGTTCCTGATTTTCTTATTTAGGTTAGCATCATTATTTTTTCATGTCAAGAAGCTTTAAGAAATATTTCTAAAGTCTTTGAGTGATCGTGAGTAGGTTGAGCGCTATCGAGAAATCTGCACCAATCAGAGCTATTAAACAAAAGAGCCTCATTCCCTTTGGAGTTAAAGCTTTCAGGAACCTGGGAAGAAAATTATTTTAAAAGGGTGTTGTAGGATTTAATGGCATTATCTTGTCACAATAAATATTTTATGCACGCAGGGAAATGAATCTTTGCCCTCATAAATTAACTGTGTGCAAAATGAATAATTAAAAAACAAACCTGTTTTTGAACTTATGAAAAGTGGAGATTCTTAACTCCTGCAGCGCTGGTGTGACCTGGATACTTGGCCCAACTTCTAAATGAAAGAAATTCACTTTTAAGCTGAAGCCCCACGTTGTGAAAACGTAGTTATTTTTGTTGCAGATTTTGTCGCATTTTTTGGAGAATGGTTCCTAAAGGAATGCAAAATATACGGAGAAAGAAATAAGTATTTGATCCCTTGCTGATTCTGTAAGTTTGCCCACTGACAAAGACATGAGCAGTCTATCATTTTAACCCCTTCCCGACATGCGCCGTAATAGTACGGCGCTTGTCGGGTCTGTAACTATGGCGACCGCCCGGGAGCCGGGCGGCCGTCATAGCCGCCGGGTGTCTACTGCTTCAAGCAGTAGACAACCGGCTCTAATGCCTCCGATTGGTCCCCGGACCGATCGGAGGCATTAACCCCTCCGGCGCTGCTGTCAAAGGCGCCGGAGGCGCCATTTTCCCGGCGGCGCATGGGCGCCGCCATTTTGGCAGGGATTGCCGGCTCCTGGAGCATGCTCCAGGGCCGACCCCCCGTTGCCATGACAGCCGGGAGCCTTGTTAAGGGCTCCCAGCCAGTCTGCAAATTCTCTCTTTTGCAGGCTGGTGTATACAGCCTGCAAAAGAGATGATGCTTTTTTGCAATGCATTGCAATGCATTAGCATTGTAATGCATTGCATTAGTGATCAGACCCCCTGGGGTTTAACACCCCTGGGGGGTCTAATAAATGCAAAAAAAAAATAAAAAAAAAAGTAAAAAAAAATATAAAAAAATATAAAAAGTATTAAAAGTTCAAATCACCCCCCTTTCCCTAGAACAGATATAAAAGTAGTTAAAAACTGTGAAACATATACATGTTAGGTATCCCCGCGTCCGAAATCGCCCGCTCTACAAATCTATAAAAATATTTTTCCTGTTCGGTAAACGCCGTAGCAGGAAAAATAGTCAAAAGTGCCAAACCGCCGTTTTTTCACTGTTTTAATTCTGATAAAAATTTGAATAAAAAGTGATCAAAGCAATAATATTTCCCGAAAATGGTAGAACTAAAAAGTACACCCGGCCCCGCAAAAAAAGACGCCCTATGCATCCCCGTATACGGACGTATAAAAAAGTTACGGCCGTCGGAATATGGCGACTTTTAGAAAAAAAATTTTTTAACACCGTTTTGGAATTTTTTTTAGGGGTCAAAATGTAAATAAAACCATATAAATTTGGTATCCCTGGAACCGTACCGAAACACAGAATACAGGGGACATGTCATTTTGGCTGCACAGTGAACGCCGTAAAACCAAAGCCCGTAAGAAAGTCGCAGAAATGCATTTTTTCTTCAAATCCACCCCATTCAGAATTTTTTTCCTGCTTCCCAGTACATTATACAGAATAATTAATGGTGGCATCATGAAGAAAAAATTGTCCCGCAAAAATTAAGACCTCATATGACTCTGGGAGCGGAGAAATAAAAAAGTTATGGGGTTTAGAAGGAGGGGAGTCAAAAACGAAAAACGAAAAGCAAAAAATGCCATCGGCGGGAAGGGGTTAAGGGGAGGTTCATTTTAAAAGTGAGAGAATATCAAAAATAAAATCCAGAAAATCACATTGTATAGATTTTATAAATTCATAGGCATTTTGCATAGGGAAATAAGTATATGATCCCTCCTCTTTGCAGATCATCTCTAAATCATTAAGATTTTGAGGCTGTTGCTTGGCAACTCAGAACTTCAGCTCCCTCCATAAGTTTTCTATGGGATTAAGGTCTGGAGACTGGCTAGGACACTCCATGACCTTTTGAGCCACTCCTGTGTTGCCTTGGCTGTATGTTTTGGGTCATTGTGCTGCTGGAAGACCCAACCACCACCCATTTTTAATCTCCTGGCGGAGGGAAGGAGGTTGTCACTCAGGATTTTACGGTATATATATATATACTGTATATATTATAAGCAGCATTTCTCTTCTTCTAAACACACAAGTTGAGTTATGCCAAATAACCCAATTTTGTCTCATCTGACCAATCTCGATGATTCTGAGAGTGATTGGGAGAAGGTGCTGTGGTCAGATGAGACAAAAATTGAGCTCTTTGGCATTAACTCAATTCTCCATGTTTGAAGAAAGAGAAAAACACCGCCCCCACTGTCAAGCATGGAGGTGGAAACATTATGTTTTGGGGGTGTTTTTCTGCTAAGGGCAAAGGACTACTTCACCGTATCAATAGGAAAATGGATGGAGCCATGTACTGTAAAAATCCTGAGTGACAACCTCCTTCCCTCTTCCAGGACATTAAAAATAGGTGGTGGTTGGGTCTTCCAGGAGGACAATGACCCAAAACATACAATCAGCTCCACAGTGGCCCCCACACAGTACAATCTGCTGCACAGTGGTCCCCACACAGTTCAATTTGCTCCACCGTGGCCCCCATACAGTATAATCTGTTCCACGGATGGGTGCCCAAAGAGAGGGCTCTGAGTGCCACCTCTTGCAACCGTGGCATAGGTTCGCGATCACGCCTCTAGGTAATAGCTAGGGGTATTAATCACTGGAGTATTGGGCAGCATTAATTTAAGGTCGCATGTGGGCAATATTAATAAGAGATCATTATTAATTTAGGTGCACTATTAATTTAAAGGGCACAAGGGGTATTGTACATTGATGGGGCACACAGAGCTCCACTAAGTTAAGAGGGAACACAGGAGGTATTATAAATTAGAAGTATTATTATCCTAATGATTATTCTACAGATACACACTGGGGTATTACACATTTCCAAGGTATTTTTATATTATATATTTTATGATTGGGGGTAGCAGCAGGATGGGTGTCCAGGTGTGGACAATGTGGGGCAGGTGCCTGGAAAAGTGAGGAGCCAAAGATGTCTGTGTTGCAAACTTTAGGCTGAGTTCACATGGAGTTTTTTGGACCAGATTTTGACGCGGAGGCCGCTTCAGAATCCAGATCCAAAAAACGCTTCCCTCGGCTAGTCACGACAGGATGCCAGTGCAGTGCAAAAAACTTCGAGCGAACTAAGCCTCACAGAATCAAGTCACAGCAGGTAGAAGTGGTCATGGTGGTCCAGATGGAAGAGACGGGATATGGGAACTATTACAGTCAGAGATGTCAAATGAAAGCAACTAAATTTTTCCTGTGCTGTATTAACTCAAATGGTCTGCAGAGCCCCATGCAGAGCCGATATCTACCATTATATGGTCATCGTATGATGGTAATATGTTGGTGTTTTATAAGTAAAATAAATATCCATAAAAAGATGATTGTCTTTGTATTGCTTAAAGGGGTTGTCCCATCACAAGGATCCTATCTATACTGCTTGTTAATGTGGATGTAAGTCTTTTCCTAAATACATTGCTTCAGAAAACTGCTTTGTTTGGCCACTATCTTACTTTATTCAATTCTTTGTGGCCACAGCCCTGACCTAGCTGCTCCTGAGTCAAATGATGTATCTGCTGCTCTCAGGGGGGAGGGAGGAGGGGCTAAGTGCAGGGAGCGAGCCTGTGTATCTATCTATTCCTGTGTCTACACCACATGACCTAGCTTCCTGCTCTCAGATAGGGGAGCTGCTTTAATTTCTGAACTCGTCTTCTGTCCTCCCAGTTATCAGGCTAGCTAATTCAATTGTGTCCATTATAGCAGAGACAGGCAGTCTCTGTATGTAACACAGAATGGAGTTGCTCCTGCCTGTACTTCATAGTCCAATATTATGCATATAGTGTTGTTTGAGGACCTTTGATGACATCACGGGCCCTTCAGCCGCCCCATAGGATCACGCTATGCAATGGGTGGAGCTACATGCTAATTTGGGGGTGGAGCTAAACGACAGGTTGCCAGTGAAACCCTGCCCACCAAATGACGCAAGAAACCAGAAGAAAGAAGACTTTACAGCAGTGAAGACTGGTGAGTATGCGACGTGGGAATACCCCTTTAATTGCTTCTGCTTGATTTAGAAGTAACTGCATAGGAATATTATTGCTTTGCGTGTTATTTGGACCTAATAGATTCCCTTTCAAGAGTATATCCAAGAGAACATGTGTGTTTGATACACAAGACAGCTCATCAGTGCATGGGAGTCCAATACCTGGTCCTTGTACTAATGAGCTGGTTCTGTTGTCTCTGGATGCTGAAAGCTGTGAGAATGGAAAAGGAATAGTAGCAGACCTGCGGTATCTTGGCACCACGACGACCGTATACGACTCCTTATTCCGGCACCATCCACTCCAGGGTACAAGCAGCTTTGCTTCTATATGCTTAAATTGGAGCAGAGTTGTTTCAGGCCCCCATTCCTCCTGACAGCTTCCAACATTCAGAAGAAGGTGGATGAGCTGATCGGTGTGGGGTCCAGGTTTCAAGTCACCGAAGTTAGTGCAGCATTAATAGTGGAAAACATGTAAAGTGAACAAATATGTATATCAATAGACCAGAAATATCACTTCTATGATTATTTTATTATGAGCCTAGATTATAGTTTTCTCTTATGCAAAATGTTCTTATTTCTTTTATGCAAATTTTTTTTTTTTTTAAATCTCACCAATGCTACCAAGAAAAAGAAGAAAGCTGACCATAGATTTATTAGTTAAAGGAAACCTGTAATGTGACAATGTAGTACAATCTGTAGACAGCATGTCATAGAGCAGAAGGAGCTGAGCGCATTGATATAGGTTTATGCAAAAAAAATTCAGTATAACCTGTAATGTATTGAGTAGAGATGAGCGAATAGTGTTCGATCAAATACCTAGCTCCCATAGGAATGCGTGTAAGCGGCCAAACACCAAGGGGTTAAGCGCATCAAATATTCACTGCGCTTAACCCCTTGGTGTCCAGTTGCTTACACGCATTCCTATGGGAGCGAGGTATTCGATCGAATACTACGCGCTCATCTCTAGTATTGGATTAAATCTCTGCTCATTTTGGACTCAGGAGTCCAGTGGGCGGGTCTACCTGATAATAACTAACTCTGTATATACACTCATACTGAGAATGTGGTCAACCATTAAATAGTACCGCACACTGGTCTGCTGGGTCCAAAATCAGTAGAGATGTAAGTGTATGTACACTATGCATTTATTTTTTCGGAAATCCATAGTGCAAGTTAAGGGAATAAATTTTGCATTACAGTTTATTAACCAGTTCAGGAGCAGGGCCATTTCCCCAGGTTCAGGATCAGATACATTTCTGGATTTTTCGGTGCATGTGATTTTAAGGCTTTCCAGGCAGAAATGACTTAATTCTGTAGACAGCTTCAAGTCTCTGTCTCTCTCCTTCTCCTCTTCCCCCTTCCCTCTCCATAGAATTCATTATAATCTGACACTGCTTGTGTATGGCGTTACTAGTATCCAGGTACTAGTTTTCCATAGTGTTAGAGTGTCAGGTTGCAATTGTTTCAACTTAAAATGTTCGGCGCAGATCCACTTATCATTGTAATTTGATGGACCATTGTACATCAGTCTTCAGTGTCCTCTTATAACATGCTGCCTGCAGATCAGACTGCATTATTATGTTGTGCGATACCAAAGTATACAACATTTACATGAATACATATGAAAGAATATATCTGAGCACCCGGAACGGTATCTAATTAAAATAAAAATCAGGTCAGATTAGGACATGGAAGCAAATATCAGGACTGACGAAGATACAGACCAGAATGAGCATATAAGGACACTTCTCTTTCTGGCTGACCTATTTCAGTTCATTTCATTTTTCACGTACCAAAAGATAAAAATCTTGTGACTTCCTCAGGGAATAACCAGAAAGTACTTCTTAAATTATGTCTGCATGAATAAATGCACAGGACTATGTGTACTAGGAGGTTATTCTCCAGGATGCAGGCTGTCTGGGATGGCACACATATTCATTATAATATTTTAACACATGCTGTGCTAAAATGCTTCTACATTGCCGCTTGTCCTGGATACATTTGATGAAGAATTAACTATGCACAATGGTACACAAGTGTTATAAAATGCCACATTCTGGAAAAACAAAAGCAACATGGAAGATATGGGGAGATTAATGAAAAATGCATAGGTGTTAATGGAATGAGAAAGATGAAAGGGCTGTTCTGCCACTGGAAACTTCAATGTCATATGTAATGGCTTTAAAGCCAGAGGCAGCCCAATTGTGTACTGAATGCTCTTAAATATATAGTTAAATTTAGAAGGCAGTGTGTGGTCTGGGTCATACGGTTTGCCACATGTCCCAGACCGACCACGACTTGGCTGAACCGATCTCACTGACTCATTGTCATCTACGATGCTTTGAGTTCTATCCCAACTGTGGGTCTACTGTCCTGTACTCGCAGCATCATTTGGTTACCCCGACCACACACAGACATCTGACTTCATCCTTAAGTCTACTTCTAATGCTTTAACCAGCACAGGCGGAGTGTGATTTGCATTCACGGTCATTAAAGGATTGCAGACATAATACATATTGTGTGGAATAATACATTGCATCTGAGGAGCACTTGCCAATTGACTTTACATGTTGTATGGCTTGCATTCAAAGGGGATGTGCCACTAGAATCTAGCATACCAACCCAGTGCCCGATAGATAGCTTATGGCTGTGTTGGTCAGTATTAGAGATGAGCGAACACTGTTCAGATCAGTCGATCCGAACAGCACGCACCCATACAGTCCTATGAAAAAGTTTGGGCACCCCTATTAATCTTAATCATTTTTAGTTCTAAATATTTTGGTGTTTGCAGCAGCCATTTCAGTTTGATATATCTAATAACTGATGGACACAGTAATATTTCAGGATTGAAATGAGGTTTATTGTACTAACAGAAAATGTGCAATATGCATTAAACCAAAATTTGACCGGTGCAAAAGTATGGGCACCTCAACAGAAAAGTGACATTAATATTTAGTAGATCCTCCTTTTACAAAGATAACAGCCTCTAGTCGCTTCATGTAGCTTTTAATCAGTTCCTGGATCCTGGATAAAGGTATTTTGGACCATTCCTCTTTACAAAACAATTCAAGTTCAGTTCAGTGTGATGGTGGCCGAGCATGGACAGCCCGCTTCCAATCATCCCACAGATGTTCAATGATATTCAGGTCTGGAGACTGGGATGGCCATTCCAGAACATTGTAATTGTTCCTCTGCATGAATGCCTGAGTCGATTTGGAGCGGTGTTTTGGATCATTGTCTTGCTGAAATATCCATCCCCGGCGTAACTTCAACTTCGTCACTGATTCTTGAACATTATTCTCAAGAATCTGCGGATGCTGAGTGGAATCCATGCGACCCTCAACTTTAACAAGATTCCCGGTGCCAGCATTGGCCACACAGCCCCAAAGCATGATGGAACCTCCACCAAATTTTACAGTGGGTAGCAAGTGTTTTTCTTGGAATGCTGTTTTTTTGGACGCCATGCATAACGCCTTTTTGTATGACCAAACAACTCAATCTTTGTTTCATCAGTCCACAGGACCTTCATCCAAAATGAAGCTGGCTTGTCCAAATGTGCTTTTGCATACCTCAGGCGACTCTGTTTGTGGCGTGCTTGCAGAAACGGCTTCTTTCTCATCACTCTCCCATACAGCTTCTCCTTGTGCAAAGTGCGCTGTATTGTTGACCGATGCACAGTGACACCATCTGCAGCAAGATGATGCTGCAGCTCTTTGGAGGTGGTCTGTGGATTGTCCTTGACTGTTCTCACCATTCTTCTTCTCTGCCTTTCTGATATTTTTCTTGGCCTGCCACTTCTGGGCTTAACAAGAACTGTCCCTGTGGTCTTCCATTTCCTTACTATGTTCCTCACAGTGGAAACTGACAGGTTAAATCTCTGAGACAACGTTTTGTATCCTTCCCCTGAACAACTATGTTGAACAATCTTTGTTTTCAGATCATTTGAGAGTTGTTTTGAGTAGCCCATGATGCCACTCTTCAGAGGAGATTCAAATAGGAGATCAACTTGCAATTGGCCACCTTAAATACCTTTTCTTATGATTGGATACATCTGGCTATGAAGTTCAAAGCTCACTGAGGTTACAAAACCAATTTTGTGCTTCAGTAAGTCAGTAAAAAGTAGTTAGGGGAATTCAAATCAATAAAATGATAAGGGTGCCCATACTTTTGCACCGGTCAAATTTTGGTTTAATGCATATTGCACATTTTCTGTTAGTACAATAAACCTCATTTCAATCCTGAAATATTACTGTGTCCATCAGTTATTAGATATATCAAACTGAAATGGCTGTTGCAAACACCAAAATATTTAGAACAAAAAATGATTAAGATTAATAGGGGTGCCCAAACTTTTTCATAGGACTGTAGAAATGAATGGAAGCACCTATGACGCCGGCCGCCGGCACAGTCAGCATCACAGGTGCTTCCATTCATTTCTATGGGTGCGTGCTGATCCGAACAGCTGATCCGAACAGTGTTCGCTCATCTCTAGTCAGTATGCAAAGGAGTTCTGTAGAGAGCAGTAAGTGGCAATATCTTCATTGACCTATAGAACAAAAAACATTGATATCTAAGTAATGGAGGCACCGATTCACAAAGGGGAAAACATTTGATTCAGGGGACCCTAAACTATTTATTTGCAGGGCTGTGTTGATATGTTGGGTTCTAGACTGGTGACAGACTCTCCATAAACTCTGAGCAATCTTACTGACCAAGGGACAGCAGACCAATGGTTCTTAATCTGTGGTCTTGTAGGCAATGGAGGTATGTGCCATGGATCCAAGGGCTAAATTGCTAGATCATGTCTAGCATGTAATCAGAAAAAACAGTTCACCGATTTCCCAAAACCTGTGATAGTTGAACACAATTAAATGATACATGTAACACAAAAAGCGATAGCAGTAAGGCGATGGCACAGGTGGGAGAGACCCAAGGTGGTGGTTACTCACTTCAAAATTCTCAAACTAGGTTTAAGTCAGCTTAGTAATAAGAAAAGATAAGATAATCCTTTAATAGTCACACTAAGGTGATGTTCAAAGGTCCCCTGGCGTACTCCCTACTGTTTGTCTTTCTGTGACCGTGCAGGACACCGTTGATGGTGGGTGCAAATGAACAGAGGAGACATAGTGGCAGTTGAACAAGTGATGCTTGCGGCACAGTTTACGTAATAGACTTCTTCAAGTCATAGAGTAACAATGGAGGAACAATAACTTCAGCAAGCAATATTCACATTTTTGAGCACATTTTATTGTTGCTACTCTTCATTCTTGGGTCTTTATCCTTTCTTTCAAGTCACAACTGGGGAAATACAGAAATGAAGATGTTCAGTTGCAAAGAAGGTTATTTTTTCTGTGGGCAATGGGGGTCCATTGTCATGGCACTGCCTGTTATGGTATAACTTCCACTAAATAACCTGGAAAACTGACACTGTTTATTTTTTTATTATGCTGACGCTGGGTTCACACCAACGTCTGGACTCAGTTATCAGGTTTCCATCTTCTGCATGCAGAAGGTGGAAACCTGTCATGCCGAGTCTGGCCGTGAGTGCCTGTGAGCGTTTTGAGCTCTCCACAGCGAACCTTTTTTTTTTTTTAAACCGGACACAGAGTATTGCATGTCCGACTCTGTGTCCGGTTTAAAAAAAAAACAGTTTCGCCATGAAGAGCATAAAATGCTCACCAGCGCTCACGGCCGGACACTTTTCAAACCCATTCAAATGAATGAGTTTGGAAAGATGCCGGCAGGTATCCGTCTCTTGCCCTGTTTTGTGCAGGAAATGGAAACCTGCAGAACGGAGTGCTGGGCGCAGATGTGAACAAGCCCTTACTTATATATGCTTACTCATATTCCACAGCGCTTTACAGACATTGTTCACAATCTACATTCCCTATCAGTATGTCTTTGGTGGGTGGGAGGAAACCAGAGTACCCAAAGGAAAATCCACACAAACACAGGGAGAACATGCACACTCCTTGTAGATGTTGTCCTTGGCAGGATACACACCCAGGACTCCAGTGCTGCAAGGCTACACTGCGAACTACTGAGCCACAAAGTGGTGTCCTCAGCTGAAGCTAGATACCAACTATTTCTTCTCACCTTTTAGAAACATCAGAATAGGAGCCACATCCATTTACATAGCAGCAAGTTTGCAGAGGCATATGTTGCAGGGCTGCAGGAAGTGCTGTTGCACCCAAGCCCAAGAACCTTAAGGATCCCATAAGCAAAACTAAAGTGGTTTGAAATGGTGACAGCCAGAGGGACTCACAGGTCACCCTTACCAAGCTAAGGCTGAATAAACATCTTTGATCTCCTTTCTGATGTCCTTTGATGGGTGACAGTCTGTGTATGTAAATTTATTTCTATTGTGCTGTGGGGAACTGGAGTGAGATTGGAGCCCTTGAAGCATATAGAGAGAAGGGCTGGGACTGGAGGGTGGGAGCTCTCAAGTTTACCTTTGAATTGATTGGAGACTCCTTGGCGGTTTTGTACTGATTGGCCCTTCGGTTCAAAGGGCGGAACCGTATATAAATGAGGACACGTGGTTGTGGAAGCACCTTCTCTCAGTGTCGGCTGCAGAGAGGATCTCCCTCCCACCCTGCCCTCATGGTGGTTTTTTGTCCATGGCTAACTGTCTCTTTTTTATAGGTTCTTAGTTGTCACAGCTGGCGGAAGGTTTCCATGCCCCAGAGATGAGATGGTCCGCATGCCTGCTGTCGGAAGGCGGTCTGGCATTTCGGGCAAAAGCCAGGGCATGAAGTTGTTTTGGTGTTTATGTTACGTTTATTCAAATGTTGAGATATGGTTCATTAAGTTGTAAATAATAAATAAGCTGTGGCCAACCCCTCAGTTTTTTCCCACTAAACAGTGTTTTGTCCTTATTGAATAGGAGTCTAATTGGGTAAATGGTAAATAACTGGTCCCTCCAGTCACAGGGAACAAGATTTATGACACACAGCCTTCAACTGGCCCTTTAATAGCAATAAATAATAACAGTTGTCAGCAGCGTATAGTCATGGAGAGATTCTGTAGGGAAGGTTGTGGCACAAAAAGGGGCAGGATAATATGTGGGAGTCATAGGAACAGACATGTTGAGAATACATCTTCATGCAGTCTCGGCCTAGATAAAATAGGAAAAGGACATGTCAATATAGCTAAAATGTATGGATAACTCGTGGCTGATGGTCATGAGAAGTTGTGCAGAGGGGCCCTGAGCTTTTGTATCAGGGCCCATGAGCCTTTAGCTACACCCCTTAGGATATGAAAGGCTGTTTAACACTTTGGCGACCAGCATAAAGCTGGGAAAGTGCCAACACCAGTATTAAACAGTATAAGGCAGTATCAAACACTATAAAACAGTATACCATTAATAGTTATGCCATACCTAAAAACTGTCCCAGATTTAGCAGGACAGTCCCGGATTGCGGGTTGTGTCCTTCAGTCCCAGTCGGCAAGAGATATGTCCCGGATTCAACTAATCTGAGTCTGGAGAGGACACAGATGAGTTGAATACAGTGGTGATGCAGAAGCAGACATCTCCTGCCTCACCTCTGTTCCCCCTATGTGCTTTGGTGGCTGTAAGTGCAATGTGATGATGTCACTCACATCGTGTCTGCAGCTCCAGGGACAAGAGCCTGCAGACTGCGCAACAGGGGAGCAAGGAGAGGTTAGTATTTGTTTTTTTTATGTTAAACTTTTGCAGCTCAAGACTGACATTAAACTTTTGGGGGCAGATGGAGGGGGTACAATATACTGGGGGTCATATGAGGGGGACATTAAACTGAGAGGGCATATGAAGAGGGGCATTAAACTGACTGGGGCATATGAGGGAGACATTAAACTTTGGGGGCAGATAGAGGAGGACATTAAACTTTGGGGGAAAATGAAGGACATTAAAGGACATTAAATTGGGGGAAGATGAAGAAGGAATTCATCTAGGGGCAACTGGAGGGGCCATTAAACTAGGGATAAGTGGAGGGGGACATTAATATAGGGACAAATGGGGGAAGATATTAAACTTGGGGCAAGTAGGGAGGGACATTAAACTGGGGGCAACTGGAGGAGGACAGCTGACCCAGTTTAATGTCCTCATCTAGTTGCCCTGAGTTTAAACTGAGGAAGCTGTAGTCAGAAATTAAACTATGGAGCAGCTGGAGAGGACATTATACTGGGGTAGGTGGAGAGAGACTTTATACTGAGGGGTCAATTTGAGGAGAACAATATTATGTGGGGGCATATAATATTAGGGTCACTGTAGGAGCATTATACTGTGTGGGGAGCACAAAGAGATATGGATGGGAATAGATAGAGTCTATTTAGAAGTGGGTGGAGCTAAATTTGCAGTGACGTGCATATGACGCCAAACATACTGTCCCTCTTTCTGCTCTTTGAAAGTTGGGAAGTATGATGATCCCTTTAGGGGATACTGTATACAACTCTGCCCCTTCCCTTCCACCAGCCATGTAACCAGAAAGCTTGGTGCAAACAATCACTACTCATAGAGGAATAACTGCTGTGAAAGGCAAGGGCCAGACACTGTGGACAATTTCTGTAGCAGATTTCAATGTGTATATGGAACAAAATTTGCAGGAGTTACAAATGGGATTCAAAAAGCAATGCAAAGCTTTACAAAGAATACAATCTGAGGTCATCATCTGTGACATTATTGTATAAAAATGAGCATGCTAAGGATGGAAGTAGTGCAGCATGCTCTCCATGCTTTCCGTGCAGATTTTTTCAGCAACATGTACATGGTTTTTGAAAAACCTATTCACCTGTATTATACACCAAATTTTGCATCACAAATCTGCAGCAAATCCTCCATATCTAAATAAGTCTATGTGTATATATGTTTATATATGTTTGTATGTGTGTATACATGTGTATGTTTTTAAAGAAGACGCATGAAGAGGCCGTACCAGAAGAAGATGGAGGTGTCGCTGGAGAGTTCTCTCGCAGCATTGGGGACACCCCCAGTGCTGTTTGAGCGTTGGGGGCCACCCCCAGTGCTGCAAGGGAACTAATTTGCATACCGAGAAAACCAGTATCAGTATTTCTACCAGACGGCAGTGCGGAGAAGACATCTAAAGGTAGGAGAAAAGCCTTTCTTAATGCTATTCCTGTGTTAGTCACAAAAAATTGCATTTTAATGATATGATCCCATTAAATGTATTCACACATATACTTTTGGATATGACAAACAATAGACCTTTTACTGGTCTTATTTTTGCCATGGGGAAACCATGACCAAACTGTGATTAGGTCCTGATGTATAATAGAGGTTGTCCTAACACAGACATTAAGGGCTTACTTAGACATCTGCATTTTGTGGACATGTGGCATAAATGATAGGCAGGCACAGCACACGTGTTCTGTCCATGACTAATTCATTTTCACATCCTTGATTTTCATTAACCCATAGACTTTAATGGAGCTCTGTGGTCCACACAGTGGGTTAGAATAGAAAATGCCTTCATTCTATTTCCACGGATTAATGGATGTCTGCATGCATCCATTAAAATGAAGAGGTGAGATCAGTCACATGACAGGTCTTTAATTTTTTTAGCTTCCGAATAGTTCCCCATGCTCGTCATGTGATCACCTGACTGACCTGCAGATTTGATCGTTCAGAAGTAATTATTACTATGTATATCTATGAGAGTCTGTATGTTAGGTTCTCACAGTCTTGCATAAAATCAGTATTGTGTACTAAGTGTGGATGCTGGCACATTATGTTCTGGGAGAGGGTGACATTTATTGTGCTTGTGATGACGGCATTAATTGTGCTGTGTGTGGTCAAATTAACTGACAAATAAATGGCCGTACTAATTGTACTACTAATGTAATGCCATTGAATGAGCTCCAGCAGTTACAGCATTGACACTAAATGGTAGTATTAATTGATTAATAATAGTCTGGGGAGTATTAACTGAGCACTGTATTAGGTACTAAGCATATTGGAGGAAAACGGTGAACTTTCACTCAATTTTCTTTTGCATTGCTTTTTTTTAAAAAAAATTATTGTTTGTAATTGCTTTACACATGAATGTGCACTAATGGCAGTGTGAAATGCTACCAGCGGAGTACATCTATGGTCTAATGTATAAGACACAGATTAAATTTGCTCACTTAGGGCTCGTTCACACGGGGCAAGAGGGAGCGGATTTTGATGCAGAATCCACCTCAGAATCCGCCCCCTCACAATAGAGGTCTATGTAGACCGCTAGCTTCCTTTTCTCCGTGAGCAGTATGTTCCCGCTCACCGAAAAAAGAAGTGAGCCGTCCTTTCTTCAGGCGGCAGCACCCTTCGGACTAGGCCCATTCATTTGGGCCTACTCCAGAGCGGAAAGCCGCGACTGTCGGAAACCGCGACAGTCACGGCAGGCGCATTTTGCTCCTATTCTGACGCGGCTTCCCGCATCAAAATCAGGACCAAAATACGCCATCCCATTACTTCAAAACTAAAATCGACACCATCAGAGACAGTCTCACCCTACTCCTCCGACAACCCCTCTACCCAACTACTTGCTGCTCCTCATCCCTGACCTGTTTCTCCACCATCACTGATGGAAATCTCTCCTCCCTAATCTCTAAATCCCACCTCACCTCCTGTGCACTTGACCCGAACCAATCACATCTCATCCCTAAACTCATTGAAGTCATTACTCCGGCCCTAACCCATCTCTTCAACCTATCCCTAGCCAATGGATCCTTCCTCTCCACCTTCAAACACACCACAGTCACACCCATACTTAAGAAATCATCCCTCGACCCGTCCTCTCCAGCCAACTATTGTCCCATCTCACTGCTCCCGTACGCCTAAAAACTGCTTGAGCAACACGTCCACCCAGAACTCTCCTCCTATCTCTCGTCCAACCTGCTCTTTGACAGACTACAGTCAGGCTTCAGACCCCGGCACTCCACTGAAACTGCCCTAACAAAAGTCACTAATGACCTGTTAACCGCCAAAGCCAAGCGCCATTACTTTGTCCTCCTCCTCCTTGACCTCTCCTCTGCCTTTGACAGTCGACCACTCCCTCCTGTAAGAAATTCTCTCATCCCTTGGTATCTCAGACCTGGCCCATTCCTGGATTTCCTCATACCTCACTGACCACACATTCAGCGTCTCCCACTCGCACACCACCTCCTCACCACGCCCTCTCTCCGTAGGTGTCCCCCAAGGCTCCTTCCTAGGACCCCTCCTGTTCTCCATCTACACCCTTGGCCTGGGCCAACTCATAGAATCTCATGGTTTCCAGTACCATTGCTATGCTGATGATATACATCTCTGGACCAGACATTACCTCTCTGCTGGCCAGAGTTCCAGATTGAGACCCTGACCTATGCTTCAAGTCACACGTTCAAACCCTCAACACTTCCTGCTGCCTCCAACTCAAGAACATCCACCGAATCTGCTCCTTCCTCACCCCTGAAACAACTAAAATGCTCTTCCAGGCCCTCATAATCTCCCGCCTAGATTACTGCAACACCCTTCTCCATGGACTCCCAGCTAAAACCCTCGCCCCCCTCCAGTCCACCTTAAACTGCGGTGCTTGCTTAATCCACCTCTCCCCCCGATCTTCATCGGCTGCTCCTCTCTGCCAGTCCCTCCACTGGCTACCCATAGCCCATCGAATTGAGTTCAAGTTACTAACATTAACATACAAAGACAACCACAACCTGTCCCCTCCATATATCTCCAATCTAATCTCCCGCTACCTGCCCACACATAACCTCAGATCCTCCAAATACCTCCTAATCCGCTCTCCTATCATCCATTCTTCACACAACCATCTCCAAGATTTCTCCCGTGCATCCCCCATACTCTGGAACTCCTTACCAAGACACATAAGACTGACCCCCACAATCACAGGCTTCAAGAAGGCCCTGTAGACTCATCTATTCAGGAAGGCCTACAACCTCCAATAACACTATCACCATACTGCCATCTGTACAGTCTCCCCCTCTCCTTCTGTCTCTACCCCCCTTCCCTAATAGATTGTAAGCCCTTGCGGGCAGGGCCCTCTACCCCACTGTGCCAGACAGTCACTGTTAGTTTTATATCTGCCTGCATAATTTGTGTACTGTATGTAACTCCCAAATGTAAAGCACCATGGAATGAATGGTGCTATATAAATAAACAATAGTAATAATAATAATAATAATAATAATAATATTATCCCGTGCCCTGTGTGAATGGGGCCTTAGGGTGAGTTCACACGGCAGAAAATGAAGAGGAAATTCTGCCTTTTTTGCATGGCTAGCCGTGATGGGATGCTGATACAGTGCATCAGCATTTCATAGCGGCATCACGCTGCGGATTAGGCCAGGATAAATGGGCCTGATCAGGAGGGAGTCTCGAGCTGCAGACCCCATGGGCGGAATCCATGGCAAGATAGAGCAGGATTCTTCTTATTTCCGTGTCCCACTCCGATCTCTGCCTCCCACTGAAAACAATGGGAGGCAGATTCGAGAGGTATCTGTTCCGGATTCGGGGGCGAAATCCGCCCCCTAAATCTGTAGCAAATTCCTCCGTGTGAGTTGACCCTAATAGATACATAAATGTAAAGTTGTATCAACCATGGTTGGTTAGGAAAATAGCATAAATTACTGTGATATTAATTACATTAGTTATCACATAATATGTACACATTCAGAGTGTATGAATTAATATAATAGACACTAAACACAGTGCATGGCAGTCGGGGTGCCCTTTGTGTTAGGAACAATAAAGAAGCAAGAGAGCTATGACAAACTAGAGAGCATACAGCCAGAAGGAACAGTCGCAACTGATAAGATGCCTCATAAAGCGCATTGGAGTAAGATGTAGCCACCAGGGAGTGTCATAATCAAAGCCTGCTATGACTTAGGGGATGTTCATTCTACTATTATAAACATCCATTGCTCTTGTCTATCATAGGTATTGTCCATAGGACAATGTCTGGTTTTCTAAGAAACCTAGTGATATTGTCTGGGATTAAAGCCAAACAGAACATCCGTTCTTCATAGAAGACTCATTAACAGACAACTGTTTCAGATTTATTGGTGAGCAATGGCATCAGTGCAAAGCAAAGTACTAGGGGTAATAGCTCTGAAACAGCTGGCTCTGGATGAGTCTCTCTTCCTTTTAGATGCTCTTCTTTATTGGGCAATGTCACTAGACTTCTCAGAATACCTGCATTGATCTATAGGGATCTAACTTCCAAAAGGTGGCGCTAGAGCAAGTTTTTATTATTTTATGAAGGAGAGTTTATTGACCTATTTTTCTCAATTCAGCATGTAGAGTAGATTTCCCAGTAGAGCATGTATGGTCTGTGTGATGTTGTTATAAGTATGTTCTGTATGTTCTGTTCTGCTTACTTATTCTGCTTTGTCTGCCTAACAACAGTGAGGTAGTAATGGAGGAGGAGCTGAGCTTAGGGGGAGGAGTTGTTAGACAGGGAGCCATGATGGAGCATGGAATAAAGTGTTCTGATCTATAACAGTAACCATCTCATAGTGGACTTATTCCAGAAGACCGGCATCCTCACTACAACACTACAATTGGCGACGAGGATTAAGAATAATCAGCTAAAGGTATTTCACTGCTACAGAAACTGTTTACAAGACTGCAATCCTAGCACCAGCCATGGCCTGCTTACCCTCCTTTGCTGTATTTGATGTGCACCAGCCCCAAGCAAATTTAGCAGCATGCTGGAATAAATGGCTGAAACGCTTTGAGATATTCCTGCAAGCAATGAACATTACTGATAATGCAAGAAAGAAAGCCATGTTGTTACACTATGCAGGGGAGCAAGTCTATGATATCTTCACAACTCTGCCCAATACAGGGGAGGACAGTGACTATGAGCTAAGCAAAGCAGCACTAACTAAGCATTTCTCTCCATACATAAATGCAGCTTTTGAAATTTTCAAGTTTAGACAGTTAAAACAGTCAGCAACAGAAACCATTGATGAATATCATGTCCGCTTAAGACAACTTGCAGCTTACTGTGAATTTGCTGATATAGACAAGGAAATTCTGATGCAAATCATACAAGGATGTGTGTCCTCTAAGTTAAGGAGACAAGCACTCAGAGATCCCACCATGACTTTAGCAAAGCTACTGGACATTGCACGTATTCATGATGCAGCAGAGAATCAAGCTAAACTTATAGAGAACACAGACTGTATACCAGAGCAGCCATCTTCTGTAGCAAAGCTCACTCAGAAGCCACATGTGCCTCACGCACAGGCTGCAACCTGCTACAACTGTGGAGGTCCTTATCCTCATCAGAAACCATGCCCAGCAAAGGGAGTAACTTGTCATAACTGTGGGAAACTAAATCACTTTGCAAAAGTCTGCAGATCAAAATCACAATCTTCTCTCTCTGCTAAACAAGCCTTGCCACAGAAAGTTCAGGCAGTGCAGTCAGTGTCCCCTGCTGATGAGCCCAGCAGCACCTACTTATTCTCAGTGACTGAGGGGTCTCGCAATGTGCATGCAATGTCTAATCCCAAACAAGTCATCTTAATACATGGCAATCCGGTGGAGACACTGGTAGATACAGGGGCGTCTGTCAATGTTATTAGTCATGCCACTTATAACCAGCTAAAGAACAAACCTGCTTTGCAATGTACTAACCTGAAGATATATCCTTATGGTTCAGCTACTGCATTACCCCTATGTGGCAAATTTCAGGCATTACTAACGGTTGATGGGAAATCCATCACGGACACTTTCTATGTAGTGGAGTGTTCTGCAGACACTCTTCTCAGCTGCAATAGTGCGGTATCTCTGGGCCTAGTGAAACTGGCAAACAGCGTAACACACTCCTCTGTCCAAGCTATTATGCAGAAATATCCTCAACTCTTTCAAGGCATAGGAAAGCTGAAAGACTTTCAAGTGAAATTACACATTGACCAGTCAGTCCAGCCGTCAGTTCAACCTCACAGGCGCATCCCATTCCATGTCCGCAAGCTGGTGGAGAAAGAGCTACAAGACCTGGAGACAGATGATGTTATTGAACGTGTGGAGGGCCCAACTCCCTGGGTCTCGCCAATTGTTGTTGCGCCTAAACCTAAGCAGCCTGGTAAAATCAGGTTATGTGTGGATATGCGACATGCCAATCGAGCCATTCAAAGAGAAAGGCACATTACGCCTACCATTGATGATATTCTCACAGATCTAAATGGTGCAAAAGTATTCTCAAAAATTGATCTAAAATCTGGTTATCATCAGCTTGAATTGCATCCAGACTCCAGATATATCACAACTTTTAGCACTCATGTCGGTCTAAGAAGGTTCAAGAGGCTGAATTTTGGCATTTCATCGGCTGCAGAAATCTTTCAGAATGTTATCAGGCAGGTTCTTTCAGGAATACCTGGAGTCCTCAATGTTAGTGATGACATCCTTATCTTTGGCACAACCCAAGAGGAACATGACAATCACCTAGAACAAGTCTTTCAGAGACTGCAAACCTGCAATTTAACTGTTAATCCATCAAAATGCGAGTTCAACAAGACGTCATTGAATTTTTTTGGCTACATTTTTTCTGAAAATGGTGTTTCTGCAGACCCTGAGAAAGTAGCAGCCATAACCTCTGCTAGCCAGCCACAAAATGTCTCAGATGTTCGAAGTTTTCTTGGTCTGGTCGCATACTGTGGACGATTCATACCTGATCTGGCTACTGTTTCTGAACCCCTACGACAACTCACTAAAAAGGATACTCCTTGGTCATGGACAGTTGAACATCAATCAGCTTTTGATACACTAAAGTCCAGTCTTTCTAGTGACACGGTCATGGCCTATTTTGACCCACTAAAGTCTACTGAGCTCATTGTGGATGCCAGTCCTGTAGGCCTTGGTGCAATTTTAACTCAGGTGTCCAAAACTGGCAGTATCTCCACAGTCTCCTATGCGAGCAAGGCTTTAACAGAAACGGAACAGCACTATTCTCAAACTGAGAGAGAAGCTCTCGCAGTTGTATGGGGATGCCTTCATTTTCATCTTTACCTCTTTGGTCGTCCATTCACAGTGGTCAGTGATCATAAACCACTCATTCCAATCTTCAATAAACATTCATCAAAGCCACCCCCACGACTTGAACGCTGGCTACTCCGCCTGCAGAACTATCGCTTTCACTTGAGATATGAGGCAGGAGCTGGGAACCCTGCAGACTATTTTTCAAGACACCCTTCACCACAGTTTACCAAAGATGACTTGCCTGCCACTGTCTTAGCCGAGGAGCATGTAAACTTCATTGTTACACACTCTGTGCCAAGAGCAATGACCCTCAAAGAAATTAAACATGCGGTGGATTCTGATCCCCAACTTCAGTTGGTAATTGACACTGTTCGGTCTAAGAACTGGAACTCTTTTCTAACTGAGACTCGTCTTCAACCGCAGGGCCAAACAGCATATTTGCAGGCCTTCTTTAATGCATGACACTCTCTTTCTGTATCTGACTCAAACATACTACTACGTGACAACCGCCTGGTCATTCCTCAAAAACTTCAGAGTAGAGTGATCGATCTGGCCCATGAGGCCCATCAAGGTATAGTTAAAACAAAGCAATTACTTAGGGAGAAAGTATGGTTTCCTGGACTAGATAAACAAGTGGAGGCACTTATTGCCACATGTATACCTTGCCAAGCAACTACGGTGGACCATAGCCGAGCACCAGTACAAATGACACCTCTGCCAGACAATCCATGGACTGCTGTGAGTGTTGATTTCTGCACTTTGCCAGATCATTCCTATTTACTGGTTGTCATAGATGATATTTCTAGGTTTCCAGTCATTGAACCCGTTTCCACCACCTCTGCAAGAGCTGTCATACCAAAACTGGACAAAATCTTTTCTGCATATGGCATACCTGAAACAGTGAAGACTGACAATGGGCCACCTTTCAATAGTGCAAATTTTCAGTCTTTTGCAACTTATCTTGGTTTTAACCACAGGAAAATAACTCCTTACTGGCCTCAAGCCAATGGTGAAGTGGAGCGCTTCATGCAATCAATCAACAAAACTCTTCGGATTGCTACCATAGAACACAAGGATTTGCAGCAAGAATTGTACAGATTCCTTAGACAGTACAGAGCCACTCCACACTCTACTACAGGAACTCCGCCAGCGACTGCACTTTTCGGCAGGCCTTTGCGCATTAAGCTTCCAAACATCCCAGTAGTTCACGTCCAGACTCCATTGGTCCTCAATGATTCCCTTGCCAAAGGCAGGATGAAAAGATATGCAGATAAGAGAAGTTGTCGCTTCAAACAGCTGGATTTGGGAGACTGGGTCCTGGTTAAAAGGCTGAGACCCAGTGACAAGTTATCATCCCCTTATCATCCAGAACCCTTTCAAGTCACACACGTCAAAGGTACCATGGTTACTGCTCAACGCCAGGGTCATCAAGTGACACGAAATGTCTCCCATTTTAAAAAGCTTCGTGACTACAACCCAGGAGCCAGTGCAGAGGAGACAGATGATGAGGACATTTCACCAGGTACAACTGGTTCAGCAACACCAACAAGAGATACCTCCGAAAATTCACAGACTGTTTCTGATAACGAGATGTCTCAACGCTACCCGACAAGGATAAGTCGAAGGCCACCAACGCACCTCAGGGACTATGTTCTGCAGTAAAATTTTCTTTTCAGTTCGGACCTTTTATTTATTGTTCATTTATAATGTTTGCATTTTATTTTATTTTTATTTATAAGAAGGGGAGAGATGTGATGTTGTTATAAGTATGTTCTGTATGTTCTGTTCTGCTTACTTATTCTGCTTTGTCTGCCTAGCAACAGTGAGGTAGTAATGGAGGAGGAGCTGAGCTTAGGGGGAGGAGTTGTTAGACAGGGAGCCATGATGGAGCATGGAATAAAGTGTTCTGATCTACAAGAGTAACCATCTTATAGTGGAGTTATTCCAGAAGACCGGCATCCTCACTACAACACTACAGTCTGAAAGACGCTACCTACCTCATAGTGGCGTGCAAAGGCACAAACATAGTCCTTGCAGTACTACCACTGTTGGGATATATAAGGCATGCTTTAGCTGTGCATAGAGATCATCACTGGTTACCAATGGACATTTTGTATCAGCATAAACAGGTCAATTTTTGTGAGCTTTTGAGGCTGTGTGAGACCTGGCATAGCTGTCACTCAACTGGAGATTAGACTCTCACCACCTCCAACTCCCTCTAACTGGCCTAACTCTGGCTAAAGGGTTTCTATGTTATCCATAAGCTCCTCCCACCTTATAGAGCCAGCAAAGGAAATGCCCCTCCCATTTCACATATGACACAGCAGTATGACATGGCATTTCCGGTCCAGTACTATGTTATAACAAAAATCTAAGAAAATGTTCCTGTTCAACACAGAGGCTTGGCCTAGAAAAGCATGACTGAGGTCTTGTACGCAAAAGTCAAATGTAATAGAATACATCGCTGTCTGATCAAAGTGATGAAGAAACAAAGTAATAAAAAGTGTTAAATATAAAGTACAGATGTATCCACACACATATATATACACATGTACTTTATATACCATAGATAACTAAAGCATGCGTTTCCAGTTGCAGTCGGGTTGTCCTGAATTGAACCCAGAAGGCCCAGGGCTATTTCAGCTCTGAACAATATCAAATTCCGGTATAAACTGTGGCTCACGTCCCCCACTCCTTCTGAGAAACTTCTATATAAATACAGGTTACATTTCACTCCTGAGCTACAGTAGGAAAGGAAACATCAAAGAAAAGAACACCGTAACGTGTTAATACTGCAGTAATGCTGAGTACGCTACCAAAGTTAGGAAACGGAACGGATATACTTCAATAAAATGTTCTTATTAAACCTTCAATCCCACACATAGGTCCCTATTGAAAATATATAAAAGATTGAGAAGATCCCTGTCTATACATCTCAAACGCCAAATATATTCGCAATACATTTGCATAAAAATGTATCTTTATTAAAAATCATTGTTAAATAAAATGATTAAGATCAAGTACCTATAAAATAGGCAAGAAAGACCTCTATAAGAATGTAAAGGACACTACCTACATGGCGCAAATGGTGACTAACCTGACATGGACATGCTGGCCAACTCCAACAAGACATGCTGACAAAATAAAGGAATATAAAACAGCCATAACATTGCTATAGATGTGGACTAGGAACAACTATATTGACCATTGCTCGTTGTTCTATAGTTTGGGAATCGCACATGCATTTAGGATATCGTATTTATATAGATTGTAGATACTGCAAAACGCAGTGATTTTTTCCCTCGGCGTTTCCGTTGTGGGCAAATCGGTGTTTCCGGCCCGTGGGGCCCCGGCTTTAGACTAAAGCCCCACATAGCAGCTTAAAAAATAGCTGTGGAAGAAAGCGCATCAGTAAACGCACTGCGTTTTTCCCCGCAGAGTTTTTCATTGCAATTTCGCAGCATTATCATCTGAGGATTTTCTGCCCCTATTAGGATCCATTCACACGATGTAACACAACGTCGATTCTGACACGTAAACCTGTGTCAGAGTCAGTGCTGCAAAACAGAATCCCATTGACTTCAATGGGTTCGGTTTAGCACGTGTAACACATTGAAATCAATGGCTTAAAAAGCCTCCCATTGATTTCAATGTGTTACGCGTGCTAAACGGAACCCATTGAAGTCAATGGCATTCTGTTTTGTAGCACTGACTCTGACACGAGTTTACGTGTCAGAATCAACTCCGCATTACATCATGTAAACGGACCCTTATACCTATATGGAAAAAGCCAGCGTTAACGCAGGTATAATGGTACATGCTACAATTTTCCAAAAACTCAAGCGTTATTTGAATATGCAGCTTTTCAGCCGCAGATCTTTTTCTTAAATGTGTGGATGGAACAGAATCCCATTTACTTTGCAGGTACTATAAAACGTAGCGTTTTCACAAGACCAGACAGTGCCAACGTACAAAGGAATTGTCATGCTGATTCAATCACTTTGAGCTCTTCAGAATATGGAACTATACCAAAAAACACCAATCGCTACTGATACTTTACAACGGTAACACTTTTCATGTGTAGCTCAAAGTAACATAAAAACAATTCTAAACAAAATAATATGCAATGAAACAATCTTGCATGTGTAAATATAACGTACTATCTCTACATACCAATCCTTCAGCGCACAGTGGTGCAGACTTGTAAAATGACCTAACCTGACTTTCCTGTGCGCTGTGTGAGTAGAAACTAAGCAGAACATGTGATTTCAATTTGACTTTTTGGCTAAATATCTAAAACAAAATGTGGGGAAGCCCAGAAGTATGTGGCTGAAGCATTCAATTCCAAAGACGTGTCAGAGGCAGCAATGGAAAGTTACCTGCATATGCTTCTAGAGGCATGCATACTATGAACAATATAAAACTAGCAATTCCCTTCATCTATGACAATGAAAGCAAGCTAGCCCTGGATAGTCCACGGTTTAACTTTAACATTTACTACAGTCTTCTTTTTCCCTTTTATCACAATATACTGTATAACAGTCCCTTCCTGTATATGTATATAGAGCAGAATAAAATATAACACATTCTTCTTGCTGGTGTTTCATTGAGAAGTGAATTTCTTACTGCTATTCCTCATTTCTTTACAGTGAGGATGAATTGACTGAGCAGTAGAGAAAGGCTAAATGTCTGTAGCATGGCCGCCGATAGGCCAGTATTACTGCTACTGGCGTCAGCGGCCCGGCCAAATTGAAAAATGGGGGGGCCCGGTTTTGGCCGCCACCGTGTGCCGGCCCCCTGGCACCCGCAGCAGTCATTGTGCCCAGTGAGCAGCGCCAAGCTCCAGCTCCTCGCACAGGCGCAGTACTACCTGTGTTGAAGCCGGCGAGCGGGTAGTACTGCACCTGTGCGAGGAGCTGGAGCTGGAGCTCGGCGCTGCTCACTGGCCTGGGCACAAATTATGACTGCTGTGGGCGCCAAGGGACCAGGGGACAGGGCCGGTGTCAGCGCACAGCATAGTCGGGCAAGTGCCGGGGCCCACAGAGCCTCTGGGGGCCCCCCGGGACTTGCCCGCCCCAGCACTTGCCTGTCCCGATTTCAGCTCATCAGCGTCCGACGGACGCCGAGGAGCTGAATACATAGGCGATTAAAGCAGGAGCTGTGAGCTCAGCTCCTGCTTTAACGCTGCGGGACGGCTTCGGCGTGTGTGTCATCACATCGCGCCTACAACTATGTGAATGGAGTGAGAGAGTGGAAAGAGGAGCGGCGGGGGAGCGATGGAAGGTGAGTGTAAGTGTTTGTTATTAAACATTAAGGTGGAACATAATGAAGGGGCCCATGAAACTGGGGGGCAAATGAAGGGGAGGGGGGGAACGGCATGACACTGGGGCAGAGACGGGGGGACATGAAACTATGGGCAGATAAACGGGGGAAGAACGGCATGAAACCGGGGACAGAGATGGAGGGGGCCCAATGAAACTGGGGGACAAATGAAGGGGAGGGGGGGAACGGTATGACACTGGGGCAAATGAAGGGGGGGAGAATGGCATTACACTGGGGAAGATGAAGGGGGGAGAACGGCATGACACTGGGGCAGATGGGGGGGTGGAACAGCATGACACTGTGGCAGAGACGGGGGACATGAAACTGGGCAGATGAAGGGGGAGAACATCATGAAACTGGGGACAGAGATGGAGGGGGGGACATGAAACTGGGGGCAGAGGAAGGGTGTATATGAAACTGGGGGATAGATGGAGGGGGACCATATAATTTACGGATGACTGTAGGAGGATTAAACTGTGTGGGAGAACACGAAAAATGAATGAGAATGGGCGGAGTCATGTGGTTGTGGTCCTGAACAGGCAAGAGGGAGTGATTAGCACTGCTTACTTGCAGCGCTGGAGTCCTGGGTTCAAATCCAGTCAAGGATGATATCTGCAAGGAGTTTGTGTTTTCTCCCTGTGTTTGTATAATTTTCCTCCCACAATTAAAAGCCATGCTGATAGGGAATTTAGATTGTGAGCCCTACTTGGAAGAGTATTGACAATGTCTCTGTAAGGCCCGGTTAACATCAGCGTTCAGGGAGTCCACTTGGGGACCATCCCCAAACAGAAACCTATACGCATTAAAAAGAGGTTACTTGGGAAACCTGCGGACCCCATAGACTATAATGGGGTCCATGTGGTTTCTGCTCGGTTTCCGCATGAAACATGTGGAAAGAAAAGTGCTGCTTTCATTGGGTTGCGGCAGTATTAGCAGTGGTGGTAGCCAAGACAAGACAGAATTAAACATGGCAGACAGGGAAAACAGTGATGTGGTGGTGGTGGAGTAGTGGTTCTCTGTCCTGCACAGCCAATATTGGGCTTGACCAGCTTCATTATCCTCATCACCATAGCAAGGATTCTCTTCTACATCCTCCAAGTCCTATTTAACTCCACATCCTTGACTTAGTTCCTTATTCTTCTCCTGTTCCTCCTTTATATCCATGCTGGTCCCCAACAGCCCAGTACAGTGAGCAAGATGTGGAAGCGGCTGTTATTACTCCATCTCTTGTTGCATAAGTGTGACCTTTTCTCTAGTATAAAAAAATGTGGGATGGATGGATGGATGGATGGCATCACAGATACTTTGGTTTCCAATACTAGCAAATCTTTTCAAAGGGCCTTAAAAAGTGATACAATTTCCCTGTTAAACTTCCACTGCCTGATCTCAAACCACACAGACGAGCAAAAGAGTAACAATATTTTCAGCTTTTGACTTTCAGGCTCCATAACTCACCATCCACTACAACTTCAAATGTGAGACTACCATCACTTTATAGACAATCATCTTGGGTATCTCATTCATATATTTGACTTGGAATTATTTAGCGTATGATTAGTTATGCAGATTCTTGACATGTGACTGCATTGTTACTGCTTTGCTCCCTGTGGTTTCTTCTTGTATACTACAAATTACAACCTGTTCTCAAATTCCCGCATAGCTCAGTGTGTTATTAGATTGATTCCCAAGTGAAAGGTCACTGGTTCAAATCAAGGATCAGCTATGAAGATGTTTTCCTGAGAAAAAGCATCATCCAGCTCATCAATAGCGGTCTCTCGGCTAAGAAAATTGCCAAACTGCATCATATGAGTGCCATGACAATTGGAAGAATACAAAATGAAATCCATCCATTTGAAAGCCAAGAGGTGGATGTCCAGGCTAAATATCACAAGTTCTATCACTTTCGGTGCGACAAAAATGGCAGTGAAGGTGGTTCATATGCTTCGTAATAGAAAAAGAGATCACAGACACCCATGCAAGTGCCATGTCATGCACATTACACGGTAAGTCTGGAATGGTGGCCCGAAAAAAGGTGAAAAAACCTTGACTTCAATATCATCATAAGAAGTGTCTGCTTCAGTTTGCAAAAAAAAGTACGAAAAGTGGTCAGTAAAAGATTGGAAATGGAGGATTTGGAGTGATGACATGAAAGTCAATAGACTGGGCTCTAAGGATGCAAATGGGTCTGGAAGAAACAAAGAAAAAGGGGGCTAAAGGATCGAGAAAATGAACAAACTGTCAAGTTTGGTGGAGGAAGCCTGATTATATGAAATTGTTTCACAGCCAAAGGCATTGGATACTTGACCAGGATTTAAGGAGGTCTCAATGCTGAGCTATATTTGAGTATTCTATAAGATGAGTTTCTTCATATGCTAGAGTACTATGGGTATGAAAAAGACAGGACAACGACCCGAGGCATACATCAAATTTAGCAAAGAAATGGTTCAATGACAATGAAGTAGAGGTGCTGAATTGTCTCATCAGTCCCAAGACTGTAGGTAGAGTTGAAGAGAAAACTATATTCATACTCAAGTGAGTTGATCAGTACATTCCACCATTGGGAACATGTAGAAGAGACCTGGGATCAGACTTTGGTTAAGACATGCTTAAGTCTCATCAAAAGCATACCAAGAAGGATTCAGGCAGTGTTGAACGCCAAAGGTCTATTTATAAAATAATAATTGATTTGGCTTGCTAAAATTGCAAGCCAAAATTATGTATGAGATAGCCAAGATGAGTGTCTATATAAAGATAATGGCTCACATTTGAAGCTGTAGTGGATGGTTATATATGGAGCCTGAAGCTCAAAAGTTCAAAACATTGTTACCCTTTTACCCTTCAGTGTAATAACACATTGCCCCATGGTCTGCTGCATGCAACTATCATTGACTGTGCATCTCTTATAGGCAGTCCAGCAAATACAAGTTACTGCAGGTACAAGAGGGTCTTCTAAGTCACATAAGAACAGCTGAAATAGCTAGAAACTTTGCAGGCTATGGCTAGTGCCTCCTTCAATATCTTTTTATAAATGTCACTCCATCAAATTTATGACAATCACCATGCATAGACAATGGTGGAAATTTTCCAACCCATCTATGCCAGTTTTCTGGTGTAGATGTGACGCATTCCCTGTTCTGCCCCTTGTTTGTCACTTTCTGGGGGAGGTGGAGTTACCCTGCTGCTTCTGAGAATGGGAAGATGTCCAGTGAGGAGGGAGTGGAGGGGGTAGATAAGCACCACCTGAACCAAGCCTGCATTAAAGTGATGTCACTACTAACGCTTGGCCTTGTTTTGGCAGCGCACTGTCGCCATTACTGCTCAGAACACTGATCCAGTGGACCTTAAAGACATCTACTATGCTCTTCATAATTATACTCCATTTGCTCAAGGTTCAGCGCATGCCATCAGTTGTCTAAAGAAAGGAGAATTCACTAACTGCTATGGCAACGACTGCGCCATCAGCAACTTGGCCAGATGCTAATTCAGCTGATGCACAGATGACTGGGTACATATTGTTGTTTTCTGGCCGTACGTTCAGATATCAATGACTGACAGTGAAACTGAAGAGAAGGAGGAAAAGAAGGAGGACTAGTAGAAGAAGACAGTGATGATGATAACAATGATGACCATGTACTAGTTATGATTATTGTATGGTCACCAGAATGAGTCTTCAGGAAGAGGTGGTCATTCTCACGCATCCGATGGCAATGAGAGGCGTTCTCAGATCTTATAGGATAAGATAAGATAATCCTTTAATAGGCCCACAGTGGGGAAATTTCAGTATGTTACAGCAGCATAGTAATACAGATACATGATAATACACAGTAATATATTACGGAAGCAGACACACATAAGCTGAGAAGAGAAGATATACTAGGAGTCCAAAGCAGCTAAGGAACAGAAGAAGAAAGAAGGAAGACTTCATAGTCATAATCATTAGTTCTCTGTGCGGAGTGATCTTCGCTTGGTCTGATGTAGATTATACAGCCTGGTCGCGGTTGGAAGGAAGGACCTGCGATAGCGCTCCTTCTCACACTTGGGGTGGAGCAGACGGTCACTTACAGTGCTGCCAAGTCCCATCAGGGTCCCATACATGGGGTGGGATTTATTCTCCAGCATGGAGATCACCATGGACAGTATCCTTCTGTCACCCACCACCTGTACTGGGTCCAGGGGGCTCCCCAGAACAGAGCTGGCCCTTCTGATCAGCCTGTCAAGTCTATTTCTGTCCCTGGTTGATATACTGCTCCCCCAGCAGGCCACACCGAAAAAGACGGCTGAAGCAACCACGGAGTTGAAAAAGGCCCTAAGAAGTGGCCCCTGGACTCCGAAGGCCCTCAGCCTCCTGAGCAGGTAGAGTCTGCTGTGGCCCTTTCTGTGCAGCGCCTCCAGGTGATCAGCCCAGTCTAGTTTATTATTGAGGAGCACACCCAGATACTTATAGGTCCTGACTATCTCAATGCATGTTCCTTGGATCTCCACCGGGGTCGGAGCACTTCTCTGTTTACTAAAGTCCACCACCATCTCCTTGGTCTTCCGAGCATTAATCCTGAGCTGGTTCTGCTGGCACCATTCAACAAAATCCCAGTTTAAGTCTCTGGGTTCCCTATTGTCGCCATCAGTGATAAGGCCTACTATAGCAGAGTTATCGGAGTACTTCTGTAAGTAACAGCTGGAGAAGTTGTGCCTAAAGTCAGTAGTGTACAGTGTGAAGAATGATATATTATTATATGATTATATGATGCTCTCAAGCACAGGATTTAGATTTTATGCCTCCAAGAAACATTTTTTTGGTGAGTGCATGCCCACCTTTAAAAATTGCTATTTTCCTCTATGGTCACACAGCAGTAGTGCACAAGGTAAGACTAGAGGTGTAGCCACCTTTTTCCATAAGAATCTCCTAGTTAAAATTGTAGACTCCCTGATAGATCAGGATGCTCGGTACATGTACCTAATTTGTGAAATATAGGGTAAGGTGTACACCGTGGCCAACCTGTACACACCCAACTCTGGCCAGGTCCCTTTTCTCCTGTCTGCTGTGGATACCCTACAGTCCATTGCTAAGGGCACACGGGGCAAGAGGGGGTGGATTTTGGCGCTGAATCCACGTCAGAATCCGCCCTCTCACAATAGAGGTCTATGTAGACTGCTAGCTGCCCTAGCATGAAGAGACAATACAAAGAACTTTCTAAGGATATTTTTACTCCTAGGCCAATGACGGTGACAAGAGGACGTCCTCTACGTCTGGAGGAGAGAAAGTTTCACCAGCAACATAGAAGGAGATTCTTCATAGTAAGACCAGCGAGGCTCTGGAACTCTCTGCCCCAAGAAAGTGGTGATGGCGGATTCATTAAATAAGTTCAAAGAGGGCCTGGATGCCTTTCTTGAAAAATATTACAGGTTATGGACTCTAGATTTTAAGGACACGTTGATCCAGGGTTTTTATACTGACTGCCAGATTCGAGTCGGGAAGGAATTTTTGGGGCAATTGGCATGAGCCTCATGGGGTTTTTTGCCTTCCCCTGGATGAACACCGTAGGGATTGTAGGGTTATAGGTTGGATTTGTTGGACTGATGGACTGACGTCTACATCCAACCTCATCTACTATGTAATTATATGTCACATGAAAAATTTAAAACACCGCCAAATATTCTTAAAACATATGTTTAATCTAAAAACTTGTTTTAAACAATAAGTCATTTGCTGGCAACACTTTCCCTTTAAGGACTTTTTGTCAACTTCAGCTTGATCTGAATGTCCATCCCCTTGCAGTGTACTGTGCATGTTTAATGATAAATTATGATCTAATTCTAAATGAATATATTTTATTTCAAGGCGCTGCATGAGTATTTGCGTGAATGGACCTGGTTCCAATTCCATGCACAGCCCATGAATAAGAGTTGGCTGTGTGTATAATAAAACAAACTCTTTCCTAGAAAAATTCTCCCACAATAACAGAATTGCTAATTTATAATTCACATTTAGAATAAAAAAATGGATTTACATACATTTACATATGATAAAATAAAATCCTACTGCTCTTTATTTGCTGTAAGAATATTTTGTTTTCCTGCTAATAACATCCATATACAATGTTACAATCTCACTCAAATAAGTGAATTATTGTGACACATATTGGCCTAGTTATGTCACGCAGGCTCCAGTGACATCGCGCTACCTTTGCTACACTGTGTCATCAGTTTGGCTTAAACTGGTCACATCACTTGTAACAACATTTGTCAGCTGGAACAAAGCTGAAAAGTACAGTGCCAGTCTGGGTTATCGAGAGACATTGACTACAGCTCAGCATAAACATAGAAGCTGCTGAGGAAAAGAATGGGGCCCTGAATTACACTGACCAAAAATCCTACTAATATTATAAATGTGAAAGTTTGGATGTTTGGGTGTTTGTTACTCAATCACGCAAAAACAGCTGAATGAATTTGGATGAAATTTGGCACACAGATAGTTTGTAGCCTTGATTAACAAATAGGTTACTTATCCTGGTAAATGACATGGCTTCACGACTGTTATGAATTTATGTTCACATACTATATTACACTGCTCTTGGCAGCAGCTTATCTCAGCTAATTGGAGGTTGCTGATATAACTGAGTCTGTTATTTCTCTATGTAAAAACACAGTTAATACTGTGTCCAAGCCTCTGCATATTATCTGATCTACTCCAGGCAGATGAGAAAAGCCCTTTAATCCAGATTGTCAGTTTGCCAATTTTAAACATGCAGAGAACAAGAAAATCAATTTTTGCAAAATTCTAAAGCAACGAGAGCTATGAAGGTAGCCAGGCTTTGGGCCTATATGGTAATATCCCAGGGGACCTGTCACAACACAAAGAACATGGGGGGTGTTGGGGCAAATTGACGAGAAGTGGTTTGGTAGCTAAGGGGTGGGGTTTCAACAAGGGGGCATGGTATCTGTCACTTTGACGAAAAGTGTGTATGCTTTACTACTAACAATTACATACAAATTCACGGTCAATCATAGTAAGACTGGGCAGATGGGAGAAACTCACTGTCAGATACCTCTGCTAGCGGCAGTCCTTATGTTTTTTAAAATCTGCTATTCAGAGAAAATCAAGAGGCCCCCATGCACGTCAGATGATCAATTGTCCCTGATAAATTGTGCATGGAGAGCTTAATATAAGTGTCAGACCATAATCCCTAAAAATATAGATCTCCTAAAGAAACTGAGACTCTTGTCCACACTCCCTAAAGTAATAATGTAAAATGGTCTACAGATCAGACAATATAAAGTAATACTGACCCCACCCCGACCTCACTGGCAGTATCTTCCGCTCTTGATCTGTACTTCCGAGAGAATGACACGGGTGATGTTTCTCCTGTCACGCTCTGGGCTGCTCACAAATGTGTTATCCGGGGGGTGTTGGTCCAGCATGGTTCTCGTTTGAAGAAGGAGAGGTCCCGTGAACTCGCTGCCTTGATAGCAGATGTAGTATCGCTAGAACAGGCTCACAAACGTGCACACGCTCCAGAGGTTCGTTCTGCTCTTATTACGGCCCGTAGAAAGCTGCGTGAACGTCTCGATATCAGGACTAGATGCCTTCTGGCTCGGGGTCGCCGGCATTTTTATGAATATGGGAACAAGTGCAGTAGGACTTTAGCTCGGTCCTTGCGGGAACAACGCTCCCGTAATTTTGTCCCTCGTATCACTGGGTCCGCCGGTGCGAATCTCACGGACCCGTCTCGCTTTGCTGAGGAGTTCGCCAGTTTTTATCGTCGCTTGTATAATCTCTCCTCCTCGCCTACGTCTTCGCCGGATTCTCAACTCCTCCCCGCGATTAGACGTTATCTCCGGGACTCCGGTCCGCCTCGTTTGCCTGACGATGTTTTGTCCTCGCTGGAGGACCCTATCACGGAAGAGGAGGTTGCCTTAGCCCTTAAATCTATGCAGCCTAGCAAGGCCCCTGGTCCAGATGGCCTTCCCGCCTCTTACTACAAAAAGTTCTCTTCCCTGCTCTTGGGCCCCCTGGCGCGTGCCGTTAATTCCATTTCGTCTGGCGCCCCTCTCCCCCACGATCTCACCAGAGCCCATATTGCCGTCATCCATAAGGAGGGTAAAGACCCGGCATTGTGCTCCAGCTATAGACCCATCTCCCTTCTCAATGTTGACTTGAAGATTTTTTCTAAGGTCTTAGCGACACGTCTAGCCCCTCTCCTACTTGACTTAGTGGACTCCGACCAGGTTGGCTTTATTCCTTCCCGCGAGGCTAGGGATAACACCGTGAAGGTTCTTAATGCCGTTCATTTCGCTCGCTCTCGTGCTCTCCCGCTCTGCCTTCTCTCCACGGACGCAGAGAAGGCATTTGACCGGGTAGGTTGGCCCTTTCTCTTTGAGGTCCTGTCCCATGTTGGTCTTGGCCTGTAATGCAGTCCTGGATCTCCTCCTTGTATTCTAACCCCTCGGCGTCCACTAGGGTCAACGGGATTCTCTCCTCCCCCTTCCCGATCAGTAATGGCACGCGCCAGGGCTGCCCCCTGTCCCCTTTGATTTTTGTTCTCACCCTCGAGCCCCTCCTTCAGAAGATTCGGGCCAACTCCGCCATTCTGGGCCTCGAGATGGGGAGAAGTCATATTAAAATTGCGGCCTATGCGGATGATCTCTTGTTCTTCCTCCGTGACCCAGCTACTTCTCTCCCCGTCTTGATGTCCGAATTGGGCGAGTTTCACCGCCTTACCAACTTTAAAATTAACTTCCAGAAATCCAAGGCTCTTGATGTCTCCTTGCCGACGGGTCTCCGGTCCTCTTTAGCTCTTGCCTTCCCCTTCCGCTGGTCTAGCTCGTCCATCAAATATCTGGGTGTCTGGATTTCTGGAGACCTTGATCGTCTCTTTGTTGACAACTTTCTGCCTCTTCTCCGGACTGTGCGCCTGGATTTACAAAAGTGGGCCAGGGGTACCTATACCTGGTTTGGGCGCTGTGCTATCTATAAGATGAATGTGATGCCTAGACTCCTCTATCTTCTACAAACTCTGCCCATCCACATTCCTTCTAGTTTTTTCAGATCGCTCTACTCTGACCTGGTCCGTTTCATTTGGCAGGGCAAGCGTGCCAGGCTAGCTCGCTCCACTCTGACCCTCCCAAAGCAGATGGGTGGCTTGGGTCTCCCTGATCCACTCCGCTATTATGAGGCCGCTCTCCTGCAGAGAGTGATTGACTGGTGCCGCCACTCCTCCTTCAAACAGTGGATTTCCCTAGAGGGTTCTTTTTCCCCACTTCCGCTTCATCTGTTCCCCTGGCTGGACTCTGCCGTTCCCTCTGCTCTTAGCTCCCATCCCACCATTGGGCCCACTCTCAAGGTATGTCGGCGTCTCTTTCAGAAGGACTCCCTTTCTCCTTCCCCGTCCCCCCTTTTTCCGATATTGGGCAACCCGGCTTTTCCGGCCGGGCTCTCCCCGGGTCCGTTTCGTGCCTGGCGTGACGCGGGTGTACAGAGAGTTCTACACTTCTGTTCTGGAGGTTTGTGGCGCCCCCTCGGGGACCTACACGTAGACCAGGATCTCCCTCCTCTCGGCCCTTGGAGAGGGTTACAGCTCTCTCACTTTTTGTCCTCTCTGCCTGGTCCCGGCGACTTTGATCGGCCTCTTACGGATTTTGAGAAGGCCTGTACTGGCACCGGTCTCTTGCGTCATTCCCTCTCGGAGCTCTACTTGGTGTTGGTCTCCCCTCCTCCGGACCACAGGCCCTCCTTTTTGACTAAATGGGAGTCGGATCTTGGCCTGTCCTTTTCGGACACGGATTGCAATAGGATCCTGGAGCTTGCTCATAAGAGCTCCATGGCTTGTAAGTTCCAGGAGGCGGGTTATAAGATCCTCACTAGATGGTACCACGTTCCGTCTCTGCTTCATAGGATCTTCCCGTCTACCTCCCCGCTTTTTTGGCGGTGTGGTTCGGAGGAGGGGACTCTCCTTCATGTTTTCTGGAGCTGCCCCGTGTTGTGTGACTTTTGGGAGGGGGTCCATCGTCTGACATCCCAGATCTTTCAGACTTCTCTACCCTTTACCCCGGCTTTTTTCTTGCTCCATCTTTCCGATTTTCCCCGGCGGGCGTACCGTAAATCCGCGGTCAGACACTTGGTCAACGCTGCCAGAGCCTGTATCCCTGCTCTCTGGAAATCCCCGAATCCCCCTTCTCTTCGCCATTGGCTCCGCAAGGTGGAGGACATTCAAGCTATGGAAGATCTTACAGCGTCTCTTCATGACGCCCATGGGACTTATTTGACTGCCTGGACTCCGTGGATGCTATTCCAGGGGTCGCAGCAGTACAAGGATATCTTGGGGTAGGTTTTGGTGTGGGCCCGGGCCCCCCCCCCTTCCCTCTTCTATGCCCTCTGTTTGCCTCCCTCCCCTCCCCCCCCCCCTCGCTGCCTGCCACCCCCCCCCCTGTCCTTTCCCTGTTATACCTCCGACATGATCGGTTAATTTTCGAACGCTCCTGGTTCGACGCTTATTGTTTTGTTGTGTCTTGCTGGGCTTTGTTGTTATTGTTGGCCCTTCCTGTCCTGTTTTGCCTCTACTTGATGGCAGTGGCGATCTGTCGTTTTTCTTGTTTTATTGTGTATTATAAATAAAGAATTTATAAAAAAAAAAAAAAAAAGTAATACTGACCCCAAACCAAATCCCCTAAAGTAATAAAGGCACCAATCCCTCCAAGACTCCAATAATTTAGACCCCTTAAATTAATACAGACCCCAGACCCAACTCCTAAATATAGACCTCAGACCAGATCTCCTAAAAAAACAGAACAAAGAAGAAAGGAACATAATCACCCCGCCTCATACCAGCAGCACCTAGGGGTGGAGTAGACAGCAAGAACGAGGCAATGTGAGCATAGTTTAAAGAGGAAGTGGCACCCCAGACATTCTGGAAGCTGACAATACATACGTGTATGTTATGCCTGTCCATCAGGTTCATGACTAATGGGCCTAGTACAGGAACTATGCTTACATTGGGAAAATGAAGTAGACTCATTTACCAAATTAATCTTAGATAGATAGGTGGATAGATGCAAATGTTTGTGGATACCCCAAGTAACATAGCATGGGGTGTATATATATATGCGACCACCCCGGGAGAACCGTGCAGGAGGCTGGACTGTCACGGTGACCTTATAGGCACCAGAACTCCCAGGAGAGGTGCACAGGGAAATAGTTAGTTGTGACGCCAGTTGGAGTATTGAGACACCCGCTGGTCCCTGGGCTGAGATGGTGATGTGGGTGCCAGTGCTCTACTCCAACAAAGAGCATTTGCCCAGGGCTTAGCTGCAAGGAAGGCAATGTCCAGGCCAGGATCAGTAGAAGTGCTCACTGCTTTATTGTAACAGGCATCTGCTGGGTCACTTGTCCTGTAGCAGTGAGCTGTGGCACAGTGGCTTGTA
Source organism: Leptodactylus fuscus (assembly GCF_031893055.1). NCBI lineage: Eukaryota > Metazoa > Chordata > Amphibia > Anura > Leptodactylidae > Leptodactylus > Leptodactylus fuscus. The sequence goes on along the minus strand of NC_134273.1, from coordinate 62,350,214 downwards.
GCTGGCTGACACCTTCCCATGTATTAGCAGAGAGTCTTAGATGTCTGCAGATCCAGATTCTGGTTTACTGCAGGGGCTCAGTTACCTAGTAGAGGTAGGTGCAGGCTGCCAGGGTTACAGCTCTGCTTAGCCTGATGTAATCCTGTCCTCTTACTGATATTGATGGAGGCGCTGTCACAGCTTCTCTGTCCTGCTGCTGCTGTGACAATCCTCACAACACAGTGTCTGAAACACAAGATGGCCACTGCCACACTTCTCCTTGCTTCTCCTTCCCTGGCTGCTTACAGAATACTACTTCCTGTCCCTGCTATGACTATTTCCTGTTCCAGCTACAGATCCACTCACTATAGTGGAGACCACAGCTCACTAGGACAAGTGAAACCAGAGAACAACAGCTTAACAACATTACACAAATGAATACAGAATGAACATGGCAACATATACAAACTATCATAACATGTAAGGCACTTATATGGCCAAATAACCATTAGTAACTCCTGTGAGGGGGTTACATATATATATATATATATATATATATATATATATATATATATATTTATTTATATCATTACCTGATCACTACTACTTATAAGATCAGGTCTGCATCTCTGTGAATTGGCTTTGTGAGGAAGTTTATTGCCAGATACATTTGTAACACTTTACTAAACAAAGCTTTGCATGTTCTTTTGGCAACAAAAGAGCGGGGAGACATTTTAACATTGCAGGGAGGGGTCTCCCGGAGATGTCAGGACATCCAGACACTAATTACAATTATCCAATAGCTCCCTTTGTTATCAGCAGATGGAGAGTAATGACAGTGTTTAGGAGCCTGGACAGATTACAGCATTTAGCTTGTCTGCATGAACAAGTCATGATCAGCACAAAACTCAATGCATTGTCCCCCTGTCACCACAACTAAGCTGCTAGTGTACAGTCCTGCTGACCACATGAAAGCACTTGGCCACTCAACACCTCTCATGTTCTCTTTACTTGTAAATGAGAAAAAGTACATTCATTTAAGTGATACTGAATGCTAGTAGTCTTACTTTTGTGTTATTTGAATTACTTTAGGTTTTGAAGTTTCCATGTAACTATGTAATGAGAATGCAAAACATGTTTTTTTTTCCCAAATAGTGCCCCTCTTGCAATAGGCCACAACTGGTATTGCAGCTCTCTTAAAGTGTGGCCTGTTTCCAAGGCTCTCTTGAAATCACTTATGTTTTTTTGCTGATATATATATATATATATATATATATATATATATATATATATATATATATTTATTTATTTTTTCCCTCAGCCTATCTTGACCGATTTTGATGGAAAGGACTGGAATGTATTGTTAGGCTCCATCATTTGTATTGTGATAGCTTTTTACAGGATACTTAATTTCAACTTCTTTCAATACAGAGACACATTTTACTAGTTTTACAGCATGTTGGATGTACTTCTTTGCTTCATCATATATATATATATATATATATATATATATATATATATATATATATATATATATATATATATATAAGTTATTTCTGTTATTTATGCATGACCAATGCTCGATGCTCAATGGGATCTAGGTCTGATAGCTCTGGCTGTATGTTTAGGGTCATTGTCTTGCTGGAAGGTGAATCTCCTTCCCAATCTCAAGTCATTTGCAGACTCCAACAGGTTTTCTTCTTGCCCTGTATCTACCCTCTATCCATCTTCCCATCAACTCCGACCAGCTTTCCTGTCTCTGCTGAAGAAAAGCCTCCCCTCAGCACGATGCTGCCACCACCATGTTACACAGTGGGGATGGTGTGTTCAGGGTGATGAGAAATTCTTATGTCTTTCTTTCAATAATGGCTTTCTTCTTGACGCTCTTCCATAAAGGCTAGATTTGTGGATTTGTGGAATACACAACAATATAGTTGTCCTGTGGATAGATTCTTCCACCTGAGCCTTGGATTTCTGCAGCTCCTCCACAATGACCATGGCCCTTTTGGCTGCTTCTCTGACCACTGTTCTCCTTGCTCGATCTGTCAGTTTCAGGTGGACGGCCATGTCTTGGTAGGTTTGCAGTTGTAGAATACATTTTCCATTTTTGGATGATGGATTGAAAAGTGCTCCTTGGGATGCTCAAAGCCTGGGATATGTTTAGATAAATTAGAGATAAACCAGTAGGAATAATTCATCATATTAGTCAAAGGCACTAAAGGTTTGGCTGGTCTAGTTCTTGGCAACCAAGAAGCTCCAGGAGTCTATGTATCTGGAGAACCGCTAGGATTGCTCATAATACAAGTCCTTGCAGATGATGCACATTCTGGCTACCGACAGCTCCTAAACAGGTTTGCATTAGGAACATATAGGGTTTTCTGGCTCCAAATTTTCATATTAGGGCTAGGAAGCTTCTACTGTACGGGTGGCATATTCAGCATTCAAGTAATCGGAGCAGTGCTGCGGTTCATCGGAACCCCCACTATGCAGTGGATGGGGCTGCTGTGCTGCTCTTGTTACTTAAAGAGGACCTTTCACCATATCCGGGCACATGCAGTTCTATATACTGCCAGAAAGCTGACAGTGCGCTGAATTCAGCGCACTGTCGGCTTTCCCGATCTGTGCCCGGTGTGAAGAGCTTACGGCCCGTTACCGTAGCTCTTCTATGGTCAGAAGGGCGTTTCTGACCATTAGCCAGAGACGTCCTTCTGCCTCGCGGCGCCAATCGCACTGTGCTGTGGAGCCGGGAGGAACGCCCCCTCCCTCTGCTCACACAGCTTGTCCGTAGACTAGCATTATCAGGAGCGGGAGGGGGCGTTCCTCCCCGCTCCACAGCACAGCGCGATAGGCGCCGCGAGGCAGAAGGACGTCTCTGGCTAATGGTCAGAAACGTCCTTCTGACTGTAAAGCGCTACGGTACCGGGACCGATAGCGCTTTACACCGGGCACGGATCGGGAAAGCCGACAGTGCGCTGAATTCAGCGCACTGTCAGCTTTCTGGCAGTATATAACACTGCCTGTGCCCAGATATGGTGAAAGGTCCTCTTTAAATAGGAGTAGCACTGAATGTGCAGCCTGCCTACTAGAAGCTTCACGCACTTGGAGGCCGCTAGAACAGATGATCTGTGTGGGATCCGGGTATATATAGATGACCTATCCAGGGTCATCAGCATGAAAATTCAATTTAGGAACAGAAAATCTCTTTAAGGCTAAAGTCCCATTTAGTGGGTTGCAGCAAAAAAAAAGTTCTGCGAGAAAAACCCTGGCAGCAACAAATCTCGTTTTTTCCTGCAGCGCTTTTCAAAGAAAGTTTGCAAAGGTTTTATCTGCGGAGTCTCTACTTCCATTATACCTATAGTGTTTCTGTAAGTATAATTGGCATAGGTGTGCTTTACAAAAATGCAAGCGCTTTTTGAAATCGCAGCACTTTCACTGAAGATTTATTCTGCAATGTGAAGATGGGATTAGCCAGAATCCCATCCACTTTGCAGGTAAAATTAAACACGGCCTGAGTCCAGGACCTCACGTGGGGTAAATGCCGCAGTTTGGCTGCAGCGTATTACAGTCACTGCAAAGTGGATGGTATCCTAGCAAATTCCATCCACACATTGCAGAAAAAGACGTGTAGCGGAAATGCTGTGCTTTCCAAAACCATTGCAGCATGTCAATTATACCTACAGAAACACTGGCAGTTTCCCTATAGGTATAATGAAAGCAGTGACTCTGCGGATTTTCTGTGTAAATTGCTGTGGGAAACAACGCAATCCGTTTAAAGACTTAAATCATACCTCTAATTCTAAAACCCTTTTGTAAATGAGTAATGCAGGTGGATTTAGCAAATTCTGTCTTATATCTTATTAAAGAAATATGCTTCCTTCTCCACATATCAGGTTAAGTTACTTTTTACATAGAAGTCTATGGAGAGGGGACAATGAGGTTGCTGAAAAGAGACACAAATAACGGCAACTGCTACATTCTGCTGTATTGTGAGTGAGGGAACTCTTCTGACACTACCAGTCAATCCCCCTCCCCTCTTTATAGGCTTCTGTATGCAGCAAAGTACTGAGCACTTGTTCTCTTGGAGCTAACAGCTGGAGTGATGGTAAGGAGGAGGAGAATAGCGTAATAAGAGGAGAAGTATACATGTTATATATTAAGACATATTACAAAGTTTCTTAAATTCACCTGCACTATTCATTTGAAAATATAAGCTTGAGAAGCATACATGCTATTAATGGTATACCATAGTGTTTTTGTGTAGGGGCAACTAAAGGACCATTATACTATGCGGTGACAGCTATGGGGGCATAATACTGTGTGGGTGAAGTAAGGGGGCATTGTAATATATTGGGCACTAAGGGCGATCATACTTTGTAGAGAATTGAGGATCAGATTTTTTTCTGCATGAGTTTCTACTTATGTATTTATGAGTGTGTCTGAACCTGAACTTAGATTTAACTGCAGTTTTCACTATGTGGATGTCTATTCCTTGGTATAGAACTGGACAAAGCATTGCTATCGGAGATCCTTCCTCCCAACCGCGGTCAGGCTGTATAATCAACATAAAAATCCCTCCGCACAGAGAACTAAATGATCCCTGAGTCTTTTTTTTCTTCCTAGTTGCCATAACTCCTAGTGTATATTTTCTATCTGCTATGAGCTTGTACAGTATGTATTCTTTCTTGAAATATATCACTGTATTATCCATGCTGCTGTAACGCACTGAATTTCCCCATGGTGGAACTATTATAGGATTATTTTATCTTATCTTATCTTATCTTATTACAAGCTCCATTGATACTGGCAGGAAAAAACTGGGGGGCAGATTTACTAAGACTATCATTTAAAGGGCTCCAATTGGAGCTGGCTTATAAATAGGCTCAGGCCTCTTCATAAATCAGTCACATGACCTTGCATCTCAAAGGAGACCCAAACTGACATGAGGTCCTCGCCGTTCCCTGCGCCATTCACACAATGCAGAGAGTGAGGACCAGAGGGAGGTTTTGGTGAATGTTTGGTGCATTAAGGCCTGCGCTAAATTTGTGTCACATTATCTTACACCAGTGGATACATTTTCCCCACAGTTTACTACTGTACCAAGTGAAACAAAAACTAGCATAATAATACAATAGCAATATTTATACCAATCACCTTTGTCAGCTATAGCGCAAAAGAAAAAACTGGTTCCTCCTGTCATAATAAATATATAGATAGACAGATTATAAAATGTACAAGAGCATGAGCAGATTGAGAACATACACTGAAAAGCCTTGTTTTATGTGCAGACTGTCATGTACAGTATCATAAGACAAAGTAAATTAAAGACTTCTCCAACCTAACCAGAATGGAAGGAATTCAGCTGTGTGCCTTCGGTTTCGGTTCAGAATAGGTTATTTTTTGTTGTCCTTGTCTCTGTTTTCAGAAACCACAAAACCACATTGAAAGGACAACAGAGCAAATATTCAGGAAAAGGACGTTGTATGTAATGGAAACTCATGAACCTTAATAGATTCAAAACACTCATGTCTATGAGAGTCAAAATAATACAGAAAAGGGGTGTATGGTGCGGACCCCAGCTCTTCTATATGGAGTAAAGAGAATTGAAACGTTTCATAAAATACGGTGATTGTATTTAAAGGGAACCTGTCACATAAAAAAATCTGTCCAGTCTCTTTCGGTGCTGCAAAGACAAGGAGGCGGTCCTATCAGTGATTGACAGCCCTCTCTATGAGTGCGCAGATAGCTGTCAATCACTTGACTATTAGACTTAAAAAGAACAGAGATTTCAATATATAAAAAACAGATTATACTGAATCTTTTACCACATAACTATACATCAACCTTCTCAGCTCTTTAAGGGTCTGTTCACATAGAGTTTTTTGGCAGCGGATTTTGACACAGAATCTGGTAACTGGTAGCGGAAAAAAGAAGAGAGATGACCCTTCTTGCAAAGACATACTGATAGGGAATGTAGATTGTGAGCCCTATATGGGACAGTGACTGACAATATATCTGTGAAGCGCTGCGGAATATGATGGCGCTATACAAGTAAGCATAATAAATAGAGATGAGCAAACAGTAAAATGTTCGAGGTTCGATATTCGTTTCGAGTAGCCCCTCAATATTCGACTACTCGAATCGAATATCGAACCCTATTATAGTCTATGGGGGGAAAATGCTCGTTTCAGGGGTAGGCAACATTCGATCAAATTATACTTACCAAGTCCACGAGTGAGGGTCGGGCTGGATCCTCCGAGCAGTCTTCTCCTTGCAGCGTCCCCGCGGCATCTTCCGGCTCTGAATTCACTCTGCCAGGCATCGGGCCTGGGCAGAGCCGACTGCGCACGCCCGCACTACAAGCGGACATGCGCAGTCGGGTCTGCCCAGGCCCGATGCCTGGCAGATTGAATGAAGAGCCGGAAGATGCTGCTGGGAAGCTGCACGGAGAAGACTTCTAAAGGTAGGAGAAGAACCAGCGTTGATTGGCCGACTCTATAGCATTTGGCTTATCAATGCTGGTTCTGCATCGAACTTTTCCATTCGAACAGCGAGTGGTACTCGATCGAGTACGAGTATTTCGAATACCGTAGTATTCGATCGAATACCTACTCGATAGAGTACTACTCGCTCATCTCTAATAATAAATAAATAAAATAATTCTTGCCGAGGATTCCACAGCTGACTCAGTCGCGGCGTCCATGGCGCAAGACTCCCTCCCGATTAGGCCCATTCATTTGGGCCTAATTTGGAGCGGAATGCCGTGACTGGATACCGGTGCACTGCATCGACATCCCATCGCGGATAGCTACGTGGAATGTTCACATGCGGAATACAAATTCTGCCGTGTGAACATACCCTAACATTTTCCATAATAGATTCTACAGCACTTTCCATATGACAGTTTTCTCCAAAGATTTCTATGTATATGACTGTAACATATACTAGTTTAGGAATTACATATTTGTTGCTTTTCCCAGAGATGTACCTCGAAGATCTTGGACCCCAAAAAAGATGTGTAAAGTCCGAAAAGTAGCAGGGACCATTTTTAGTACTAGTTTCATCCTATCGGGCAGAATTTTTTTTGCCTCTTTTGCTTCCAGACCCTTTGCACCTTGGCACCCTCTACAGCTCCTATGGTTATGGCTTTAAAAGGGCACAAGAGATACAATGCAGATATGATCAGATTTCCATTCTAGATTTTAGAACTACAGGAAATTCAGTATAAATGGATGAGCTACTGTATAATATAGCACATTTTTAGAATAGAAAAATTCCTAAAATATTGTTTTTACTTGCGCTAAATATAGACGTTCGGCTGTGTTCTGTCTATATATGCTTACTAAGCTCTTTGGAGATTTAAATGCTATTTTTGTAAAGTATAGCTTAGACTTCACGTAAACACTACTTTCAGAACATTATAAAGAGTGCCGAAAACACTAAGGTATGAAGAAAATAAACGAAAGAGAGTATTCATTAGAGCCCTAAAACCACCACATTAGATCGTGGAAGAATAAAAATGAATCTCAGAGAAGCTGAGATATAAAATACCAGTTTTATACACTCTCAGTAATGATTTATTATGGTACAATTGATATCTCTACTGGGATTATTCCCCCTTTTCAGATCAAAACTAGGATAGTTATAGAACTTGTGCCATATTTACTTGAACGGTAAAAATGCATAAGAGGAGGATTATATATATATATGATGAGAATTTCATATTAGGACAGATTCAGATTAGTACAGTCAGGGTGGCTATCAGGGCAGAAGTGATGGAAATACTATAAGGAGCACAACTGCAGCTGTACAAATACAAGAAAACAATACAAATACCTCTGGGCTTCTTTCCACTAGAAGATGACTTGTACTACAATAGTGGTGTGGCGGAGTAACGGTATGCCTCAACCCAGATGGACGAAACCAGAGGATGGGAGTAGTAGTGGCGGATGATGTGCCACCAGCTAGGCTGAGCGCACTCAACCAAGTACTCCAGCCCTGCTCCTGGGCCAGACACCGTTGAGGGGGGCCCTGCAGCACTACTTGGATGGTGGTGGGAGTAGTTTCCCATGGGGCGCTTCCACTTGGGGAGGGGACCTCTCCTCTTTGAGCCGGTGTGACGGTGTTCAGAACTACCCTGATGGTAATGCAGGTACGACTCAGGAAGCCAGTAGTGCAGTTAAACAGGGAACAGCTTTATTCAGAAACTGGAAAAGGTACAACAGCAGCTTCCAAATGGGGGTAGTAGTACCGCAATGTCCAATCCCCCGCTTTGGTTATAGGAGGGTGCCCAGGGATGTTACAGGCTCTATGGCAAACTTCTCCTCCAACTACCCCTCCTCTCGTGCCACTCCCAGCTATAGCCACCGAGGATGGTGATACAGGGAGTCCTGGCAGGGATCTGGTTACCTTTGCTTAGCCCCGAGTCAACTCTTCCTGTCAGTGTCCTCCACTGTTCCTCCTGGCATGAAATACAAATGTCTTGACTTGGGGAGGAGGAATGGGCCTCTCTCTGAGAGGTTGTGTTCCTACTACGGTACCTGAGTCCCCTTTAAAATCCCCAAATAACGACACCACAACGTGCTGGATTTCATTTGGCCTACTTCACACAGTGTTTAACAGCAATCACCGCCTAAAACGGGCGGAGCATATATAAAACCCCCCACAACTGATCATTGTAACAGTAATCAATGACCCCCCGTAAAGTGCTTAAACTATAGCCTATCCCACCTTCAGAAGGCCACACAAGACTGAGACCGCTAATGGGACCTAAGCCCAAATAGGGGACATCCCAGGCTTCAAACAACCCCCACCAGGAACCACATACCAACGATGAGGTCCACCAAACTGCCTGCTAGGCCTTTAACCCCACCCCATCCCCGGCCACCGACTTGCGGTCATGACCACTTATGACCGAGAGGTCCGGCACAAAGGGAAGGCCCGCTCAACCCCATCTCTTAAACCCAACATCCAAATATTGGAACCAATGGCGTTCAAGTGAACGCTGTCGCACTTCAAGTGATCAAAAGACGGAACCTCAAGTTCACGGTGACGAACCACTATACCCCCATTATTAAGGACAAAACGAGCCACAGCCCTGTTAACTTTGATGCTGGAGGGTTGCCCTGTTAACTTATCGTTGCGCGCCGTGGACCTAGCATGCCGCCAAACCAAGCGTGCCACAATGTTCATCCACACGATTATATGGCCAGGAAACTCGGACAACATACGCAAGACATCAAATTTAATATCCTGAATTAGTTCCCTTGACGGCCGAGCCCTGAAATCATTACCCCCCATATGCAAGACTAATATCTGTGGTCTCTGGTATCGGTTACGCGTCGGAGCTCATCCAGCGGTCGGTGTCTGAAGTGACATGGTCCCGGTATCAACAGGTTTGGGGTGTTTGGGAGCGTGCTTGTGCAACCTGGGGTGAGCTTTGTTCTGATGAAGATCGGGTGGTGCTGTTGTTGTTTTGGATTGGGGTGGCATTTTCCGAGGGCCGCTCGGTGTCAGCCATGTCTCAGCGTCTGGCGGGTTTGGTCTTCTTATTTCGTTTGCAGGGGGTTCGGGATGTCACTAAGGAATTTGTAGTCCGTCAGGCGATGAAGGGGTTCAGGCGTGGGGTGGTGCAGAGGGATTGCCGTCGGCCGGTCTCCTTTGAACTACTGGGTCGTCTGCTTGGTTCCTTGTCTAGAGTCCTAAATCAGGATAAAACATAACTTTTAATATAGATAGAATAAAAAGATCAAATAATGTCAAACCCTAATAGGTATATAAATACCAAAAATAAATGAAGGGGTCAGTATCAAAAATGTAATAGAAAAGCACTATACAGGACTGCCTCAGTCAATATTACCATACAGGCCTGAAGCCTGCTAGGATTAACACCAGATCCAGGAGAGGTGAGTAACGGTGTTTATTATGTTCTCTTACCACCCCTGGGGCTCCGATTATTATACTCAGGGTCTGAAAAGACCCCCAAGTATAATAATAGCAGTAGTTGGGGATCGCGGCCTGAGCCCGGGCATGCTCACAGTCGCCCCTATGTCCTATAGCAGAAGGGAAAGCAAGGGGCGGCCATGAGCAGGCCCGGGGAGGTAGGTAAATAGGCCACTCCTTGCTGGGGATACTCCAGCAGGTAGCAGCCTATTAAATAAAAAAACAAAAGTATTTACTTATCTACCTTGTGATCCCTTGCCGCTGCTGCTCCCGCACTGCCTCCTCTTCACCTGGCAAAAGATGTGTGATGATGCCTCCTGCGCTCAGACGTAGAGGTCCAGGGTAGGGCCGCTTGTTTTTCTTTTCAGAGAGGCCCTGTCCTGGACTAGTTTAGGTAAAAATAAATAAAATAAAAGTCCTGTGGCCGCCGCCGCCCCCTCCGAAAGTGCCGCCTGAGGCAGCCGCCTCACCTCGCCTCATTAGAGGTGCACCCTTGGTTAAAAAAAAATGCAGTAAAATCTCCACCAAAAAAAGCTGTGCTTCTGCAACATGGCGCCTCAGTCTAAAAGTCCCAGAAGAAACCTGCAGAAATAGATGATATGATATGGGTCACTATCTGCTGCATATGGAAGAGACCTGTTTAAGACCAGGGCCCTCTGCAGCGTAAATGTTGCAATTATGCTGTGGCCAAAAAACATTTTTTTACGGTACCTGCAAAGTGGATAGGATTCTGGCTAATCCCATCCACACATTGCAGAAAATATCAACAGAGAAAATTATGCGATTTCAAAAACTGTAGAGTTTTTGTAAATCACACCATGTCAATTCTACCTATGGAAATGCTGGCGTTTTATCTATAGGTGTAGGGCCTTAGCCTAAATCTTACATACAAGCTACTACAGTACACTGCAGCAGGGCAGCAGTCAGCAAGTTGCGATTATTCCTCTAGTCCCCAACCAAAGGACGATGGACACATTAGGTTTCAACAATGAAAGACATTTCTGATATATTTTATTAGGGATTTATATTTGGTTAGATTCTGATGAATACTTGGGTATTATGATGAGTGCTATGCTATGTGCTAACTATGTCTATAGGTGCAGAGGTAATCCATAATTGAATTAGTGCAAATATTAAGATTCAACAGCACTAAAATGTGCAGGACATGTTTCCCATACAGAATATTGATGGAGTCCACTTTGCCCTTAGATGATATACGTGCAGTCTAAATGGAAATATCATTCATACAGCCAGCGGTGCAAACACACCCATCTTAAAACCAGATATATCCTCTCCAAATGACATATATACCTTTGATGTGAGATATCTAATATATCTGCTCAACGATTTGTATCTACAAATATATATCCATTTGCCTGTGTGGTTTATTAATGCACACGCAGACACTAGCTTCAGATTTTATCAGCCATAACATTTGGGTGTGAAGTCTCATTAGTTAAACGCTGAGAGCCTGTCATATAAGTGGAAGTGGTGAGGTGGTCACAAACCGTTAAACTAGTGGTTTACAAACTGAACTCTTGAGGATTTGATAAACAAAAATACGTTGAGGAGAAATAAACCAAAAAATTAAGAGTATACGTAAAAGCCATTTCTCCTCCAGGTGTGGAAGATTATATGGACTATATACTGATCTATATAGAGTGATGTCTATATGATCTGCAAAACGTTCAGTGCTAGAAAATGACTTCTGCAATGTAGCTTCGTAGCCATTAATATTATGAATTACGGCAATAATAGATCAATCCTGTTTGTATCATTTTCTTTAAAGAGCGATGTTAAAGGCACATTTGCGTCGGTAATCCGTTCGGTGGAGTCCGCATGGGGACCCTCCCGAACGGACTATTGAATGCATTTGCAAGCGGTGTGCAGTGAAAGCACACAGATTCCCCTAGACTATAATGGGGTCCATGTGTTGGCCGCGAGATCTCCGCAGGGAACATGTTGACAGGAAAGTACTTTACAATCTACTTTCCTGTCCGCATGACTGGTGCGGAGATCTCACAGCAAGCACACGGACCCCATTATCGTCTATGGGGATCCGTGTGCTTTCACTGCATACCGCTTGCAAATGCGTTCGGTAATCTGTTTGCGGACTCCCCCGATCGGATTACCACGGCAGATGTGAGCCATTTGAAAAACCATGTGCAAAAGTATCTAGACGAATTGCTGTTTTGAATGGAAAGTGTGGTAACTAGAGATGAGCGAGCAGTATTCGATCGAGTAGGTATTCGATCGAATACTACGGTATTCGAAATACTTGTACTCGATCGAGTACCACTCGCTATTCGAATGGAAAAATTTGTTGCAGAAACAGCGTTGATTGGCTGAATGCTATACAGTCGGCCAATCAACGCTAGTTCTTCTCCTACCTTTAGAAGTCTTCTCTGTGCAGCTTCCCCGCGGCGTCTTCCGGCTCTGAATTCACTCTGCCAGGCATCGGGCCTGGGCAGAACCGACTGCGCATGCCCGCGCTAATGCGGACATGCACAGTCGGCTCTGCTCAGGCCCAATGCCTGGCAGAGTGAATTCAGAGCCGGAAGATGCCGCAGGGACGCTGCACGGAGAAGACTTCTCGGAGGATCCAGCCCGACCCTCACTCGTGGACTTGGTAAGTATAATTTGATCGAATGTTGCCTACCTCTGAAATGAGCATTTTTCCCCCATAGAGTATAATAGGGTTCGATATTCGATTCGAGTAGTCGAATATTGAGGGGCTACTCGAAACGAATATCAAACCTCGAACATTTTACTGTTCGCTCATCTCTAGTGGCGACACCAAATATTGATCTGTGTTAGATTTATCTTTTGTTCATTCACTTCTTTTTTTTATTCGACAAAAATAAACTTTTCACGCTCCTATTTTTGAGATCTTTCCACACCTACCTAGAACATTTGCACAGTACAGTATGATTCACTGCCAGAACGGTCTACGATACAACGAGCTTTCCTCTCCATAGCAGGACTCATAGTTTAAGGTTTCGTTTCATTTCACTCTATCGACGTCTGTTGGGCCAATACACATCTGTATGACGAATAACTTGATACATTTTTGGGGTCCTTTATAGGAATAATATGGATCCATATCATATTTCTGCAGTTGTTAATTCTTCACAAATCAAAGGCTCAGATTTACTCAGTCCCCACGTTCCTTGTATTTTCAATATTTCTCAAGAAATGGCGCATGAAATCCAGGATCACCTTTATATTAAATATTTTTCCTTTATGAATATTCTTCTATTCTGATTTCTATTATGGCTTAGGTTGAAAATCTACATTTCTTGCCTGCGCTTCGCTTGCTCACCCTCAGATATCATTACATTGGAAATGTCACTGGAATAAAGCTTCCATCTGGCTGTGATCTTACATTGTTACCGTATATCCCCTGGCATATATACATGAGACTCTATCATGGGTTAAAAATTCCACCAGTATTTCCACATTAGATAAAAGGAAAACAGTACCAAGTGATAACATACTTAATAATGATAGTCTCCATGGAAACTAAGTTTTCTCTAATAAACAAGACGAAAAAGCAGAATTTATACCAAAACGATAAAGATGAAAGGCAAGAGAACATAAATCAGGGCACTTCATTGTACAGAGAGCATGAGAAATCAGCAGAGATGCCGAACCCTGCAGGGTAGAATATCTATGCCTGTCATTACTATCATGTTTTAAATACAGACAATTTTAATATCTGCAACTTTATCTTGTATCGATTTTTGCTTGGTTCTTAAATTCCTTGACACATATGCTAGCTACACGCTAGATGCCTTGCAAAATTATCTTACAATTGTACAAACAATGGACGTGATTCTAAAATGTACTAATAGCACATTGCATTGTACTGTATATCGCATTGTGATAAGCCTGCAATTTACTCTACAAACTCTAGGGGCAGATAATGTATAAGCAAGCCATACAGAACTGCACCGAGGTCTATGGAGGCCCCTGGGGAAACCATGTGGGTGATTCCCTACCAGCTTTTGATGGAAAGGAAAGCTGAATAATACTGCTATAACACCGATTATATTGTAATGCAATAATACTGAGCAGAAAATTATAATAAAAATAGCAGCATATAGTTGCATATAACTATGACATACCACCATACAGTGCTTACATACAGTAATAGTCCCACAGTGTTGTAGTATTCATAAAAAGTACTGCTGCACAACGTCTAATACCAGCACTGCCCTGATAACAGTTGGTGTGATGGTGCTAGAGAGAAAGTTTAGAACATATTGTGAGAAGGTGACAGGCAGAGTGCTGGAGTCCAGATATATCAGCCCCAGGTTTAGGACATATATGTGGTCCAGGGCAGATCTGGAGTAGGCCTCAGCCCAGGTGCACATCCTTGGCTCATTACTGGGCCAGAAAAGTCTGCAGCTCTTGTATTACAGTGCAGTTCCATAGGTGAAAGGAGGTGTATGGTTCTGTCCTGTAACCATGAGTTCCGGTGAGACAATATTGGGCTGGAAGTAAGCCACACGTATAGTTAGGTTATATTTTCTGTTTAGTTAATTACTCAGACGAGCAGGATTTTATTTAGTGCCTGATGTCATGGTTTATTTATTTTCCTTTTTTTTTCTAAATAAACCAGTTTGCTGCACATTTTGTGTCCTTGTCTTCACTTTTTGGGTACGCACCACTGCTTCTACTGAGCTAACTTCCCCACAATATATACAGGGTACAAGAGAGAGGTCAAGACTGTACAGCTGTAGAGCCACAGTAAGCCACTTGTCACTACAACGCCCAGGATATTCTCCTGGTTAGGCTAGGTTCACATCTGCGCTGGGTTCTCTATCATTCAGGGCTATTGGTGGACCCAAATGACAGAATGCCGGACCACTAAACAGCGGTTACCCACAGACCTGTTGGAAGACTATAATGGGGTCCACCAGGTATCTCCCGGGTGTCTCCCGTTTTCATACTGACTTGTATCTCTGCCGATCTATGGCGATTGTCTCCAACTCCGGTACAGATGTGAACTTAGTCTTAGCAGCTGCAGACTATCGGATTTAGGATAGATGTGTTCATTATACAAAAATAAGCATTACTCAGAGATAAGAAGTCAAGAGTTGAAATACCTGATTTTCTTAACTGGTGAAATTTCATAAATTGAATGCCTAGGAACAAAAATGACTTCACACAGGCATCATAGCCCTGATTCTTTTTACTTATCTTTTTCTCAGATTTGTTATGATTATGAAAGATACAAAATGAAAAGCAGCATGTTCTGAAATGTAATGTGGAACAGGTGCGGGAGGAACACGACTCTTCACTTTCTCCATCTTTAAGTTACTTTAATCTGGAGGGCAGGCATGTTAATTAGCAGTAGCAATAGCCTTTAGTGACTTGCTGTTTACAAGAAAAAATATTAACCAGTCTGAGACACATAAGAAGCCATGTGTCTTCATAAGGCTTTACTAAATATCCATTGTCGGCGTATTTGCAACATGGAATGAAAGATTAACAGACTTACAGTACGTTCACATCTGGCTATTCCTATCCATTCTTATGCTCCACCTCGAAAATGACACCCACAGATTCTGAGAGACCCCATTGACTGCAATGGGTTCCATTGATTGTCCATATAGTATAATGAAATCCACATCCGCATTAAAAAATGACAAAAATGTATACTTACCTAGAGAGGAGTCTCATTGGACTCATCTCTGATGCTGTCTGCCACTGCACTGTTCTTTAGTGAAGCTGGAGATGTACACCGTGGTTTCACTGCGCATGTGCCAAAAGTTCAGCACATGTACGCTGAAGCCGAGGTGTACTCCTCTGGCTTCACTGAAGAACTGCGCTGTTGCGGGGAGTATAGCTGATAGGTAAGTATAAAGCTTTTTTTTTTTTTTTGCGGACTCGGGATGCTTTATAATAGGATGATTTGACATACTAAATCCCCAGACCATAACGACCTATGAGTGGGTTAGTGTCCCAAATCACCCTGACAGATTCCCTTTCAATATCTCAGGGAGAAATGTTTCTTTCTGTTCTTCTGGTCTTTTTCGGTTGTCAATCTTCTATGCTTCTATTCCTTGTATTGTAGGCTTTGGCGGTTTTATAAATCTTGGGATTTACTTATTGTATTACCCTTTATTCAGGGGTGTAACTACCGCAGAGGCAGCTGCCACAGGGCCCGGGCCATTAGGGGGCCTGGTAACAGCCACTACCGCTGTGTTGTTTTTTTTAATAGGCCATTACGGGCCACTAAGGGACATAATGCTGTGTGCAGGGTCCACTAAGGGACATAATACTGTGTGCAGGGGCCACTATGGGGGATAATACTGTGTGCAGGGGCCACTATGGGGGATAATACTGTGTGCAGAGGCCACTAACGGACATAATACTGTGTGCAGGGGCCACTAAGGGACATAATACTGTGTGCAGGGTCCACTAAGGGACATAATACTGTGTGCAGGGTCCACTAAGGGACATAATACTGTGTGCAGGGGCCACTATGGGACATAATACTGTGTGAAGGGGCCACTATGGGGGATAATACTGTGTGCAGGGGCCACTATGGGGGATAATACTGTGTGCAGGGGCCACTAACGGACATAATGCTGTGTGCAGGGGCCACTAAAGGACATAATACTGTGTGCAGGGGCCACTTAGGGACATAATACTGTGTGCAGGGGCCACTATGGGGGATAATACTGTGTGCAGGGTCCACTAAGGGACATAATACTGTGTGCAGGGTCCACTAAGGGACATAATACTGTGTGCAGGGGCCACTATGGGGGATAATACTGTGTGCAGGGGCCACTAAGGGACATAATACTGTGTGCAGGGGCCACTATGGGGGATAATACTGTGTGCAGGGGCCACTAAGGGACATAATACTGTGTGCAGGGGCCACTATGGGGGATAATACTGTGTGCAGGGTCACTAAGGGACATAATACTGTGTGCAGGGGCCACTATGGGGGATAATACTGTGTGCAGGGGCCACTATGGGACATAATACTGTGTGAAGGGGCCACTATGGGGGATAATACTGTGTGCAGGGGCCACTAACGGACATAATTCTGTGTGCAGGGGCCACTAAGGGACATAATACTGTGTGCAGGGTCCACTAAGGGACATAATACTGTGTGCAGGGGCCACTATGGGGGATAATACTGTGTGCAGGGTCCACTAAGGGACATAATACTGTGTGCAGGGGCCACTATGGGGGATAATACTGTGTGCAGGGGCCACTAAGGGACATAATACTGTGTGCAGGGGCCACTATGGGGGATAATACTGTGTGCAGGGTCACTAAGGGACATAATACTGTGTGCAGGGGCCACTAATGGACATAATATGTGCAGGGGCCACTAATGGACATAATACTGTGTGCAGGGCTTAATAAGGGACATAGAGTACAGAGGAGGGGGTCGGTTGAGGTCTTCGGTGTCGGTTGGGGGGGGGGGGCATGTCAAAAGTTCGCCACGGGGCCCCGCCATTCCTAGTTACTCCACTGCCTTTATTGTCCATTTTAATGTGCAATAACAATTCATAATGATTAGAGATGAGCGAACACTAAAATGTTCGAGGTTCGAAATTCGATTCGAACAGCCGCTCACTGTTCGAGTGTTCGAATGGGTTTCGAACCCCATTATAGTCTATGGGGAACATAAACTCGTTAAGGGGGAAACCCAAATTCGTGTCTGGAGGGTCACCAAGTCCACTATGACACCCCAGGAAATGATACCAACACCCTGGAATGACACTGGGACAGCAGGGGAAGCATGTCTGGGGGCATAAAAGTCACTTTATTTCATGGAAATCCCTGTCAGTTTGCGATTTTCGCAAGCTAACTTTTCCCCATAGAAATGCATTGGCCAGTGCTGATTGGCCAGAGTACGGAATTCGGCCAATCAGCGCTGGCTCTGCTGGAGGAGGCGGAGTCTAAGATCGCTCCACACCAGTCTCCATTCAGGTCCGACCTTAGACTCCGCCTCCTCCGGCAGAGCCAGCGCTGATTGGCCGAAGGCTGGCCAATGCATTCCTATGCGAATGCAGACTTAGCAGTGCTGAGTCAGTTTTGCTCAACTACACATCTGATGCACACTCGGCACTGCTACATCAGATGTAGCAATCTGATGTAGCAGAGCCGAGGGTGCACTAGAACCCTTGTGCAAACTCAGTTCACGCTAATAGAATGCATTGGCCAGCGCTGATTGGCCAATGCATTCTATTAGCCCGATGAAGTAGAGCTGAATGTGTGTGCTAAGCACACACATTCAGCACTGCTTCATCACGCCAATACAATGCATTAGCCAGTGCTGATTGGCCAGAGTACGGAATTCGGCCAATCAGCGCTGGCTCTGCTGGAGGAGGCGGAGTCTAAGGTCGGACCTGAATGGAGACTGGTGTGGAGCGATCTTAGACTCCGCCTCCTCCAGCAGAGCCAGTGCTGATTGGCCGAATTCCGTACTCTGGCCAATCAGCGCTGGCCAATGCATTCTATTAGCTTGATGAAGCAGAGTGTGCACAAGGGTTCAAGCGCACCCTCGGCTCTGATGTAGCAGAGCTGAGGGTGCACAAGGGTTCAAGTGCACCCTCGGCTCTCCTACATCAGAGCCGAGGGTGCGCTTGAACCCTTGTGCAGCCTCGGCTCTGCTACATCAGAGCCGAGGGTGCGCTTGAACCCTTGTGCACACTCTGCTTCATCAAGCTAATAGAATGCATTGGCCAGCACTGATTGGCCAGAGTACGGAATTCGGCCAATCAGCGCTGGCCAATGCATCCCTATGGGAAAAAGTTTATCTCACAAAAATCACAATTACACACCCGATAGAGCCCCAAAAAGTTATTTTTAATAACATTCCCCCCTAAATAAAGGTTATCCCTAGCTATCCCTGCCTGTACAGCTATCCCTGTCTCATAGTCACAAAGTTCACATTCTCATATGACCCGGATTTGAAATCCACTATTCGTCTAAAATGGAGGTCACCTGATTTCGGCAGCCAATGACTTTTTCCAATTTTTTTCAATGCCCCCGGTGTCGTAGTTCCTGTCCCACCTCCCCTGCGCTGTTATTGGTGCAAAAAAGGCGCCAGGGAAGGTGGGAGGGGAATCGAATTTTGGCGCACTTTACCACGTGGTGTTCGATTCGATTATGGCGAACACCCTGATATCCGATCGAACATGTGTTCGATAGAACACTGTTCGCTCATCTCTAATAATGATATTACACTATATGAAATTTCATTGATTTCATTGTTGCATTCTAATTTTTTACAAGTATGTTAAGCCAGACCTATTATAAAGCTTCTCAAGCATACAAGGCATTGAGTTTTGCCAATCTGCTTCACCTCTTTTTCTCAGTGCCAAGCCAGCCATGACATGAACCAGCTGTCATTTAGGAGAGTCCATTTTATTTTTCATGAAAAATTTATATTTGTGTCCATTTGCGTGAAATTTACCATGTTAATGGACAATGAATGTATGCAGTATCTGTGTTGCACGTCAGTGCTATGGTCTTGCTTCCCTTGGGTGCAGACATCTTGCATAAGACTGCTAACTGACAGTGACAAAAAAACGAGTGACTTATATGAAAGGAATGAAGCTGTCTGCACAATGGGGAATGATTTTCCTATGAATAAGACTTTTTCAGCAGGCTAATGAGTCGTATGATCTCTGACGGAAAAATTATACTACACCTTTTTATTTACAGGACCTTTTATCAGCTGTATTGGTATAGTGAAATATCCATTACACAATATCTGGGACCCGGAGCATGGCATAGAAGAACATGCCATTGCTTATTTCTGTTTCTAGCATGTGTTTTTTCCCACGGCATTAGAAGTGTTAAACTGTGCTATATCTATATCAGTAACAATTTACCGGGGATCATGAAAAGCTGACTATTCCTATGAACAAGCCGCACTGATTAGCATTGTCTGCTAACAAGCTCATTCCAGCAGCCCACAGATGCAATGTCTGTGGGTTATTTATACAGTACTTATACCACTCCCGCCTCATTCATCAGGATTCTGTGAAGTCAAAAACAGAACTGCAAAAAAAAAGTCTATTTCCCATTGAAACTAAATACTGTTAATATCAAGCTCAAATTAACAAGGCTTGCAGACTGTGGACCGCAGAGCCAGATAACAACCTCCTTTCAAAGATATTGGTGAAAGAATACAATGGGAGGAGCAGAGACTAAAGTTTACTCTGTGCAGAAAATACGATCTGGGCCCTTCCCAAGTAACAATGTCGCTATCATATAATGCGTGTCTATGTCAAGTCAACCACATGTTGTTGACGTTGGCATGAACCACTAACATTCTTATCTATCAGAAGACAGAAGTATTGACCATGTCCTATTTTAAAATGCCTTTATCCCCTGAAGGTAAGTGAGGTTTGTCTTTTTAGAAGGTGCCGCATCTCCCCACTCCCTTCTTTGTAGTGCTCATGAACACCTGGTCACGTCTTCCAGTTACTAGTGAGGATACTGTATACGGGGAATCTGAGTTTCAAACAAAAAAGACAATGTATATCTCACTGCAGGGAGTGCCTACAATACATTTAAAGGGATCCTATCTTTCAAACCGCTTTTTTTTCTAACACATCGGAATAGCCTTAAGAAAGGCTATTCTTCTCCTACCTTTCGTTTTCTTCTCCGCACCGCCTTTCGCTTGAAATTCCGTTTTTCTCAGTATGTAAATGAATTCTTTCGCAGCACTGGGGGCGGGCCCCAGCGCTCAAACAGCACTGGTTGCATCCCCAATGCTGCCAGAGAACTCTCCAGCGCCGCCTCCATCTTCTTCTGGAAGGAGGTCTTCACGTCTTCTTCCGGTGGTGGCTTCTAATTTCTAGGCTTAAGGCCTAGGGCAAAGCCAACTGCGCATACTCGTGGCCACAAGAAAAATGGCTGCTTGCACAGTATTGTAAGCGACCATTTTCTCATGACCGGCAGGCATGCGTCTGCTCTAGAAGTTAGAAGCCACTGCCGGAAAAAGACGAGGTGAAGACCTCGTTCCAGAAGAAAATGAAGGCGGCGCTGAACAGTTCTCTGGCAGCATTGGGGACGCCCCCAATGCTGTTTGAGCGCTGGGGCCCGCCCCCAGTGCTGCGAAAGAACTAATTTACATACCGAGAAAAAACGGAATTTCAAGCGAACAGCGGCGCGGACAAGATAACGAAAGGTAGGAGAAGAATACCCTTTCCTAAGGCTATTCCAATGTGTTAGTTAGAAAAAAAAAGGGTTTGAAAGATAGGATCCCTTTAAATGGTGACTGTCATTTCAACTCACTTGTGCTTTTGTGATCACCATTAAATGTGTAAATCACTTTTTTAAAATAAAATGTTTGTGCTTTAAAATTGCACCAAAGTGCTGGTCACTAGATATCTCGCTTCCCTCTAACTTGCTGTCCAATGTCTGTTGTCCAGTGAAGTCCGTCTTTAGCAGCAGAGGTGCTGTGACAGATTATGGACTTTGCTCTTATAGTCATCAGCTCTGTCCTCTACTTCATTCCTCCATCTTCACAGTATTACCTCACATGGAGCCCCCCACCAGTGGAGAGAGCGCCCACTTGACACTTGTTTTTTCTCGTTGTGGCTTCCTTTTATTGCAGCAGATTTTTGTAGTACAGCAGGTCTTGACACATACAGTAAAGTGGTAAAGTAATCGTGCAGGTCTCTAGAACCATAGCACAACGCATTTCCACTGTTGTGGGGATGTGGTGCCCGACACCATGGAACCAATACTCCTACCTAACAAGTGCACATTAGACACCTGCAGGTTCTCTGAGACGTCTTATTACTGCTGTAAGCTATCCACTGAGATCCTGAAGCTCATCTGGCCTCTCAAGATGTTCCCCTCATAAGCACAAGCTCCAGCCCCTGCAAGCCATGTCCCCCTCAGCACAAACACGGACCCTTAAATACAAAGTCATTCCCTTCCTCTGGTGGCCTTGGTAACACCTGAATCACGCCATGGAAGAGCAACAGACAACTTTGTTCCACCTCTATGGAGATAGCATATGATACAGCTTAAAGAAAGCTCTAGAACAATGACCACGTAATGACCTGCACCTCTTAAAGTGACAGCACACATGTGAATGCAAAGCATAGCCAATGCAACACAACGCAACAGATACACAGTACACAATTTAACAATGCAACAAGCAACTACAAGGCACCAATTTGCAGCACCAAACTCCCTTAATTCTGTGCTATGTAAATAGGAAACAATATTTTCTTATTTCCTCATAACAAACATCTGGCAACTGAGGTTTAGTATTTTTATTATTCATTAGAGAGATTCTATCCAAACCTCCAGTACATTCAAGCACAGTGATAAATAACCTACCATTGTTATGCATATCACTTTTGTAGATTTGATGAAAAACATCTTTGAAGTCTTATCTAAATGAAGCAATTGTTGCATTGGGTGTAACTGCCGAATATGTATAAGAAGTGGAGCCTTGTTACTGATGAACTAATGGATCCAAGGACTTGGATAATTATGGATAATGATGAGGATCTGAAGCTTGGTGATGGTCCTGAGATCTGTCAGTGTCTGTCTAGTTTAGGCAGTCTCCTTTAGTCTCCATAAACGCCACAGTTTGGCCACAGCATTTTGCAGTCACAGCAAAGTGAATCTAGTGACTCCCATCCCCACTTTGTGATAAAATACATTGCAGTTTTGGAAAGCGCTGCATGTCAGTTATACCTAGGGTCAGCTATTCCTTAAAGGTATAATTGAAGCAGAAAGTCTGCAAAGGAAATGTCTGCAAACTTTCTGTGCAAACCACTGAGGGAAGAACCATGATGTGTTGCCGCTGCATTTTTTCCTGCAGCATTTTTATTTTTACTGTGGAACACCACGTGGGGCCTTAGCCTTAAAGTGTGATCTGTCACTTCCAATAAGGACAAATTCCAGCAAATGCAGGGGCAACATGGTGGCTCAGTGGTTAGCACCGCAGCCTTGCAGTGCTGGAGTCCTGAGTTTGAATCCCAACAGGAACAACATCTGCAAGGACTTTGTATGTTCTCCCTGTGTTTGTGTGGATTTCCTCCCATTTCACAAAGACAGACTGATAGGAAAAAATGTACATTGTGATCCCTATATGGAGCTCACAATCTACATTAAACAGAAAAAAAAATTCCAGCAAAAAATGAGCAACAAAACCATGCTCGTCTGAGCACTAACTAAACAATAAGTACTATCTTCATGGGTGATTTACTACCAGCCACATGAATCAACAAAAAGAGTTCAATACAGTCTCACCAAACCCTCAGTTTTTCAGGACAGACCCAGGTGCCTCCTTCTCCTCTCAGGACCTGCCTGAAGTGCAAGCTCTGCAGCCTTACATGGCCTAGTAAAGAGCCTATGACCCACACCTGGGGCTGAGACCTACTCAAGACCCGCCCTGGACCACACATATGTCAGGAATCTGGAGGAGTATATATATATATATATATATATATATATATATATATATATATATATATAGTATGTGCACATAGAAAGGATATAATTATAGCTTATTTAGATTTTTCCAATCAATTAGTCAATTACTTGTAGCAAATCGCCAAAAAAACACATTTTTTCCGTATTCGTTGACTAGACTAGAACTGAAACTGAATTGTCTAACAGAATAATATATTCTTACTATTAATCCTTCTATAAGCTAGGAGCCTATGTCTGATGAATGTGTACATCTGCATATTCTGTGTCTGTCTATATATCATCCAAACTTATCACATGGCTGTTTTATTTAAACCCTGACCACAGGACAAAATGATTTCCATAGTAAAACTTTGTGTGGTCAGAAAATGACTGTGTCTCAAGCTCCACATGTTTACACACACATCATTTGTCTGGCGCTACGAGAGATTTCTGGCTGGTACCATGTTCCTCCCTGAGCCTGACTTATAATGCATCTTTGTTTTACGTCCAATCTGTCAGTCCCTGCTCTGTCAATTACTAGGAAGGCCTGTCTAAGTATCCCCAGAAACCCATGCCAGATGTTCTTCACGTGTTAGATCAATATTCACAAGACACGTATGCACTTTTTAGATAACAGCTTAATCGTTTTTTACGCAACGTGAACTTGTAGCTTCCTATACCTAGAGCATATGTCAGATGAAAGCTGTGAAAATAGGACAGATATTTCATGAACATTTGTTCAGTATTATAGAAGTAGATTTCATATTTAAGAGTCAATCTACACCTGTGGCTTGTGACTGCAATTTGGATTAAGATTTCTTAGTAAAAAGTAGAGTAAACTCGGACAGGACTCCTAGGAGAGACAGAAGGAGTCCTGACTCCGCCCACAGATATTGATTGACAGCCTGCTGTGTACACACTGCCAGTGGTGTAACTATCACAGTGGCAGCGGAGGCAGCTGCCACAGGGCCTGGGCCATTAGGGGGCCCGGTGACAGCCGCTACATCTGCGGCTTTTTTTTTGTTTTTTTAATAGGCCGTTACGGGCCCCACAAACACTATCATTATACTCGGGGGTCTTTGCAGATCCCCGAGTATCATGATCAGTGCACCGGGAGAGGTAAGGGAAAGTATAAAAAACACTGTTACCTACCTCTCCACGATCCTGCCAGGCCTCCTTCCTACTTGTCTGACGTCTCTGACGTCACATGAACCCAGCCTGCTTCCCGGGTCATGTGATGTCCGACGTCATAGAAGCAGGACGGCAGCGGAAAAGACAGTGTAGGAGCCTGGGACAGGTAAGAAAGTAATTTTTTATGTTTTTATTCCCCCGGGTCTCCGATTATTATACTCTGGGGTCTGAAAAGACCCCAGAGTATAATAATTGTTTATGGGTGTCCACTATGGGCTATAATACTGTGTGCAGGGGACACTATGGGGGATAATACTGTGTGCAGGGGCCACTGAGGGACATAATACTGTGTGCAGGGGCCACTGAGGGACATAATACTGTGTGCAGGGGCCACTAATGGACATAATACTGTGTGCAGGGCCACTAAGGGACATAATACTGTGTGCAGGGGTCACTAAGGGACATAATAGAGTGCGGAGGAGGCTGTCGGTCGAGGTTTTCGGCGTTGGTGTCGGTTGGGG
The DNA here is from genome assembly GCF_031893055.1 of Leptodactylus fuscus. NCBI lineage: Eukaryota > Metazoa > Chordata > Amphibia > Anura > Leptodactylidae > Leptodactylus > Leptodactylus fuscus. The sequence continues at coordinate 62,325,222 of NC_134273.1, read as the reverse complement.
GGGGGTGACCATTCCTAGTTACGCCACTGCAAACTGCTATAGGGAAATCATTGCATGTGGGCAGGATAATGCAGAATCCTATAAATCTACATATCAAAGAGTTTTCTTGTAGGTTTTTGTCTTCTTAAGACAGGTATAATTTTTAGTGAATCAAAACCAGTGACAAATTCCCTTTAAAGCCCTGATCTACTTTTATTACTTGTCATTGATGTGCATTTTAGTTAATATGTCTAAATCTGTTAATTACCTGTATGTGAAGTTTGATTCCCAATCCTGCGTACGGTAAAATGTAAAACTGGAAAATCTAGGAAACCCAAGAAGAATACACATACTCCGTGTCAATGTTGCCTTTGGTCAGATTTAGATCCCGGGGCTATGAAGTAATGGTGGTAAATACTGAGACACTAGTCCCCCATTCTAGATTGGAGAGTTGCTCAGCAAGACTTGAGCCACTTGTTCTATGGCTGCTGCAGGGAAAATGTCTGGCTATGTGTAGCTTACCCTGGCAATTTTTTTTTTCATTGTTGCGAGGAATGCAGGAAGCTGAACTGTCAAAAAAGAGATGATCACCATACTAACTTTAAAGAAGATATAGTGATAAAGTGATAAGGCAAGCCCCATACCACAAAAGATGAATGAAGGTGTCAATATAAGGGGGGTATCGTCACTCCTTGGGGAGAGACCACCATATAGGTGTGTGGAGACTTATTAAGCCTTTAGCACTCCACTGTGCAAGGGACTATGGGAAGAATATGCAAATCAGTCTTCCATGATGTAATTAGGAAGTCAGGTGCCTCAGTGTTGCAAACCAATAGAGGACGCTCACTGGAATGTGCAAGCCTGTCTTCCCTGATGTAATTAGGAAGACAGAATCTCAGTGAAATAACCCAATAAAGGTTTGCTCCCTTTACCATCATGCTCATCCTTCTAAGAGGCCTTTGTTTTGCAATGATGCTGGGATTATTACCAGGTATAGTCTCTCAACCGAGGACGGCCGTTTCGATGTTATTGCATCTCATCAACCCGGTGTAGAGAAGGTGTCAATGGCAGATGTCGTGGAGATAAGGATCAATAATGCACAACTACCTAATCCTTTTGTTCTCCGAGATATAAGATTCCTCTGGCAGGACTTTCTTCTCTTTCTCTACATGTGCACTAATCTCCAAGCAAGTTGGGCAAGATAACTGTCTGCTGACAGCTAACTATATTGTATGGTCAGTTTACATTACAAAATATCCTATATTTGAAGAATGACTTCAGGGAGTGAACTCGTGAAATTCCTACTCAGTGAGACAGTCTTGATGGCTATGTACAATACAGACCATAATGCAGGATAGTCAGGATGGTGGATAAGAAGCCACAATCAAGTTCCAAAGAAATTCAAGCTGTCTCAGGGTGCATCAGTGTCAGCGCCAACTATCCATAGACATTTGAATGAAAAGTAATGCTATGGCAGGAGACCCAGAAGGACCAACTGCTGACACAGAGACAAAAGAAGAGTGACCCAAATTTCCAGTTGAGAGGTGTAAGTGTTTTTTTTTTGTATGGACACAAAGTCCTGCATGTGTCCGTGAAAAAAAAAAAAAAAAAAAAACAGTTTCCAGGTGAAGCCGCATACGGACATCGGCGGTCACCTTTAAAAACCCATTCAAATGACCGCCGGCAAGCCATCCCCTATCCAGTTTCCCCGGGGTTTACGACGGACAGCGGCGTTAGTGTGAACCCAGTCTTAGGGTTGGTTCACACTAGCGCTTGTATTCCGTCCGCAAGGAGTCCGCATGGAGACCCTCCCGGACAGAATGCAATCGCAATTGCAAGCGATGTGCTTGCAAAGCACATGGAGCCCATAGACTATAATGGGCTCCGTGTGCTTAACTGCACAGTGCTTGCATTAGCGTTGGTATTCCGTCCGGGGGGGGGTCTTCATGCGGACTCCTTGCGGACGGAATACAAGTGCTAGTGTGAACCAACCCTCAGAAGCTTGTTGATTGATTTCAGTATTTTTTTTATACACAGAAAGGAAATAAACACACGTATATATCAAAACGTGTCATTGCAATGATTTTCTGGAAAAAGTTCAGGGGTGCCGACACTTATGGCCATGACTGTATGTATGTGTGTTTGCAATATATGTATGCTTCTGGTGAGAATACTTTTATACCCATTGATGAAGCTTGCTGCATTATTTTATTTTCAGGTGGATCCATGCTTGTATGTATGCCTCAGATACATAGCAGAGAACAGTGTAGGCATCCACCATAGTCCTTCGTACAAATGAAAGCTGTAATATGTAGAGATGAGCGAACACTAAAATGTTCGAGGTTCGAAATTCGATTCGAACAGCCGCTCAATGTTCGTGTGTTCGAACGGGTTTCGAACCCCATTATAGTCTATGGGGAACAGATACTCGTTAAGGGGGAAACCCAAATCCGTGTCTGGAGGGTCACCAAGTCCACTATGACACCCCAGGAAATGATGCCAACACCTCTGGAATGACACTGGGACAGCAGGGGAAGCATGTCTGGGGGCATCTAACACACCAAAGACCCTCTATTACCCCAACATCACAGCCTAACAACTACACACTTTACACACTCAATACCACCTCTCTGACAGTAGGAAAACACCTTGAAACATGTGTATTTGGCACTTGCAGTGAGGAGAGCTTGTCACCAGCAGTGAATTTGGCCCTTGTAGTAAGTTGAGGTTGGCACCAACATTTGTTTTGAAAATCAGGGTGGATTGAGCCTCTAACCAGCAGAGTTTGGGCAAATTCATGGTGGAGGGAGCCTCTAAAAACCCCAGTTTGGACCAATTCATGGTGGAGGGAGACTCTAAAAACCCCAGTTTGGACCAATTCATGGTGGAGGGAGACTCTAAAAACCCCAGTTTGGACCAATTCATGGTGGAGGGAGCCTCTAAAAACCCCAGTTTGGACCAATTCATGGTGGAGGGAGCCTCTAACCAGCCCAGTTTGGACCAATTAATGGTGGAGGGAGCCTCTAAACAGCCAAGTTTTGGGAAATTCATGGTGGAGGGAGCCTCTAACCAGCCCAGTTTGGACCAATTCATGGTGGAGGGAGCCTCTAAACAGCCCAGTTTGGGCAAATTCATGGTGGAGGGAGCCTCTAACCAGCCCAGTTTGGACCAATTAATGGTGGAGGGAGCCTCTAACCAGCCCAGTTTGGACCAATTAATGGTGGAGGGAGCCTCTAACCACCCCAGTTTGGGCAAATTCATGGTGGAGGGAGCCTCTAACCAGCCCAGTTTGGACCAATTAATGGTGGAGGGAGCCTCTAAACAGCCCAGTTTGGGCAAATTCATGGTGGAGGGAGCCTCTAAACAGCCAAGTTTGGACCAATTAATGGTGGAGGGAGCCTCTAAACAGCCCAGTTTGGGCAAATTCATGGTGGAGGGAGCCTCTAAAAAACCCAGTTTGGACCAATTCATGGTGGAGGGAGCCTCTAATTAGCCCAGTTTGGACCAATTAATTGTGGAGGGAGCCTCTAACCAGCCCAGTTTGGACCAATTAATGGTGGAGGGAGCCTCTAAAAAACCCAGTTTGGACCAATTCATGGTGGAGGGAGCCTCTAATTAGCCCAGTTTGGACCAATTAATTGTGGAGGGAGCCTCTAACCAGCCCAGTTTGGACCAATTAATGGTGGAGGGAGCCTCTAACCACCCCAGTTTGGACCAATTCATGGTGGAGGGAGCCTCTAACCACCCCAGTTTGGACCAATTCATGGTGGAGGGAGCCTCTAAACAGCCCAGTTTGGGCAAATTCATGGTGGAGGGAGCCTCTAACCAGCCCAGTTTGGACCAATTAATGGTGGAGGGAGCCTCTAAACAGCCCAGTTTGGGCAAATTCATGGTGGAGGGAGCCTCTAACCAGCCCAGTTTGGACCAATTAATGGTGGAGGGAGCCTCTAAACAGCCAAGTTTTGGGAAATTCATGGTGGAGGGAGCCTCTAACCAGCCCAGTTTGGACCAATTAATGGTGGAGGGAGCCTCTAACCACCCCAGTTTGGGCAAATTCATGGTGGAGGGAGCCTCTAACCAGCCCAGTTTGGACCAATTAATGGTGGAGGGAGCCTCTAAACAGCCCAGTTTGGGCAAATTCATGGTGGAGGGAGCCTCTAAACAGCCAAGTTTTGGGAAATTCATGGTGGAGGGAGCCTCTAACCAGCCCAGTTTGGACCAATTCATGGTGGAGGGAGCCTCTAAACAGCCCAGTTTGGGCAAATTCATGGTGGAGGGAGCCTCTAAAAAACCCAGTTTGGACCAATTCATGGTGGAGGGAGCCTCTAATTAGCCCAGTTTGGACCAATTAATTGTGGAGGGAGCCTCTAACCAGCCCAGTTTGGACCAATTAATGGTGGAGGGAGCCTCTAACCACCCCAGTTTGGGCAAATTCATGGTGGAGGGAGCCTCTAACCAGCCCAGTTTGGACCAATTAATGGTGGAGGGAGCCTCTAACCAGCCCAGTTTGGACCAATTAATGGTGGAGGGAGCCTCTAACCAGCCCAGTTTGGACCAATTCATGGTGGAGGGAGCCTCTAAACAGCCCAGTTTGGGCAAATTCATGGTGGAGGGAGCCTCTAAAAAACCCAGTTTGGACCAATTCATGGTGGAGGGAGCCTCTAATTAGCCCAGTTTGGACCAATTAATTGTGGAGGGAGCCTCTAACCAGCCCAGTTTGGACCAATTAATGGTGGAGGGAGCCTCTAAAAAACCCAGTTTGGACCAATTCATGGTGGAGGGAGCCTCTAAACAGCCCAGTTTGGGCAAATTCATGGTGGAGGGAGCCTCTAACCAGCCCAGTTTGGACCAATTAATGGTGGAGGGAGCCTCTAAACAGCCAAGTTTTGGGAAATTCATGGTGGAGGGAGCCTCTAACCAGCCCAGTTTGGACCAATTAATGGTGGAGGGAGCCTCTAACCAGCCCAGTTTGGACCAATTAATGGTGGAGGGAGCCTCTAACCAGCCCAGTTTGGACCAATTAATGGTGGAGGGAGCCTCTAAACAGCCAAGTTTTGGGAAATTCATGGTGGAGGGAGCCTCTAACCAGCCCAGTTTGGACCAATTCATGGTGGAGGGAGCCTCTAAACAGCCCAGTTTGGGCAAATTCATGGTGGAGGGAGCCTCTAAAAAACCCAGTTTGGACCAATTCATGGTGGAGGGAGCCTCTAATTAGCCCAGTTTGGACCAATTAATTGTGGAGGGAGCCTCTAACCAGCCCAGTTTGGACCAATTAATGGTGGAGGGAGCCTCTAACCACCCCAGTTTGGGCAAATTCATGGTGGAGGGAGCCTCTAACCAGCCCAGTTTGGACCAATTAATGGTGGAGGGAGCCTCTAACCAGCCCAGTTTGGACCAATTAATGGTGGAGGGAGCCTCTAACCACCCCAGTTTGGACCAATTCATGGTGGAGGGAGCCTCTAACCAGCCCAGTTTGGACCAATTCATGGTGGAGGGAGCCTCTAAACAGCCCAGTTTGGGCAAATTCATGGTGGAGGGAGCCTCTAAAAAACCCAGTTTGGACCAATTCATGGTGGAGGGAGCCTCTAATTAGCCCAGTTTGGACCAATTAATTGTGGAGGGAGCCTCTAACCAGCCCAGTTTGGACCAATTAATGGTGGAGGGAGCCTCTAACCACCCCAGTTTGGACCAATTCATGGTGGAGGGAGCCTCTAACCACCCCAGTTTGGACCAATTCATGGTGGAGGGAGCCTCTAAACAGCCCAGTTTGGGCAAATTCATGGTGGAGGGAGCCTCTAACCAGCCCAGTTTGGACCAATTAATGGTGGAGGGAGCCTCTAAACAGCCCAGTTTGGGCAAATTCATGGTGGAGGGAGCCTCTAACCAGCCCAGTTTGGACCAATTAATGGTGGAGGGAGCCTCTAAACAGCCAAGTTTTGGGAAATTCATGGTGGAGGGAGCCTCTAACCAGCCCAGTTTGGACCAATTAATGGTGGAGGGAGCCTCTAACCACCCCAGTTTGGGCAAATTCATGGTGGAGGGAGCCTCTAACCAGCCCAGTTTGGACCAATTAATGGTGGAGGGAGCCTCTAAACAGCCCAGTTTGGGCAAATTCATGGTGGAGGGAGCCTCTAAACAGCCAAGTTTTGGGAAATTCATGGTGGAGGGAGCCTCTAACCAGCCCAGTTTGGACCAATTCATGGTGGAGGGAGCCTCTAAACAGCCCAGTTTGGGCAAATTCATGGTGGAGGGAGCCTCTAAAAAACCCAGTTTGGACCAATTCATGGTGGAGGGAGCCTCTAAACAGCCCAGTTTGGGCAAATTCATGGTGGAGGGAGCCTCTAACCAGCAGAGTTGGGGGAAATCAGGGTGGAGGGAGCCTAGTATTAGCAGAATTGTGCAACGCTTATGGTGGATGAGTATGAGGATGCGGAGGAATTGGAGAGGTTGAGTACAGACATGGAGTTTCATGTTGGGGTGCTTTACACAGGTGGGCACAAAAATGACGGCTCTACCCAGTGGTGGTTCATTTTTATCAAAGTGAGCCGGTCGGCACTCTCAGCTGACAGACGGGTGCGCTTGTCAGTGATGATGCCACCGGCTGCACTGAACACCCTCTCAGATAGGACGCTGGCGGCAGGACAGGACAGCACCTCCAAGGCATATAGGGCAAGTTCAAGCCACAGGTCCAACTTCGACACCCAATACGTGTAGGGCGCAGAGGGGTCGGAGAGGACAGGGCTGTGGTCGGAAAGGTATTCCCGCAACATGCGCCTATACTTCTCACGCCTGGTGACACTAGGACCCTCCGTGGCGGCACTTTGGCGAGGGGGTGCCATCAAGGTGTCCCAGACCTTAGACAGTGTGCCCCTCGTTTGTGTGGACCGGTGAGAACTTGGTTGCCTACTGGAGGAACTGCCCTCCCTGCCGCCAACGTCACATGCTGGAAACATCTCCATCATATTCTGCACCAATTGCCTGTGGCAAGCATTGATGCGATTGGCCCTCCCCTCTACCGGAATAAAAGACGAGATGTTGTTTTTATACCGGGGGTCAAGGATAGCAAAGATCCAGTACTGGTTGTCCTCCATGATTTTGACAATACGCTTGTCGGTTGTAAAGCACCCCAACATGAACTCAGCCATGTCTGCCACAGTGTTAGTTGGCATGACTCCTCTGGCCCCACCGGAAAGTTCAATCTCCATTTCCTCCTCATCCTCCATGTCTACCCATCCGCGCTGCAACAATGGGACGATTCGAAGTTGCCCGGAAGCCTCCTGTATCACCATCACATCATCGGACAACTCTTCTTCCTCCTCCTCCTCCTCCTCCTCCTCCATTAAACGCAGTGAAGCGGACAGATGTGTGGACCTACTCTCCAGCTGTGACGGATCGGATGCTATCCCTAACTCCTCTGTGTGATCTGAGTTATCCCTGATGTCAATCAGGGATTCTCTCAGAACACACAAGAGCGGGATTGTAAGGCTCACCATCGCATCCTCAGAGCTCACCCTCCTTGTGGACTCCTCAAAGACCCGTAGGATGTCACAAAGGTCTCTCATCCATGGCCACTCATGGATGTGAAACTGAGGCAGCTGACTTTGTGGCACCCTAGGGTTTTGTAGCTGGTATTCCATCAAAGGTCTCTGCTGCTCAACCACTCTATTCAACATCTGAAACGTTGAGTTCCAGCGTGTGGGGACGTCGCACAAAAGCCGGTGTTGTGGCACATGCAGGCGTTGCTGGAGAGATTTTAAGCTAGCAGCGGCTACTGTCGACTTGCGAAAGTGGGCGCACATGCGCCGCACTTTCACCAGTAGCTCTGGAACATTGGGGTAGCTCTTTAGGAAACGTTGCACCACTAGGTTGAAGACGTGGGCCAGGCATGGAACATGTTGGAGTCCGGCAAGCTCCAGAGCTGCTACCAGGTTCCGGCCGTTATCACAAACGACCATGCCTGGGCCCAGGTGCAGCGGCTCAAACCATATTGCCGTCTCATCGAGGAGGGCATCCCTCACCTCGGAGGCAGTGTGCTGTCTGTCCCCCAAGCTGATCAGCTTCAGCACAGCCTGCTGACGTCTACCAACGCCAGTGCTGCAACGTTTCCAACTCGTAGCTGGGGTCAATCTAACAGCGGAGGAGGAGGCGGTGGCGGAGGAGGAGGCGGTAGAGGAGGAGGAGGAGGAGGGGGGTGTTCTTCTCGTGTCCCTGCCAGGAATGTTAGGCGGGGAGACGAGGTACACCGGGCCAGTTTGGGAAGCAGTCCCAGCCTCAACTACATTCACCCAGTGTGCCGTCAGTGAAATGTAGCGTCCCTGTCCGCATGCACTTGTCCACGCGTCGGTGGTCAAGTGGACCTTTGTGCAAAGCGCGGAACTAAGGGCCCGCCTGATGTTGAGTGACACGTGCTGGTGCAAGGCGGGGACGGCACACCGTGAGAAGTAGTGACGGCTAGGGACGGCATAGCGAGGTGCCGCAGTTGCCATCAGGTCCAGGAAGGCGGGAGTTTCAACAAGCCAGAACGCCAACATCTCCTGGGCCAGCAGTTTAGCGATGTTGGCGTTCAAGGCTTGCGCGTGTGGGTGGTTAGCAGTGTATTTCTGCCGCCGCTCCAATGTCTGAGAGATGGTGGGTTGTTGTAAAGAAACGCCTGATGGTGCCTTTGATGGTGCAGGAGAAGGAGATAAGACAGGACCAGGGGAGGATGAGGTAGAAGTCAACAAAGTGGCGGAGGCAGATGAAGTGGTGTCCTGGCTCGTCCTCTGGAGTGCATCGCCAGCACAGTCAGCAGTGGCAGTGGCAGAGGCAGAGGCAGAGGCAGTGGCAGTGGCGTGAACGGCAGTCGGCCTTTGTCCTGCCGTTGCTGCCTGCCACTGATTCCAGTGCTTGGATTCCAAATGACGGCGCATTGAAGTGGTGGACAGGTTGCTCTTCTCAGAGCCCCTAATCAATTTCGAGAGGCAAATTGTGCAGACAACACTATATCTGTCCTCGGCGCATTCCTTGAAAAAACTCCACACCTTCGAGAAACGTGCCCTCGAGGTGGGAGTTTTTCGGGGCTGGGTACGAACTGGAACATCTTGGGAGATTCCGGGTGTGGCCTGGCTTCGCCTAAGCTGCTGACCTCTGCCTCTGCCTCTAGCTACCCTTTTTGGTGCTGCACCTGCCTCAACATCCACACTACTTTCCCCGCTTGACATCCCCCCTGTCCAGGTCGGGTCAGTGTCCTCATCATCCACCACTTCCTCTTCCAACTCCTGTCTCATCTCCTCCTCCCGCACAATGCGCCGGTCAACTGGATGCCCTGACGGCAACTGCGTCACATCATCGTCGATGAGGGTGGGTTGCTGGTCATCCACCACCAAATCGAACGGAGATGGAGGAGACTCTAGTGTTTGAGCATCTGGATACAGATGCTCCTCTGTTAGGTTCGTGGAATCGTGACGTGGAGAGGCAGGTTGAGGGACAATGAAAGGAGCGGAGAACAGCTCTGGGGAGCAGGGACAGTTTGGGTTATTGTTCTGTAAAGCTTCGGAATTTTGGGAGGAAGGAAGACAAGACTGTTGGGTAATAGGAGGAGAGGAGGCAGAGTCTGACTGGCTGCTGGACAATGTGCTGTAAGCGTTCTCTGACAGCCATTGCAAGACCTGTTCCTGGTTCTCGGGCCTACTAAGGTTTGTACCCTGCAGTTTAGTTAATGTGGCAAGCAACCCTGGCACTGTGGAGTGGCGCAATGCTTGCTGCCCCACAGGAGTAGGCACGGGACGCCCTGTGGCTTCACTGCTACCTTGCTCCCCAGAACCATTCCCCCGACCTCGCCCACGGCCTCGTCCACGTCCCTTTCCGGGAGCCTTGCGCATTTTGAATTCCTAGTTAGAAATTGGCACTGTATACCAGTAGTAAAAATTGTGGGTGCACGTAACCCCAATATATTCTTTGAATTCCCAGTCAGACACTGGCACTATATGGCAGTAGCAAGAAATGAGGGTATTTGTATTCCCAATATACTCTTTGAATTCCCAGTCAGACAATGGCACTGTATACCAGTAGTAAAAATTGTGGGTGCACGTAACCCCAATATATTCTTTGAATTCCCAGTCAGAAACTGGCACTATATGGCAGTAGCAAGAAATGAGGGTATTTGTATTCCCAATATACTCTTTGAATTCCCAGTCAGACAATGGCACTGTATACCAGTAGTAAAAATTGTGGGTGCACGTAACCCCAATATATTCTTTGAATTCCCAGTCAGACACTGGCACTATATGGCAGTAGCAAGAAATGAGGGTATTTGTATTCCCAATATACTCTTTGAATTCCCAGTCAGACAATGGCACTGTATACCAGTAGTAAAAATTGTGGGTGCACGTAACCCCAATATATTCTTTGAATTACCAGTCAGAAACTGGCACTATATGGCAGTAGCAAGAAATGAGGGTATTTATAACCCCAATATATTCTTTGAATTCCCAGTCAGACAATGGCACTGTATACCAGTAGTAAAAATTGTGGGTGCACGTAACCCCAATATATTCTTTGAATTCCCAGTCAGAAACTGGCACTATATGGCAGTAGCAAGAAATGAGGGTATTTATAACCCCAATATATTCTTTGAATTCCCAGTCAGACAATGGCACTGTATACCAGTAGTAAAAATTGTGGGTGCACGTAACCCCAATATATTCTTTGAATTCCCAGTCAGAAACTGGCACTATATGGCAGTAGCAAGAAATGAGGGTATTTGTATTCCCAATATACTCTTTGAATTCCCAGTCAGACAATGGCACTGTATACCAGTAGTAAAAATTGTGGGTGCACGTAACCCCAATATATTCTTTGAATTCCCAGTCAGAAACTGGCACTATATGGCAGTAGCAAGAAATGAGGGTATTTGTATTCCCAATATACTCTTTGAATTCCCAGTCAGACAATGGCACTGTATACCAGTAGTAAAAATTGTGGGTGCACGTAACCCCAATATATTCTTTGAATTCCCAGTCAGACACTGGCACTATATGGCAGTAGCAAGAAATGAGGGTATTTGTATTCCCAATATACTCTTTGAATTCCCAGTCAGACAATGGCACTGTATACCAGTAGTAAAAATTGTGGGTGCACGTAACCCCAATATATTCTTTGAATTACCAGTCAGAAACTGGCACTATATGGCAGTAGCAAGAAATGAGGGTATTTATAACCCCAATATATTCTTTGAATTCCCAGTCAGACAATGGCACTGTATACCAGTAGTAAAAATTGTGGGTGCACGTAACCCCAATATATTCTTTGAATTCCCAGTCAGAAACTGGCACTATATGGCAGTAGCAAGAAATGAGGGTATTTGTATTCCCAATATACTCTTTGAATTCCCAGTCAGACAATGGCACTGTATACCAGTAGTAAAAATTGTGGGTGCACGTAACCCCAATATATTCTTTGAATTCCCAGTCAGAAACTGGCACTATATGGCAGTAGCAAGAAATGAGGGTATTTGTATTCCCAATATACTCTTTGAATTCCCAGTCAGACAATGGCACTGTATACCAGTAGTAAAAATTGTGGGTGCACGTAACCCCAATATATTCTTTGAATTCCCAGTCAGAAACTGGCACTATATGGCAGTAGCAAGAAATGAGGGTATTTATAACCCCAATATATTCTTTGAATTCCCAGTCAGAAACTGGCACTATATGGCAGTAGCAAGAAATGAGGGTATTTGTATTCCCAATATACTCTTTGAATTCCCAGTCAGACAATGGCACTGTATACCAGTAGTAAAAATTGTGGGTGCACGTAACCCCAATATATTCTTTGAATTCCCAGTCAGACACTGGCACTATATGGCAGTAGCAAGAAATGAGGGTATTTGTATTCCCAATATACTCTTTGAATTCCCAGTCAGACAATGGCACTGTATACCAGTAGTAAAAATTGTGGGTGCACGTAACCCCAATATATTCTTTGAATTACCAGTCAGAAACTGGCACTATATGGCAGTAGCAAGAAATGAGGGTATTTATAACCCCAATATATTCTTTGAATTCCCAGTCAGACAATGGCACTGTATACCAGTAGTAAAAATTGTGGGTGCACGTAACCCCAATATATTCTTTGAATTCCCAGTCAGAAACTGGCACTATATGGCAGTAGCAAGAAATGAGGGTATTTGTATTCCCAATATACTCTTTGAATTCCCAGTCAGACAATGGCACTGTATACCAGTAGTAAAAATTGTGGGTGCACGTAACCCCAATATATTCTTTGAATTACCAGTCAGAAACTGGCACTATATGGCAGTAGCAAGAAATGAGGGTATTTATAACCCCAATATATTCTTTGAATTCCCAGTCAGACAATGGCACTGTATACCAGTAGTAAAAATTGTGGGTGCACGTAACCCCAATATATTCTTTGAATTCCCAGTCAGAAACTGGCACTATATGGCAGTAGCAAGAAATGAGGGTATTTGTATTCCCAATATACTCTTTGAATTCCCAGTCAGACAATGGCACTGTATACCAGTAGTAAAAATTGTGGGTGCACGTAACCCCAATATATTCTTTGAATTCCCAGTCAGAAACTGGCACTATATGGCAGTAGCAAGAAATGAGGGTATTTGTATTCCCAATATACTCTTTGAATTCCCAGTCAGACAATGGCACTGTATACCAGTAGTAAAAATTGTGGGTGCACGTAACCCCAATATATTCTTTGAATTCCCAGTCAGAAACTGGCACTATATGGCAGTAGCAAGAAATGAGGGTATTTATAACCCCAATATATTCTTTGAATTCCCAGTCAGACAATGGCACTGTATACCAGTAGTAAAAATTGTGGGTGCACGTAACCCCAATATATTCTTTGAATTCCCAGTCAGAAACTGGCACTATATGGCAGTAGCAAGAAATGAGGGTATTTGTATTCCCAATATACTCTTTGAATTCCCAGTCAGACAATGGCACTGTATACCAGTAGTAAAAATTGTGGGTGCACGTAACCCCAATATATTCTTTGAATTCCCAGTCAGACACTGGCACTATATGGCAGTAGCAAGAAATGAGGGTATTTGTATTCCCAATATATTCTTTGAATTCCCAGTCAGACAATGGCACTGTATACCAGTAGTAAAAATTGTGGGTGCACGTAACCCCAATATATTCTTTGAATTACCAGTCAGAAACTGGCACTATATGGCAGTAGCAAGAAATGAGGGTATTTGTATTCCCAATATATTCTTTGAATTCCCAGTCAGACAATGGCACTGTATACCAGTAGTAAAAATTGTGGGTGTATATAGCCCCAATTCTATTGCTAGGGGACTTGCAGGGTATTTCTGGGGTGAAGGTGGGGGGGCACACCGTTGGAACGGGTATCGGGGTATATATCGGGTATACGGGAATACACTGACAGTGTATTCCATTCAGGATCCTGGGAAAGCTGGGTTGCGGCGATTGAGCCCGTCAGTGCCACGTTACACTGACAAGCTTCTCCCTGGAATTTAGCTCTTACAAGAGCTGTTGGTTGTCTTCTCCTTCCTATCCTAGCCTGTCCCTGCCTACCCAGAATCTAAGCCCTAGCTAGCTGGACGGAAACCTCCGTCCTCGGTGAATTGCAAGCTCAGAATGACGCGAAGCTGGGCGTCGCTGTTCTTTTAAATTAGAGGTCACATGTTTTCGGCAGCCAATGGGTTTTGCCTACTTTTTTCAACGTCACCGGTGTCGTAGTTCCTGTCCCACCTACCCAGCGCTGTTATTGGAGCAAAAAAGGCGCCAGGGAAGGTGGGAGGGGAATCGAGTAATGGCGCACTTTACCACGCGGTGTTCGATTCGATTCGAACATGCCGAACAGCCTAATATCCGATCGAACATGAGTTCGATAGAACACTGTTCGCTCATCTCTAGTAATATGGACTTCAGCCCTCATATTGCTATTTACTAACCTTCACTGTGGCTGGTATAATTTCTATTAGTAAACCTAGGGTAGCAACAAATGTATGTAAAATAAGAAGCGGCCTACTGTAATGGATGAATTAGTTGCAATGTGGTCTGGATTACATTGGTAATGAGCATTTCCATGAGTAACATAGATCATCAATCATACCGGTCACTGCCTATTATGCAGCTCTATGGAATATAAAGGACATGGGTGGGCATAGTACGATTTGCCATGTTCTCTGCAGTCTGTTTATCTATTTATTTCACTGAAGTTATCTATTCATCATTACTCATTTGTATTCCTTTTATTAGTTTCTATGGTAGCAGTGTCTAAATCACACATTATTTGCATTAACCATATAGGCATGCTAAGCACAAGTGCATAGACATATAGAAGTTGCTTTGTGCTAGCACTATTTTGCTATTCCCCATCCATAAGTCACAGGGCAGCATTGATGGCTCCCACCATCCGCTGAATAAGGCTCTAATCCTGCAGCAATTAACATCATGTTAGGGTCAGGAAGGGTCATCGCCTCTTGTTTTTACACAGTCGGACCCTGCGTCTGTGGTGCTTTGAGTCACTTTCCTTGACATCCCTCTTGTGTACATTCAGTCAATGCAAACTGGTAATTATAGGGGTTATAAAAGGATATATACAACCAAGGTGCACCTGGGAAAAAAGGTTTTTGTAGTCACATGATGCACAGTAAGGACCGCCCACTGTGGCCACTGCAAAAGATGTCATAGTGCTGTTGGGATGCAGATCTTTAATAGAGAGGGCACATAGGAGCTGGGTGAAGTCACAGGTTTAGTTCAGATGGTTTATCTGCATGATCGTTCAAGTTTTAAAAAAGTTGTTTGATGGGAAAACCTCTTTAAGGCCGCAACGTTTTACAGTAACTGCAAAGTGGATGGGATTCTTGTGAATTCCGTGCCCACCTTGCGGTAAAAACCACAGCGCGGACATGCTGCGATTTCCAAAAACGGCATGGTTTTGGAAATCGCAGCATGTCAATTATATCTACAGAAACGCCGGCAGCAGAGGAAAACTTCGCGGAGGAAAACTCTACAAATAGGGTTGATCGATCGGAAAAGATCGGATTCCGATCGGCGATCAAGTAAATTTCATGATCGCAATCGGAATACCGATCCCGATCTTTTCCGGTGGGATCGAGGTCAGAGGTTATCTCAAGATCGGCTCAACCCTATTCATGTATATTAGAGATGAGTGAGTACTGTTCGGATCAGCCGATCCGAACAGCACGCTCGCATAGAAATGAATGGACGTAGCGGCATGCGGGGGGTTAAGCGGCCAGCCGACGTCAAAGCGGAAGTACCAGGTGCATCCATTCATTTCTATGGAGCGTGCTGTTCGGATCGGCTGATCCGAACAGTACTCGCTCATCTCTAATGTATATATCTTTAATAAGGTTGAGTGATTGGGATCAGGAAAGATTGGATCCCGATTGGTGATCGAGCAAATTTCACGATCGGGATCGGCTGGATTACGCACAGAAATCGGAACCCATTGAAGTCAATGGGAGGCTATTTTGGTGCCAGAATCAGCGCCAAAATACTCCGTGTGAATGGACCCTAATACTCTGGCTAACATAGATGGAGCTGAGGAAGAAAAGGGTATTAAAGTAGGTTGCGGAAAGAAACAATGGACATTTTTTAGTCAGGTCTAGTCTTGTCAGGAGAAAACAAGTTAAAAACAATCCTGTTTGGAATCATGTTGGAACAGAAAGTACGGTGTCCAAAAACAATACAAGTGGGTGCAAACTGATAAATGAAATGCGGTTATTTATTTTTTTTTTTTTACACATGAATGGTGTAATAATAATCCATATCATGTCTCTGATATTAAATAACACCTATCAACTATGTTGTCACCTTGTTGTATTCATTGTGTATTATAGGTTGACAAGGCTTCAGTTATAGTCAAATGTGAATTGCATATTATTTGTATATTTTATTCATGACGTCTTCATGACTTGAAGAATCTCAATATGATTGCTATATATTAATATGTACAAAATGCATGGAATGAATATAGACAATGAGCTAACCGTCACACAGAGAAAGAGTGACAAACTCTCCAATATGCAGTTTTACCGTAAAAGCAGATGGGGCTGAGGCCCCATGTTGTGTAAACGCAGCTTTTTTTGTTGCAGATTTTGCTGCAGTTTTTTGAGCCAAAGTCAGGAGTGGATTGAGCAGAAGGGAGAAGTATATGAACTTTTTATAGAATTCCCATTCCTTTTGTAGCCATTCTTGGCTTTGGCTCAAAAAAACCGCAACAAAATCTGCAACAAAAAAAGCTGCGTTTACACAACGTGGGGACTCAGCCCCATCTGCTTTTACGGTAAAACTGCATATTGGAGAGTTTGTCACTCTTTCTCTGTGTGACGGTTAGCTCATTGTCTATATTCATTCCATGCATTTTGTACATATTAATATATAGCAATCATATTGAGATTCTTCAAGTCATGAAGACGTCATGAATAAAATATACAAATAATATGCAATTCACATTTGACTATAACTGAAGCCTTGTCAACCTATAATACACAATGAATACAACAAGGTGACAACATAGTTGATAGGTGCTATTTAATATCAGAGACATGATATGGAGGAGACTGAAGACCCAGACAGGAGATAGTTTATTATTACACCATTCATGTGTAAAAAAAAATAACCGCATTTCATTTATCAGTTTGCACCTACTTGTATTGTTTTTGGACACCGTACTTTCTGTTCCAACATGATTCCAAACAGGATTGTTTTTAACTTGTTTTCTCCTGACAAGACTGGACCTGACTAAAAAATGTCCATTTTTCTTTCCGCAACCTACTTTAATACCCTTTTCTTCCTCAGCTCCATCTATGTTAACCAGAGTATTAGGGTCCATTCACACGGAGTATTTTGGCACTGATTCTGGCACCAAAATAGCCTCCCATTGACTTCAATGGGTTCCGATTTCTGTGCGTAACCCATTAAAATCAATGGGAGGCTTTTTTTTCCACGCTGATTCTGACGCGGATTCTGCACCAGAATCAGCGCCCAAATACTCAGTGTGAATGGATCCTAAGTTACTGTTGAAACTCCTTGGACTCAAGTCCTGGACTCATGCAGAGAAACGGCTTATTCCAGGGGTCCTCAAACTAAGGCCCTCCAAGGACATTTTCCCAGCCCGCCACATGTGGCCCACGCGCCGTCGCCCGGTACAGGATTCCCTGTTAATGAGTGATTGTTGCTTTCAGTTGTATGTTCAAATGAACATACAACTGAAAGCAGTCTGTGTAGGCTGTGGTTTGCGTGACCGCAGCCTACACTGACTGCAAAGTGTGAACTCAGCCCCGACACAGGCATGATGACCTAAGTTATCAGAGCCTGTAGTTTGAAGAAGGAGGATGTGCAGCCGCTCTTCATCGGTAAGTATAATAGTGTGTAAGTGTATGTGTGGGGTGGTGTACTGAAAAGCATATAATACTATGGGGGGAAGGACATACTGAAGAGCATATAATACTGTGTGTGTGTGTCTGTAAGTGTAGGAGGCGTACTGAGGAGCATATAATACAGTGTGTGGAGTGTGTACTGAGGAGCATATAATACTGTGTGTGTGTGTGTATGTGTAGGTGGTGTACCGAGGAGCATATAATACTGTGTGTGTGTGTGCGTGTGTATGTGTAGGAGGCGTACTGAGGAGCATATAATACAGTGTGAGGGCGGGCGTACTGAGGAGCATATAATACTGTGTGTGGAGTGTGTACTGAGGAGCATATAATACTGTGTGTGTGTGTGTGTGTGTGTATGTGTAGGAGGTGTACCGAGGAGCATATAATACAGTGTGGGGGTGGTCGTACTGAGGAGCATATAATACTGTGTGTGGAGTGTGTACTGAGGAGCGTATATTCTGTGTGGGGGTGTATTGAGGAGTAAATAATACTGTGTGGGAGGGGCATACTGAGGAGCATATAATATTGTGTGGGGGGCATACTGTGGAGCATATAATACTGTGGGGGAGCCACTGTGGAGTGTATAAGCTTAGATTTTTTTTTTAAACAAAATTTTGGCCCTCCAATGTTCTGAGGGACAGTGAACTGGCCCCCTGTTTAAAAAGTTTGAGGACCCCTGGCTTATTCACACAAATGCGACAATGAATGTTTGACAGCTGTTTTAGCAACATTCATCACATGTCAGTATATATATTTAATTCTGTGTGTCTATTCACAAGTCTGTTTTTCTGAAAGTCCATTTTTCACGGCCATAAAAAAAAAAAACCTGACATTCGCTAAATTTGTCCATAGAAAAGAACAAAGATAGTGACATGTAAATACATCCAATGAAAGTCATGGATTCTATAATGACTATGGGAAAGCCATTCCAAACACCACCATATGAATAATGGCACGAACTTTAGGTCTGTGAAAAACGGCACATCCATGTGCATAAGGTCTAAGGGTCCGTTCACATGGCAAAAATGGACTTCTGCCTCTCAATCCTCTCTTCTTTCTTCCCCTTTGACGTTCCGCAATGGCTGACTAGACTCAGATGAATAGGTCTGAACAGTAGAAATTGAGCAGGACATTTTTTCACCATACAGAATCTGCCTCAAAATTAGCACCAAATCCTGTAATGTGAATATATCCTAAGGTTGCTGTTACATGATAAGGTGCTGTCCACACATCATGCCATAGGTGTTTTTAGTTACCTTTCTTAATCTTTGCCTGTTTTTCTGTTATTGGACATGTATTTAGTAGAAAATTAAAAGGATTTTACAGGTTTATATGATTGATGATCTATCATTTGGGTCAAAGATCAACAAGGGTCTGATTCCAAGGACTGCAAAAGATTAAAAGTTTGAAGAGACTTCATCGTTCTGATGATCTATGTATCTTCTGCGCTGAAAATCAAGCACAGCACCGTGCATTATATAGTAGTTGTGCACAATTTTTCAGCTGAGCAACATTTACTTGAATGGGACTGAGCTGCAAACAGACCATGTGATATTGAACATATTGTCACATGGCCTGTAAAACAGAAGTTTCACTCTAAGTTTCTTACACTCAGAGAGACGGGTGTCGTATCCCTGCTGAGCTTCATTTGATGACCTATCCAATGGAGAGCTCATCAACCTTAGAAGCCCCAGAAACCCCATTACTGCTCCATTTAGCAAAAAAAGCGCTGCGGGAAAAACTGCAGTGGCAACGCATCGAGCTTCTTCCTACAGCGCTTTACACAGGAAGATCACAGAGGTTTCCTCTGCGGACTTTCTGTTTCAATTATACCTATGGGGAAAACGCTGGTGTTTCCGTAGATATAATTGATATGCTGCAATTTCCAAAAGCACGCCGGTTTTGGAGATTTCGGTGTGTCCACAGACAGTTTTACCGCAAGGTGGGCATAGAATTCAATAGAATCTCATCCCTTTGCTCTGACGGTAAAACGATGTAATTTTTTTCTGCGCCATTTCCACCACAGGCAAA
Organism: Leptodactylus fuscus; assembly: GCF_031893055.1. NCBI lineage: Eukaryota > Metazoa > Chordata > Amphibia > Anura > Leptodactylidae > Leptodactylus > Leptodactylus fuscus. The sequence continues at coordinate 62,305,817 of NC_134273.1, read as the reverse complement.
TCATGGCGGCGTTTACACCTCTGGGGGCCCCCGGTCTCAAAAGGCAATAGTCAATAAATGTGAATGTACTTGAAAACACCAATGGCCAATGACAGGCTAGGTTCACATCTGTCTACAGGTCTTCTTCGTTCAGGGCCACCAGGGGACGTGAAAGACTGAGAGCCAGACCACTCAAACAGTGGTTACCTGTGGACTATAATGGGGTCCACCGGGTGCATAGTTTGTTACCAGGCAGATGTCTGATTACTGTGCTATGACTGTAACAAGCTGTGTGTGTCCATCACAGGACCATGGACTGTCCATCCGAGGACCATGGACTGATTTTTATCCGCTTGGAGTAAGCAGAATGAACAACTAGCGGTGATCTATAAATTCCGGGAGGGATTGATCCATATTATGGAATCGGTCACTCTATTGTAATAACAGTATTGATAATTTTCCTGGACCTCCACTCGAAATTTTCTTGGAGGACAACAAACTGCTGATGATACAGACCTGAGGTTTAGTGTCCCTTCAGAAAATGAATCGGTTAATAGTATGAGATGGCTGAATATAACATTTACATGAAAAGGAGAGGTAGAGCAAGGTTAGATTCCATGGTAATGTGGCCGTGTACACAATAATCCTGCACCCTGCACCCGCTGGCGCTATGACATTTTAGACATTGCCATTTAGGGATTGCGCTGCCATGAAACATTCAGAGACGAGCTTGTGAAAATGTGAACATGAAAAAGCTCTGCAAAATATTGATTTACTGCCTCACTTCAACGGCAAAACCTCTCAGTCTGGTATTAGCCACGCTCTAATTCCTGGAGATCTGGGCTTTCCTCACCTCCCTTTCTGGAGCAAGATCTCATCTTTATGTAGTCTATGTGAAACTCTGCCGGCAATAACGCAAATTATTGTTGCAAAGTATAAACGGTCTCATTGTCTAGATGTGCCCACGTCTACAATGTACGGCCATTGGGGGGTATGGTGAATTAGATGAAGGGTGCTCTAATACCTCATGTGTTCTTATCATTTTAGCAGCTCTTTGTTCCATGTTACATATATACTATTTTACATGTAGGTTTTCGTGATTTTTCACCTTTGCCATCAATCTTAAAACAAATGCCGCACAAATGTCAGGGATAAAATAAATACTCACGGTAACATTAAGACATAAAATACAATAGTCAGATGTTAGCTGTAAGTCAATAGAGAACAATTTTTGGGGAGTTTCTTTTTTCAAAAGCTGTGGCCAAGGAGCTACAATATCTGTGGATTTAATAGATGAAGAAAAAAACCCACCGAAATAAATGTAACAAAACTAAGTGAAAACTGCTTCGAAAAAAACATGACGTGTTTTTGCTGCATTCTTTGTATCCTTTTTTGTCGTCGTTTTTATGGCTAAGGGCCCATGAGACGACCTGCAGCTATAAAGCGCTGCGGGAAAAAACGCACAATTATATCTACGGGGAAGCTGCCAGCGTTTCCAAAGATATAATTGACATGCTGCAATTTCCAAAACCATGCTGGTTTTGGAAATCGCAGCGTGTCTGCGCTGCGGTTCTTACCTCAAAGTGGGCATAGGATTTGCAAAAATCCCATCAGCCCAGTGGCGATTCCTCTGCGGGTAAATCGCGGCATTTCTGTTCTGTGGGGCCCCAGCCTATGTCTGTTCTTTATACTGGTGTTTTCCTATAGACTTCTCCATAGAAATCAGCAGATGATGCGGCAATATCGAGGCTGAATATGGCAGCGGAAAATGAAGAGCAATTTCTCTTCATTTTCTGCTGTGTGAACATACCCTTTAGAGTCCATTCACACAGAGATTTTGGCACTGATTTTGACGCTGAATCCGCCTCAAAATCAGCCTCCAAAAAAACCCTCCCAATAAAGTTCTATTGGGAAGCTTTTTTTGGAGGCTGATTTTGAGGCAGATTCAGCGTCAAAATCAGCCTCCAAAAATCCATGTGGACTGACCCTTAAGGTACCTTTACATGCGCAGATTTTAGAAAAAATTCTGAAAATTACACACAAAAATTTTAGGGAAAATGCTGCATTTTTCATGGAGGTTAGCATGACATTTTTGCAACAAAAACTTCTAAAGATGTTAGCAATAGGAAAAGAGTGCGCTACTAAAAGGAGATTTTTGCTATTTTTCCTCAGTTTTACTGCATTTTTTTTTTTTTTTTTTTTTTTTAAACATGAATTTCATGACTTTTACTACAGGCCCTCAAATAAAGTATAACAAAAAAAGTGTGTGTGAAGGTAACCTACATGAATATCTTTGCCTAAAATGTACTCTAAAATTGGTGTGATTAAAATAAGTGTCTTTTACCATGTTTCAGAGCTGAGTGTGTGCTGAGCTCTGCTACATCTCTGGTGTAGCAGAGCTGTGCGCTCAACACTGCTACATCTGAGTTCAGACCAGAATGGACTGGAGACTGCTGTTGACCGATCTTAAACTCCGCCTCCTCCGGCAGAACCAGCGTTGATTGGCCGAATGCTGTACTCTGTATAATATTCGGCCAATTAACGCTGGTCAATGCATTCCTATGAGAAAAAGTCAGCTCCCGCATAATGCAAGCTGACAGGGATCCCGACGAGAAAGTGGGGTAATACAGGTACTTGGGCATGTTAGATGCCCCCAGGCATGCTTCCCCTGCTGTCCCAGTTGCATTCCAGGGTGTTGGCATCATTTCCTGGGGTGTCATAGTGGACTTGGTGACTCTCCTGAGTCAAAGTGTGGCTTCCCCTGAAACGAAGCATTTTTCCCCATAGACTATAATGGGGTTCGATATTCGTTCAAATAGTCGAATCTTGAGGGGCTATTCAAAACAAATCTCGAATCTCGAATATTTCACTGTTTGCTCATCTCTATATATAAGCAAGAAAAATAAATAATGATAAAAAAATAGGATATTGGGGGAAATTTATTAAGACCCCTGATTTGTCAAAAATGGATGCACCAAGTTGTGCCTCATTGCCTTTTTGGCTGCCAGTGAGCGCGGATCCTAACATGACCCCCACCTTGCTCCACCAACTTTTTTTTTTTTTTTTTTTTTTTTTTTTTTAAAGGTGGTGAATGAGTCAAAAATGAATAAAGTGTCATTGTTTTGGTCACCAGGAAACTGTCAGGATAATGTTAATAAACTCCCCCACTTTGCAATGAATTGCTTTACTGCTGAAGTATATAATTACATGTGTGTGTCATTGTTCCATAAAGGGTTAAAAGAAAGTGGATCTCATAAAAAGCACGATAATGTAACGTGTGCATCTGCTGGTAACATGCTCTCTAAACATCCATTATTAACATTGCACTAATCAGGTTAAAGTTTTATAACATACTGGATAAAGATGGCTCTTTCAGGCATAATCGTCTAGTACAACTTAACTCAGAAACACTGAAGGAGGTAGAAACATTGAAGGGGGTATTCTACTATTAGGCTAAGGCCAAATTGCTGCAAAAAAATGCTGCGGAAGAGCCTGCGGTGGAAACACATTGCGTTTTGTTCTGCGGCATTTTTCACAGAAAGTCCACAGAATTTTCCTTTGCTGACTTTCTGCCCCTATTATACCTATTGGGGGGGAATCAAGGTGGATTGAGACTCTAACCAGCAGAGTTGGGGGGGGGGGGGGAAGAGAGAGTGGATTGAGACTCTAACCAGCAGAGTTTGGGGGAATCAGGGTGGATTGAGCCTAGTAGGAGCACAATTGCGCAACGCTGACGGTGGAGGAGAAGGAGGATTTGAAGAGGGTGAGCACACACATGAAACTTCATGTTGGGGTGCTTGACACCGGTGGACATGAAAATGATGGGTCTATCCAGTGGCTGTTCATTTTTATCAGCGTCAGCCAGTCAGCACTGTCAGCTGTGCTTATCCGCAATTATGCCACCGGCTGCACTGAAGACCCTTTCTGAAAGCACGCTGGCGGCAGGGCAGGAAATGACATCCTATGCGTACAGCGCAAGTTCCAGCCACAAATCCAACTTGGAGACCCAATAAGTATAGAGAGGGATTGGAGAGGACAGGGCTGGTGTCGGCTAGTTACTCCTGCAACATGTGCCTATACTTGTCCCTCCTGGTGACACTAGGCCCCTCAGTGGCGGTAGTTTGGCCATGGGGTGCCATTAACGTGTCCCAGATCTTGGAGAGTGTGCCTCTGCCACGTGTGGACTGGATGACAGTTGTTTGCCTGTTGGAGGAACTCTCCTGTGTGCCGCCAACGAGAGTCATATTCTGCACCAGTTGCTTGTGGCAATCACTGATGCGACTGGCCCTTAAAAATTTTGCGGCCGCAAAATTACAGGCACAAAATAACGCAGCGTATGCGCTCGTAACTCCCATTGAAATCAATGGGATCTTTTTGAGTGCGCAAAATACTAACACGCGTATACATACCAGCTTGCGCCCAATTGTGAGGTTTGGGTTCCAGTTTGTTTTGCCCCAGTCCTGTGTTAACCCATTCCTCAGGATGAGGAGAAGTGGTGGAGGTTTCCTGGCTGCTGGTCTGGACTGCGGCACCAGCACTGGCAACAGTGCCAGACGACGATCGTCCTGCATTTGCCCTCTGCCACTGAGCCCAGTGCTTGCCTTCCAAATGATGGCACGTGCCTCTACTTTCGATTTGCAGAGTGTGCAAACCGCAGTATATTTGTCCGCCGCACTGTTACATTCATGTCTAAGCCCAGACCCAGAATCTGGACTGCAGATTGCACCACTAAGGGAACAGGGGAAGGAAACTTTCCTTGACGCTACAGCAGCTAGCTAGGCCCTGCCTGTGAGTGGTGGTCAGCTGTTCTCAAGCTAGCCTTGGCCCCAACGACTCCTGGCTCTCTAACACTAAGGCCTAGCCAATAGATAGGACGAGAGCTACAAGAGAGCTAGGGACTGGGGATACTAAGGTGGTCACCCCTACAGAAACCAAGGTGCAGCTGCAGACAAAACAAACAGGATGGGATGTGCTGAACAACAGACACGCAGCACAACACAATACGCAACAAGAGAATGAGGAGAGGGACAGTGGAGAGGTGAGGAATGGGTTAACACAAGACTGGGGCAAAACAAACTGGAACCCACCTCAAACAACCAGATAGTGCCAGGCAAACAGAACTGAAGGACAGGGTAGAGTAGAAGTGTGGAGGGACAAACCAGACTCACACACAAGGCAACACTCACATAACTTCCTAGTCAGTTGTAATGCCACAAAAACAATACTCCACCCAGCGCCACGAATTCCAGTTGGTAACAACGAAAACTGGAAACCAGGGAAGCCAGCCCTCTTCCTTATTCAGGCCCCAGAACTGTCCGATAGGATGATGGTAATGACCAACACCTGAGGCTCAATCCAAAGAACCTCAAGTATATTCTAAAGGCCAATACTCAATACACCAACTGATGGCCCAATGGCAAGGAAACCATCAGAAAAGCACGGAACACCGGATCAAACCCCAGCAGAAAAACACACAAATTATTAACAAATATTCAGGTCGTAACCTGCACTTACATTTAAAAAATTCCACACCACCGAAGACCATGGCCTCAATGTGGGAGTTTTTCTAGGCTGGCTACAAGAGGGAACATTTTGGGCCCTGCTGGCTGTGGCCTGGCTTCGGTGAAGCAGCTGTCCTCTGCCTCTGGACATGCCTCTACCTCTAGCCACCCTCCTTGGTGCTGCACTTCCCTCCACATCTACACTGCTCTCCCCGCTTGACATCCGCCCTGTCCAGGTCAGGTCAGTGTCCTTCTCGTCCACCACCTCCTCCTCTAATTCCTCTGACGGCTCCTCCTTCTCCTCTTGTGCACCGACGACGGCAACAGGCTGCCCTGATGGCAACTGTGTGTCATCATCGTCGTCACTGAGGGCCGATTGCTGGTCAACAACAACAACAGGAGATAACGGATGCTCCATTGTTTGTGCATCAGGACACAGCAACTCATCTGTTACCTCTGGTGATTCTGGACATGGCGGGACAGAGAGAGGGACAGTGAATGGAGCCGAAAACAGCTCCTGGGAGGTGGGAAAGGTGGTATTAGGTTGCTGGGAAGATTGGGCATGTTGTGAGGAAGGAGGACCAGACTGTTGGGTAGGAGGAGGAGCTGAGGTAGAGGCTGACTGGCTGGTGGAGAATGTGCTGGAAGCATTGTCCGCCAGCCATTGTAACACCTCTTCCTGGTGCTCGGGCCTGGTTAGGGTTGTACCCTGCACCCTACTTAATGTGGCCATCAAGCCGGAGACTGTGGGGAAGCGCAATGCTTTCTGCCGCAGAGCAGTAGGCACAGTAGACGCTGTTGGTTGAGCACAACCTTGCTCCACATCTGCATTTCCACGCCCCTGTCCTCGTCCCCTTGCGCTAGCCTTACATATTTTGATGTATACTAATGCCCTTTTTATGGTCTTATACACCCCAGAGAAAAGCTGTTTGTGGCCACACGGTGGATCAGTGGTTAGCACTGCAGCCTTGCAGCGCTGGAGTCCTAGTGTTCAAATCCCACCAAGGGCATAAAACCATCTGCAAGGAGTTTGAATGTTTTCCCTGTGTTTGCATGGATTTCCATCCCATATTCCAAAAAAGACATACTGATAGGGAAAAATGTACATTGTGAGCTCTATGTGGGGCTCACAATCTACATTTTAAAAAAAAGAAAAATAAAAGCTGTTTGTCACGTATATAGCAAAAAGTAAGTGCTGTGGATTCCTGCCATTTTTTTGGGGGACACCCCTAATAAAATCTGTTTTTCACGTATATAGCAAGAAGTAACTGTTGTGGATTCCTGCAATTTTTTTGGGTAGACACTCCTAATAAAATCTGTTTTTCACGTATACAGCAAGAAGTAACTGCTGTGGATTCCTGCTATTTTTTTGGGGGGACACGCCTAATAAAAGCTATTTTTCACGTGTATAGCAAGAAGTAACTGCTGTGGATTCCTGCTATCTTCTTGGGGGACATCCCTAGTAAAAGCTGTTTTTCACGTATATAGCAAGAAGTAACTGCTGTGGATTCCTGCTATTTTTTGGGGGGACACGCCTAATAAAAGCTATTTTTCACGTGTATAGCAAGAAGTAACTGCTGTGGATTCCTGCTATCTTCTTGGGGGACATCCCTAGTAAAAGCTGTTTTTCACGTATATAGCAAGAAGTAACTGCTGTGGATTCCTGCTATTTTTTGGAGGGGACACCCCAGAGAAAAGCTCTTTGTCACGTATATAGCAAGAAGTAACTGCTGTGGATTCTGGCTATTTCGTGTGGGGACACCCCTAACAAAAGCTGTTTTGCACGTATATAGCAACAAGTAACTGTTCTGTATCCCTGTTTTCCACCGTCCGTGGAAAGCTGGACTCCTGTCCCTGCAGTGTATAGCTCTGAGAAGAGGTGCTGTTGTTCTTCGCTTTTTCCCTGCCTATCTGAAGCTAATGCCTATCTAGCCCTCAGCAGATATGTTTCTCTCCCTATCTCTGACCGCAAAAATGGCGAATATGGCGGCGGCCGTTCTAATAAATGGGGGGTCACATGTTTTCGGCAGCCAATGGGTTTTTTCAATTTTTTTCACTCCCTCCGTTGTCATAGTTCCTGTCCCACCTCCCCTGCACAGTTATTGGTGCAAAAAACGTGCCAGAGAAGGTGGGAGGGGATACAAATTTATATTGTGTATGCCACGTGGTATTCGATTGGGAACGAATATCTCGAACGGCCTGATATTCGCTCATCTCTAATAAAAACCAAAAATTGTCCATTTGTATCCGGTGATAAGGGAACTTTTCATGTCCTCTGACAGATTAAGACAACAGACATTCTGCTGACAGTGTGAATGTAGCTATATATTAAAGGGAACCTGTCATATGGAGAATACTGTGCAATCTGCACGTTATAAAACAGAAGGAGCTGAGCAGATTGGTTCATTTTTGTGGGAAAAAAACAGTAAAACTTGTCAATTTTCTATAGAAACCTCTGCTCTTTCTGTGGTAGGACCGCCTCCATGACTTCTTATCAGTGACTGACAGCTGTCTGGTTGGTTGTCATTCACTGATAGGACCGCCTCCTTGACTTCTCAAGATAGAAAGAGCAGAGATTTCAATGAATAAATGACAGGTTATACTAAAACGTTTGCTTCAAACTTATACATTCATCTGCTCAGCATCTCCTGTTCTATAACATGTTGTTCTATTAGACTGCATTTTTCATGTGACATGTCCCCTTTAAGTATTTTATTTACAAAGGCCGGATATGATGAATATCAGTTGCCCCATGTTTTTTTTTTTTATGAGACCGTTTTAGTAGATTTCCCATTTGATTAAGTTTAGCACCAGCACACGTGACTTTATGATTCAGTTTTTTAATGAACAGAAGTTGTTTAGATTGTGAACCCACCCCAAGGTGGAAGGAGAAACCACTATTTAGTTGTATTTATATGAGTATGTGTTTGTCTATGTTGGTTATCCATATTCTACACTCAAAAAAATGGAAATATAACTTCGAAACATATCACATGTTTGGATTACAACAAATATACTTTTTGGCATTGGGTAAGCATGGATACTTTCTTCTTGGCATGGTCGACTCCTGACCTTCCATTCCTTTTGAGTTGTACGTCTGAATTCTCATCATGGAAGCTTATGGAGCTCTGCTGCTGAATGGAACCAGTGGATATTTGCTTACCAGCTTACATACTATTGTGACAATATTGCAGCATTCTATGGTGAGAGTGCACCTACTGGTCTCCTTGCCTTCACTTCTTTGCAGTATAAGGGCTAGTTCACACACCCCGGAAGTACGTGCCATAATCCACCCCCTCTGTGCCCGTGTGAACGGGCCCTAACACTATGCTCGGTGCTGTTTTCTGTTTTTGTTTAACCATCCATTAAAGGGAATCTAAAACATGCAAAATGCTGTTCAATCTTCAGGCAGCATGTTATAAAGCAGGAGGATCTGACCACATTGATAAATAATTTCCAATTGAATTCTGTGCTCTTTCTATGATAGGACCGCCTCTATGACTTCATATCAGTGACTGACAGCCATCTCTGTATTGCCCAATCATAGAGGGGATGCTGTCAATCACTGATAGAACCATCTAAATAGAAAGAACAGGGATCGCAATGGATAAATGACAGGTTATACTGAATCTTTTCCTCACAAACCTAAACCTCAATCTGTTCAGCTCCTCTTGCTCTATAACATGCTCCCTGCAGATTGGACAGAAAGTTCCCTTTTAAGTATTTTATTTACACTGGCCAGATACAATGATATCAGCTATAGGGATGAGTTCATACTTCTTTGTAAATGTCTATCTCTTACATTTCCTCTATACTCACAACAATGAAGATGATGATGCATTAATAAGCATCTGTTCACACTCCACAACAATTACTCAGCAATTGGCAGTTCTAAAAGCAATCCTTGAGAAATTTGAGACACAGTAAGCCACATATGTAATGCATCTAACTATACCCTGAACTCGTATGACATGGGCTACTTTTTACAGTCTGGAATCCAAAAATTCCAATTTCAAGGTAGATATAATCTGAAGTGTATAATATATGCAACACACCCATCGCCGTTACATTAAAACCACTTATAGGTGAAGTGAATAACATTTGTTATCTTCTGACAATGACACCCGATAAGTGGTGGGATATTATACATCAAGCAAACAGTTCTTGGCGTTAATGAGGATTTTATCACAAACAACATTTAGTACAAGGATCTTGATAGTTCCTGCCTGGCCAGAGGATGTGTCTGATTTATAACTCGGCATGAAAGCAGGAAAAACAGGCAAATATAAGGAACTGAGCAGCTCTGACAAGGGCCATATTGTTATGTCCAGAATATCTCCAGATTGGCAAGTGTGCATGCAGGGGTTAGTACCATTGTGTCAAAAGCAGTCCAAGGAAGGCCAACCCCATAGGATCATGAGTGCCCAAATTATTATTGCATACTCCTCACCTTAAGCAACCAACTCTGTAAGGCATAGTTCACACACATAGTTCATTAGTCTCTGACTAATCTGTTTTTTAAAATATCACTTCCATCAGGACTGATTTTATTGACTTATATAGGACCTTTCATGCCCTCTGGCACTGGCGGTATTATATGAATTCAGTGCACTGTCAGCTATGACAGTATGGGCCCAAAACTAATAGCACCAATATCCCTCCACTGTCAGAAAGGCCGCCCTTCTGACAGTGAAGGGATATTGGTGCCGTTAGTTTTGAGAGCGTACGTCAAAGCTGACAATGTGATGTGTAATATAATACAGCCAGTGCCAGAGGACGTGAAAGGTCCTTTCTAAAATAGGATTTGTAAGGTTCACTCTGGATCCTATTACTTTTGCGAGCAAGAAATGTGCTGCAGATGCCGCTATCCTTGAAAGCAAAAATATGGTTAGGGGATATCGTCACTCCTTGGGGAGAGACCACCATTTAGGTGTGTGGAGACTTATTAAGCCTTTAGCACTCCACTGTGCAAGGGACCATGGGAAGAATATGCAAATCTGTCTTCCATGATGTAATTAGAAAGTCAGGTGCCTTAGTGTTGCAAACCAATAGAGGGCGCTCACTGGAATGTGCAAGCCTGTCTTCCCTGATGTAATTAGGAAGACAGATTCTCAGTGATATAGCCCAATACAGGCTGCTCCCTTTAACATCATGTTCGACCTTCCAAGAGGCCTTTGTTTTGCAATGATGCTGGGATTGGTAAAAGAATAAAGACAGTACATAGACAATGCTAAGCTAGTAGCTCCATAAGGATTAGTTAGACATGTCATATTTGTCTGTAGCATGCTCTCAGACATATGGAGCTGAGCATAAAGTTCAAATAGTCTAAAGTATAGCAGCAGTGGCATCTCCGCTTGTCTATATACTGGTGGCTTACGTCACCAGTGATGTCCTGCTTATGCTGGGTGACCACTGCAGAAAACCACAGGCCTCATCGATGACCTCTTCACAACCAGCATGTGACTGTTTGATGTACTGTTTGTAAAGAGATAACCACTGAGGCCTGTGATTGGTTGAAGTTGTCATCAGGCACAAATAACACGGGGACCTGTATATAGATAAATTGACCTGCCATTGCTGTAAACAAGGGCCCATGGAGAGGTGTTATGTTAATTTTATGATCCCACTAGAAGCAGTAATAAATAAAGATAATATGTCAGACATCCCCTTTAAGACTAATTTTTATTTCTTCAGACATACACATGTTGACAAAATTGTTGGTCCCCTCATTTAATAAAGAAAACCCCACAATGGTCGCAGAAATAACTTGAATCTGACAAAAGTAATAATAAATAAAAAGTCTATGAAAATGAACAAAATAAAGTCAGACAACCTTTTGAGGCAATCACTGCAGTAAACGATTCCTGTAACTGTCAATGAGACTTCTGCACCTCTCAACAGGTATTTTGGCCCCCTCCTCATGAGCAAACTGCTCCAGTTGTCTCGGGTTTGCAGGTGCCTTTTCCAGACATCATGTTTCAGCTCCTTCCAAAGATGCTCAATAGGATTAAGGTCAGGGCTCATCGAAGGCCTCTTTAGAATAGTCCAATGTTTTCCTCTTAGCCATTCTTGGGTGTTTCTAGCTGTGTGTTTTGGGTCATTACCCTGTTGCAGAACCCATGACCCTTGATAGTCTTGAGATTTCATTGTACCCTGCACAGATTCAAGACACCCTGTGCCAGATGCAGCAAAGCAGCCCCAGAACATAACAGAGCCTCCTCCATGTTTCACAGTAGGGACAGTGTTCTTTTCAAGATATGCTTCATTTTTCCATCTGTGAACATAGGGCTGGTGTGCCTTGCCAAAATGATCGGACATTCTCCCATAAGCTTTGAGGCTTGTCAAAATGTAGTTTGGTTAGTATTACTTTTGTCAGATTCAGGTTATTTCTGTGACCATTGTGGGTTTTTCTTTCATTAAACGATGGGTACCAACAGTTTTGTCCATGTATGTATACTTTCCGTGTTTTTTCCTTTTTAAAGCTTCATGCATGCAAAAGTATTTATTGTTCTCTAATACTTTGTATTGTTCTATATGCAACCAATGTTGGTCAATGGATAATTGACACATCTGGATGTTTTGCAGCTGTATTTCTGTAATCTCTTTATGGAAGGAAATAAAGACAGAGAGGAATGTATTGCTACTTCTGTATACACCATTGTATAGATTATTATGTATCTCTTCAATATGGAATGTATAAAGGAATACAAACAACACAAGTATAATTCATATAAGTATCAGTGTGAATGCAGTGCTTGTAAGCAGATGAACTATTAGGATTCATTAAATATCAATCGTTCATTACTAGCCTTTGGACAATTTGTTTGAATAAAACATTGAAAACGGGGTTTTATTTATCACAAAGTCCAATCTGAAATGCGTTTGCTGGTCCAGATGTAGCACACTATGGAGATGAATTGAAATTGGCTGGGATCTCCCTTTTTAGCCATCCGTCCAGATGGAATCTCGTGCCCTAGGACAAAAGGGGAGTTATTGATTTGAGGTCAAATAGCATGCTGAGGTCTTAAGAAGGGGGTGGGCGGTCAGTCTTTGGATGACTGAAACCCTCCTTTCTGCCTTGTCCTACAAGTCAGAGGTCATGGGAAAGGATCAGATATTAGGTAACACCTCACACCCTCTGGAGGTTCCCCATCTAACATGTTTAACATCCTGCTGATCCAATGTCAGTTATGGCTTTTACTATGTAGGCAAAAAAAATGATGTTATGGTATTGAAATGTCAAAGTAAATGGAGGCTTTCAAAATAATTTCCATAATGACTGTAGGTGGTGACAGAGCTCGCTAAAATAATTCATATTAAGAAGCTTAGAGAACGTGAAACGTTATATAATGTATTCACACAAGCAGTTTATAATGTGTAAATAGGTATACCATGCCAACCACACTATCAATAAACTCATGGGTGCAAATCCCAAATCCAGGCCATGGGGATCCAAAATACAATAGAAGTTGATAGGCAATCCCCGTTTGTCTGTAGACCAATGGCTGAATAAATACACCACTTTTTTCACCTTATATTGGAGAGCTGATATATATAAATAAATAAATAACAATCCGGTCTGCCAGCAACTTGTATAGATGGAAAAGCAGTACACCACATATCGGTCCTCAGCGGAACCTTTCTCAAGTGCACTTGAGTGTGGAGTCACTCACCCAATGGCAAGATGCTCCAATGAGAACTCTCAATCAGGCCAGCAGCAGCCTAGTGCCAAAGAACTAACAAACTTGCCGAACATGCTGCACTGGTTAAGTCGCTACCCAAACAGAATGATGGCTGAAATGTTAATTAATGGTTTTCAATTTGGCTTTGATGTTCCTGAGTTTTTGGTTATGGTCTGATAAATTAAAATCTGACTCTGAGAATATGGAATTTCTTTTGCCCAGTAATAAAATAGATAGAATGATGGCTTTGATAACTGAAATGTTGGCCAAGGTTAAGGTCACGTTAACAGAAATGCAAACTCTACTGGGCCTGTTAAATTTTGCCGGCAGAGTGCTACCTATGGGTAGGGTGTTTTCCAAGCGTTTATACATGGCAACTAGGGATTTAAAATCCCCACATGCTCACATTCATTTAACTAGACTTTAATGGGGTCCGTGTGCTTGCCGTGTACTGCTCGCACGAATCATAAGGACAGGAAAGTAGATTGTGAAATACTTTCCTGTTCTCAGGTTCCCTGCGGAGATCTCACAGCAAGCACATGGACCCCGTTATAGTCTATGGAGATCCGTGCGCTTTCACTGCACACCGCTTACGAATGCGTTCGGTAGTCCGTTCAGGTGGATCGCAATTCAAACTCCGCCTACAGGATTACCGACGCAGATGTGAACAAGGTCTTAGTGTTATGTTGCCTTTGTTTTAATATATGGCTTAAGTCCCGTTGGACTCTTCTAGACTCCTTGTCTCGTTTGCAGTTAGAGAGATTTTTCACTTTGGCGCCAGAGGTGGGGAAGGAGGGGATACCTTGCCCACTCCACTTATGGGACATTACATGGAGGTGATTGCCCAGAATCTGAAGGCTTCTATTGCACACAGAACATGGGTTGATTGAGATGGGTTATTTTTCTGCAACTCCCTCCAGGTAGATTATTTATCTGTTGATTTGGGATTATCTCTAATTTTTGTTTGTGATTTAATTGGAAAGGTTTATTTTATGCCTCTATAAGCAAATGTTTGGCAGGAGTTTCCTTTTTTCTGAGATTAGCAGGGCAGCAGGCCCTTTCCTGTTACTGAAGGGTTATCATAGGTCTATGCCTAGTAATCCTAAAAGGATACCTATCTCAATTGAGCTGTTAGAACGTTTACGGTTGGTTTTAGAAGTTATTATACGTTTGAGTTATGTTTATTTAGGACTGCATGTACACTTGCCTTCTTCACTGTACTGCGCATTAGTGAATGAGTTGCAATAAGCGGTGTTATACAAACTGGCTTAGAATTCAATTATCTACATTAATGATAACTTTTGTGGTATACGGTTTATATCTGATTTGTATAGGGATGGTGGCATAGTACCCTTCACCACGTTGGAGAGAGAATATAATTTGTCTACAAGAGAATTGTTTACCTATTGCAGAGTGGTTTCCTATCTGTCTGATAATCCTTCAACTCAAATGCGACTGCCGCAGCCGGAAGTGGGTCTTTTACGCTGCCAAGCCTCTCTAACAACACAAAACCTCTATAACACAAAAACCCTATATTATATTTTCAGCCTTGATGGTATTGTTACAAACTGAATTCGCTGGGTCTTGAACCCATGACTTCTTGGCTATGTTCTGCAGTCTTAACCATTACACTATTTGGAACTCTGTTTGTCTTGTGCCTTGCCTAGTCTGGTCTCTTCTATTGGAGTAATTGGTTTATGGAGATCACCTGTTCCGTGGCCAATCACAGTTTAGCACGTCCTATATAAACTCACAGCTCACGCCATCCTGTGCCTGATTATTCTGGGTGTCTGCTCCTTGTTGTACTGAACCTCACCACTACTTTGCTGCTACTGTGTAGTGAACTTTTCAAATGTCTGACTATGGCTGATTTACTGCTCCTGTTTACTGATGTCTGCAAACTTCTGACCATGTTTTCTTCTACTTCTGAGGTACTTATCCTGCATTTATTACTATTTAAATACTGTACCATTTGGACTCCAGATCTGATAACTAGCAGGTATCTTCCATTAAACTAAGCATATGAGCTTATGGGAAGATGACAGGCTGTAGGTTTGAGACTGATTGTTGGCAGGAAGCACTTAAATGGGCAAAGAGATCTACAGTTTGTGCTTCACATTGGGAGAAATACAGTAAGCTACTCTTATGATGGTATTATCCCTTCCCTCTGCATAGCCAAGGTTTCCCTACATGCCCCTCTTACTGATGGAGAGTGTGGAGGAACTGGCTCACTGTTCCATGTATTTTGGAATTCCCCCCTTATTTGGCCCTTTTGTCTTTGCATTAATTAACAAAATGTGTGGGGATGGAGTGAGACGCTCACTGGAGATGGCACTTCTCTTGCTGGGTATTCATAGGCTGCTGAACAGACACAGAACGGTTGTATGCCAAGTGCTAGGTGCTGTTCTCCTACTCATTGCATGCAGGTGGAAAACCATCTCCTGCCTATCCCTAACAGAATTGAAAAATTGGGAAAAATGGACTTTCTCCTCCCCCCCCCCCCCCCCCATGGTTCACTGATGTGCGAGATGCTGTATGCTGGTCAGTGTCTTTCAGTATGTTTGTTTGATCCTCCTTTAGCACTCCTAGAATGTATCACACTATCAACCATATTGTATTTGGTCTCTGGCAGTGGGTTAGTATGTCTATTATTTACTTGAGTAGCAGATTGTTGGCCTCTTGGTCCTTTAGATGGCTACAGAATAATTCCTCCTTCCCTTTTCCCAGTTTTCAGGCCTGTTAGTGTATTGGCTCAAGGCCATGACTTGCACACTGTACTTTCTTGATCTATGCAATGTAAGTTTCACAATGTTATGTTTACTGTGATTTTTGTCACTGCCCCTCTCCCCTGGTAAGAGTATATGCTATGTGAATTTATTCTTCCCATTGTTTACACTGAATTGCTATAACCACAGACCTGGGAGAGGACATGTCACTTACTCAGTGCTGGCAGGGCAATTCATTCAAATAATTGAACTTTG
This sequence comes from Leptodactylus fuscus, assembly GCF_031893055.1. Lineage (NCBI taxonomy): Eukaryota > Metazoa > Chordata > Amphibia > Anura > Leptodactylidae > Leptodactylus > Leptodactylus fuscus. The sequence continues at coordinate 62,289,674 of NC_134273.1, read as the reverse complement.
CTGATAAAGTGGAGTCTGTTATCTCTCTAAGTAAACACAGATAACATGGAGTCAGTTCTGTACAAGAATCTGCAGATTATCTGAGCTGCAGAAGCTTGTCCCATTCAGCAGGAGGGAGAGAAATACAGGAAGTGAGAAGCAGACACTGTATACAGCCTAGCTATAAGGCTGACATTGGAGAACCACTTTAAATCCCTCAATATACAGTCCTATTGTATAAATATACTAGCAGTAGAACCCAGCTTTGTAAGGGTATATTTCATTATTTTTTGGGGGAGTGGCCCCATAAGAATAGGTTGGTTGCTATGGAAACCTGGTGCTAAAGCTGTGTTTAAGTAAAGACTGAAGAACCTGTGATTTTTCCATTGATCCATATGATCATGTGTATCTCAGTTTGGATATCAGTGAAAAACCTGTTATGGAAACCTGGAGTAAAGCTGTGTGTATGTGACCTTGTGTAACAGTGTCATCCACAGTGCCCTGCCCCTTTAAAGCTGACATACAGCAGTGAAGAAAAATGGCTGGGTTGTTATGGAATCATGAAGTAAAGCTGTGTGCATGTGGAGAATAAGCACCTGTGAGTTTTTATTGGTTGTAAAGTGACATGTGACTGTGTATGGCAGTTGGAATATGAGTGAAAAACTTGCAGGCTTGTATTGGCTAATGGGTTATTTTTTTGGGGGGGGAATACTGTGTCTTAGGAATGGTATGTCCTAGAGAGCGGTGACCCAGCCTATAATCTTCTGGGACACCTGATGTACCTGTTCTCCAAATTTGGAGAAAATCGGTCCAGTCATTTGGTCACGCATTAAAAAAACAGGCAGAAACTCTCTATATAATCTTATTTGTTTTTTTTTTACTGGATACTATGTTGTGGAATAATGTAGTCTACCATGCTATCCCAGAATCTATTTCTTTTTTTTTTTTTTTTTTCTTCTATATACTGACATGCCAACCAGATGGAGGTCAAAATGACTGTCTTCCACTTAGCTTAATGTAACCCTATAGACTCATTGTATAGGCCTACACAGTAATCATACATCACAAGTATGATGTGAGATCAACTTTGATATAAAACGTACAGTTTACTGCAAAAAAAATTACATAAAGTTTCAACATGTCTTAAAATGTATATTTGTATTCTCCTCCCAAGATAGATTTAATAAGAAATGTAATTACTTTGATGAGAGAATTCATTCATTATCACTTACACATTCAGTGATTTAATTTGGCAATTTTGCCAATATTCTGCCCTGGATCACTTCTCGGTTTTTTTTTTAAAGGGATGAGACCTTTAAGTCACAGATATTATAACTGATTCATTACTTTTCTCAACACCTTTGTTTAGGGTGACATGATGCCTATCTGCAGTAGTCAACACCCGCAAGCTGTTCATGAACGTCACCTGATGGCATACCCTACCATATTCCATCAACCACTCTTTGTTTACATAGTTTAGACCTGTCGTCCATGAGATGCATTCAATCAGTTGTTAAAGGGATCCTACCACTCAGACACTTTTTTTTTTTTTTTTTCCCCTCTCTAGTTACCACATCGGAATAGCCTTAAAGGCTATTTGTCTCCTACCTTTCATCGTGTTCTCCACGCCACCATTTGCCTACTATCCTGTTTTTTTTTTTTTCTTGATATGCAAATTAGCCCTCTTGCAGTACTGGGGGCAGGCCCCAGCGCTCAAACAGCACTGAGTCCCCAATGCTGCAAGAGAACTATCTCCAGCGCCGCCTCCATCTTCGTCAGCAGCGTCCTCTTCGTCCGACGGTGGCTTGTAACTTCTAGGCCTCGGGCAGAGCAGACTGCGCATGCCCACAGTCCACAAGAAAATGGCCGCTTGCACAGTATTGTAAGCGGCCATTTTTTCATGGCCTGTGGGCATGCGCAGTCTGCTCTGCCCGAGGCCTAGAAGTTACAAGCCACTTCTGGCTGAAGAGGATGCTGTTGACTAAGATGGAGGTGGCGCTGGAGAGAGTTCTCTTGCAGCATTGGGGGCACCCCCAGTGCTGCGAGAGAACTAATTTGCATAACAAGAAAAAACAGGATTGTAGGCGAACGGCGGCATGGAGAAGATGAAAGGTAGGAGACTAATAGCCTTAAGGCTATTCCGACATGGTACCTAGAAAAAAAATTGAGTGATAGGATCCCTTTAAGATAAAATTATATCCCTTTTGTTAGACATGGGGTTCAGCGGTAGCCTAAGGGGGTCCAAAGTCCTCTTTAAAACATAGGAAGATACAAGTGTTAAAGATGGCATATTAAGGGAGGGCCTTTGTAGAGATTTTGCATTGGGACCCATCAGTTTCTAGTTACACTTCTGTTCTTGTGCCCCTGACTTTGGTTTGGCTCCCAGTACTCTGCTGACCTCCAAACTTGAGCATGAGGTAGGTTTATTTGATATTTTTTTTAAGGTATTAATGCTCCAAATAACATTACTGGGGACAAAGCAAGAAAACACTGGAGAAGGTGACTGCCCATTGCAAGAAGTAACACATCTAGCCATGCAATTGATCCTGCACAGACCATATTACTTTCAGCAGAAACCAAGTAGACTGATGACTGGATAAAAGGATGTGGTGCAATCTATGTTGTAACTCTATTTCATATGAAATGTCTTTAGACAAAGTATAAATATACTCAGATTTCTTGTTGCTATTTTAATATGATGCGAAATCTTGGACTTTCTTGTTCTATTGTGCAACAACATTGAGTACAGTACTAGGCTTTGTAAGGAAGGTCTTTTACATCCATCAAATCATATTTAGGAAAATTCATCATTCACAAGTAAAAATTGCACCCATGTGACTGCTGTGGACAAATCACAGTACTCAGCAGGAACATCTGAAGATGCTAAAGACAGCCAGACTGAGCCAGGGTGCTCAGGAAAGGTGAGGCAAGGTGAGTATTAGTGTCTTATTTTTATTCACCTTCCCTGGGCCTCCAATTATACTCTGATTCTGATGTACTGTAGACACCAGTGGCATAACAAAAGATCCCAACTAGTTTCTCATATGATCTGTTCAGTATATTATATTGACACATATCTTGGTTGAGATAGATGAAGTACAATAAGTGTTCTGTGCCAAGGCGAGCTGGGGCCCGTCTCTTAGGAGCCCACAGTGGACCTGTCAAAGTCTGCATATATAATACGAAAACAAGTACAACTAAGTGAATAGACAACTGGCACACCTAGACCACCAGAAGGTAGGAGGATAAAAGCTTTCAATGTTAGAATAAAGAGATTGTATATACAGTAAAAATGGCCATACACATCAGATAGCTGTTGGCTCAATGCTCATTGGGTCTCCAGCTACTGTATATCTCCCAACTCTATACACTTGCATGCTTGACTCAGATGAGGAGTACATGCATACTGAATAGGACAGTGAACAAGTCTGAGTAAGAAGGTCCCCGTACACATTAGATGATCGCCTGACTCTACTACAATAGGCAGCGTCGTCCAACATGCATGTAATGGCTATGAACTGCCTACCTAATGCAAAGGTGTTACTAGTTGTAGCTTTATGGGACAGTTTCAAAGAGAGCCATTGAAAGGGCAAGTGTCATGTCACATGAATGCTTGTCCTTGGAAGGCTATGGGAGAGGGGATACAAGAATATAATACAAACAGCCATATCTCAATAACTATGAGAATGTATGGCTGAAAATAGCCCTATAGCCATTCATGATTCCCATGCAGTGCGACACCATTTGCTCCAAAGTACAAAACTGATAGACAACGGCTGTAAGAATCATATTGTAGGTTGTAAAAGCTTCATATCTGCTCCTCTACTTAACACTGCCATGAAGGGGTGAAGAGCTTTGACTTCAAAAATGCAGACTGAAATCCCCTTGATCCAGTGGTGCGTCATGTTAATAAAACATGAAAAAGTCTACAAGTCAAAGGGAGGGGGTGAACACTAAGTGTGGTGTTGTGTAGTCAAACTCAAGTGTCAACTAAGGACAGGGAAGACAAGTCAAGTCATAACAAGACATCATCTATGTGCAGAGATTACAATGTGAATAGACATGAGAAGACATGTATGGTGGACCTTGGTTGCAAACCAAGTAAAAGTCAAAGTTATAATGTACAGCTGTAGCAGAGTTAGGATTTGTCATCTCTTTGTACTCTGTAATATCTTAGACTTGGCTCTGGGTATGTCCACACTATAATTGGGAATCTGTTCTCATTCATCTGAGGATCAATGAACATTAAAATTACCTTGTTTGGCAAATACAAATAGATTGGGTTTGTCTGTCTAGTTCTTTTTCCTCCATGAATGAAGACAGTCATCCTTATGTATCCATTAAGTATACTGTAATGCCCAATCTGATCATTCAATGGATTAGAACAATGGACTTCCTACAGTAGTGTGAACATAGGCTTACATCTGCAATGCAGGGTCTGCTACTTCATACTTTGGCAAATTTGTAACATAATGGACACCATGACGTCTGACAATGGAGGTCTGCCGATGCTATTGGTGCCTATTTGCTAGATCTGACACTGATGGTATTTTTGTTGCTCTTTTCCTATGATGGAGCAGAGCAATGTGTGTGACCCTATTAACAGACTAGACCCGTGAAGACTAGAGATGAGCGAGTAGTTAAATACTCTATTTGTTTCGAGTAGCCCCTCAATATTTGACTACTCGAATTGAATATCGAATCCTATTAGTCTATGGAGGGAAAATGCTCGTTTCAGGGGTAGGCAACATTCGATCAAACAGAACTTGCCAAGTCAACGAGTGAGGGTTGGGCTGGATTCTCCTGGGTCTTCTCCGTGCAGCATCCCCACGTCATCCGGCAATGAATTCACTCTGTTAGGCATCAGACCTCGGCAGAGACGACTGTGCATGCCCGCACTACAAGAAAATGGCCGCTTACAGTCAAAGTGGCCATTTTCTTGTAGTGCGGGAATGCGCAGTCGGCTCTGCCAAGGCCTGATGCCTGGCCGAGTGAATTCAGAGCTGGAAGACGCTGCGGGGAGAAGACTTCTAAAGGTAGGAGAAGAACCAGCATTGATTGGCCGAATGCTATACAGTCGGCCAATCATCTGGTTCTGCATCGAATTTTTTCCATTCGAATAGCGAGTGGTACTTGATTGAGTACGAGTATTTCGAATACCGTAGTATTTGATCAAATACTGCTCGCTCATCTCTATTGAAGACACAAGCTCATCTCTGCTAGGTTTGGGTGTATTAATGTGTAACATAAATAAGGGAATGTAGATTGGGAGCCCTATATGGGACAGTGATTGACAGTCTGTAAAGCGCTGTGGAATATGATGTGCTATATAAGTAATCATAATATATAACCGTACAACACATCTATTGTCCTGCATACCATATTCATGATTCTATAGCACTTTGCTTTAACTGAGCAGGGAATGAACACAAGCAAATCTGTGGGTCACAACTATTTGTAACCCGTCTCAACAAATCTCCTAAATACATTTTGTTAGGCAGGTGTCAATGAACTAGAGGTCCGCACAGGGAACACTCACACTTGCAGAATGGCTGCAACAAATCTGAAGAAATGCCATTACTATCATTGTTTCTTGTGCTGTAAATCCTCCGAAAGACAACTGCAGGGACAAGTTTAGTGAGAAGGCAAGCAGCTTTATGGCACTGTCAGGCTACTACAGTATATACTGGTGCTGCATGCAACAACCTTGCAGGTGGGTGAGGGCAGGCAATGTATCATTAGCCCCTTACTATAACTAAGAACTACTAGTGATGCAGTTAGATGAGACATGTTCTTCATCTCCTTAGCTCGTAGAGAACCAGACATTAAACTGTTGTGATTTTCTAAGCCAAGTGGAACTTCTACAATGAGAAAATTCCTCCAGTCATTCTTCAACACATAGGAAAAAAAAATCTTTAATAGGAGGATCCCCTGAGGCACAGAGTTTTTAACTTGGCCAATGGTGCTGGCTTTATGTCTGTAAGTGCAGCCAATGCAGGGGTCTGGTGCGGATCATGTGCTCACATCCTCCCCTCCTCTCCTGCTGCTGCCTTTTCAGAAGACAGAAAAAAAATCCCCAGTTCATGTAAGGTCTGCAGTTCTCAGAGATGCACAATCTCAGTCTCCAGTAGACCCCGGTCTTTTCTTTCATGCTGGAATGCCTGTGCAATCCTCTATGGACAGAATAAACAGTAAGTATATTCCTTTAAATGTACTATGCATAGAGGATACTTATAGATACAATATTTATATTGTATTTGTGTTGTAAGGGCTTTTTCTGTAGCTGCTCTCATTGTGAATGGGAATACAAAATCCAAGCTGTAGTCTTCACAGAAGAGTAACCCCGCCAGTGGATTAAGAGGGTTTAGTGGACAATATCAATGAAACCTTGTTAGCAGGTGGGCCTGTATACAGAAAGGGGTCTATATTCAGTATATTCCCAAGATTTCTGTATTGCAACTATACATAATGCATCTTAATTTTACGAGCATGTATTGGGCAGCAGTATTGTTAAATGACTGCACTAATACATCCCTTTCATTTGTGTCTAACTGCTACATTATACTTGGAGCATTTCTTAACTAAGGATAGGATTTGGGGTATTTGCACTTTTTCACTCTCTATCTTTGCATGATTCAGTTGAACACTTGTGATCCATAGAGGGGTATAGTAGGATACAAGTTGTGTGCATGTGTAATGCAACAATGAGTTTGCAATTTATATTTTACTTTGCAATATAATAGACATATAGCTCACAAATGCTACAAACTAAAGATGCATGCAATACGGTAAAAGGTCATGAAAGTATTTCCATCTGTGCTCATTTTAGTTATCAAGTAATCTATCAGCTATCTCTTATATCAGCACTCTGTGAGTGACAAGTGAGGTTGGCGTGTATTGCACTTGGGAGTTGAAGAGTTAATCGTCCTTGGTTTTGTCTGGGTTGTTGCAGGGTTTTGGTGATGAGTAGCAGTTTACTCATATCGTTTTATTAGCGGATTATGTTGTGCAGGATATTACAATCATGTTTGTCATGAATCAGCGGTGGCAACTTACTATGGCAAAGATGTCAATGGAATATGAGGCTTGTTGCACTCTCCTTATAATGTATTTTATACCCTAGAAGGGCTTCCAGAAGATCTATTGAGAACATGATGTAATACAGGGAGTGGTTGCATTGAGCAATGATGTAAATTGTAAGACCTGCGGAAAAGAGATAATGTGGGAGAGAATAAATAGAGATTGGGACAGGGTTCTCTTTTGATATTCTACACGTGTAGTATATGTACAGCCACACACGTGTGCATATTTAATAAACAAATATCATATGGAATAAATGAGGTCCTCATATCAGAGAGCTCCCCTGAAATCGAGAATGATTACTTAAAACCATATATTCTAGCTCCCTCCTCTTTTCTTTGTCTGTTTAGTGTTACCGTCTGCCTTCCCCCACCCCCTTCCATCACCCACTATGTTGGAGACACCTGAATGCCGACAGATCCGTAGAGGTTCAGACTGTCTGGAATGTAGCCATGCACCCAGACTTAATGTTTAACCAGAAAGCAGACAGTGCTTCCATGCCTGCCTGTGAATCCTCATTCACTAATTACATTCCAAATTGGGATTCACATTGTGATAATATTGGCCGCTGTCTTCTATGGCACTAGAATATATATGTACACGTAGCATTGAATTTTATATTCGTGAAGATAGATTTTTCTTTTATGTTTGTGCTTCCAAATCGGTTTGTCTCCTGTTGACTCTGACCAGATCTCCTCCAGAAAAACCTTACTACTTTAAGTATTTAGATTCCTCAATTTACATTCACAAATTATTGGAATTGGGATCAAACGTGCCCAAAATAACCTCGCTCCTGTCTGGTTCTTTGTACTAGAGTGAAGTTAAACTGGATTTGGTGATGGATCCACTTGTTTGTCTCGTCTTTAACATTACAAATATCTTCCCTGCCTTTCTTCATTGGCTTGGGCAATTACGATCTTAGTTTTGGACTGATGCGTAATCGCATTTGAAGACGTTTTTGTCCATGTTGGGCCAAGTACCATTATGCATAGTCCTCCAATACTATTTCTTTATTGTTATAAGTAGCCAAGCATATAGTGTGTATCAAAGAATGGTTAAAAGTATATGAGCCTGTATTTCTATGTGGGTCAGTGAATATCCATGTGTCTAGATGCATCTGCATGTACATGTATTTGTACAGAAATGCACGTATGTACATATATCCTGTTAAATACTATGTATAATTTTTCTAAGGAATACACTTGCAGTACCTTTACATTCTCCACTTGCAGTACCTTTACATTCTCCTTTCCAGTTTACTTTTGTCATTGGAGTAAACTGAAATAGTCAGATCTGTCACATGACAGACAATAACTTCTCTCAATGGACCACAATGACTTATATAGGGGTCCATCAATCCTATTGATCACTTTCCCCAAGTAAATATGTGCAAATATGCCACTGCAACTGAAACCCTGGATACAAATGTAAACAGTCTTAAATAATACAATAAGTTAACTTTCTATTCATTAATTTTTACATAGGTGTTGATGTAAAAAAAATAACCGACTAAACCTAAGCCCTAGATAGCTTCACATTATACATAATCCTTACCTGTCCTGATCATTGTAAGGTCTATCCCTTAGTTGTCAGACATGTACTGTACTATGGATTGGGTGTAATGGGTTACTCTGCACAATACCCCTATACTGTAGATGTCAGCATCCAGTAACATACTTCTAAATAACTTGCTACCAGATGCCGGCGAGAAACCCTTTATGGTGTCAATTTCAATATGCAATTCTTTCATCCACCCCCCCCTGTCTTTTGCAAGTTCCTCCTTTATCAGATGATTTCATCCAGTGAGTTATGCAGATCCACCGAAAATTAGAACTGCTTGAAGATTGAAGCACAAGGCAAAACAGAGCCAGATGACTTTCTTACTGCTGTGATCTCATTACCCTATGCCTGCTAGGTAGAATTTAGTATAAAAGCAGACATGGAGAGGACTTTGGAGGAGAAAAAGCTAAGATGCGGGAAACAATAAAGAAACCTACTGTGTCATTGTTTGATCATGTGGGCTGATGTATGTTACTGCGTATTTGTAATGAAAAGATTAACCCCCCCCCCCAAAATGGAATGGTAATTTCGCCTTTTCCCACCAACATCGCATTCTATAGTGTGATAGTACGGTGTAAATATTGAGCTTAATTTTAAGCTGTGTATATAAAAAGTATGGCCCATGGCCATGTTGATTTTCATTTCTGTAAATGGCTGCCGCTATTGGGATAAATGGATTTTCATGCAGCTTATGGAAACGAAGAACCTATTGCCCAAAACGCTTTTGAGTTCATTACTTGAATGATTTTGAAGACTGAAATGGAGTTGAGGTTGAAGAGATCGACGTATAGAGTTTGCCTTGGCAATTGCCCCTGAGAATAACAAAGAATCCGAATTGATGGAAATACTATTAAATTGAACATCAGAAGTGCCCAGACGAGGCTATTTTCTGCTAGATTTTTGTTATGGAGATGAAAGTTGGCCAAGGGAAAGGCGGATGAAAGAGTTGTTAAACCTCAATATAGGAAAGGATTCTTTATGGTTAGAGTAGTACCGTTTCGGAATGGCCTACCTTAACTACATGGTTATCTTACAACCATTGGCATTGATACTTGATATTTACAAGACTATTAATATTTAGGATTTTTTTTTTTATACCCTTGAGGTACAATGGAGTATAGGGGTCCCAGTGGGTTTTGTTTTGCCTTTATGTGAATAGATTGTTGACTGGCTGTAAAAGTTGGACTAGAGCAGTGATGGCGAACCTATGGCACGCGTGCCAGAGAGGGCACGCAGAGCCCTCCATGCTGGCATGCGTGCGGTCGCCCGGATCGCTCACCAACAGGGAATCCGGTACAGGATTCCCCGTTGATGAGCGATCACTGCCTTCAGTTGTATGTGCAAATGCACATACAGCTGAAAGCTGTCAGGGTAGGCCGCGGATCGCGCGACCGCGGCCTACACTGGCTGCAGAGTTTGACCTCTGCCCCGACGCGGGCGCGATGACGTCGTCAGCGCCGCCAGTGACAAGAAGGTGGATGCCGGCGGCTCTTCAGGGGTGAGTATGAGAGTGGCTCACTGTGTATATGATGTTGGGGGGAGCGCTTATAATACTTGGTGGGGTGTATGATACTGGGGGGGCTTATAATACTGGGGGTGTACTAAAGAGCATATAATACTGGGGGGGGGGGTATTTATAAGCACACAATACTGTGTGGATGCCACTGTGGAGCATATAATCCTGTGGGGGGGGGACACCTACTGCGGAGCATATAACACTGGGGGGCTACTGTGGTACTGTGGAGAATATAATATTGTGTGGTGGGCCCACTGCAGAGCATATAATACTGTCTGGGGTCCCCTCACTATTTATATCACACAGTATCTGTTTTATAGCAGATGTGATATTAGTACAGGATGTAAGAATATTACACGGTAACTATAAAACAGATCCTGTGCGATGTAAATAGTGAAAATTAATTGTTCAAAGTACCAAATGCCGAGACCTTTACATTTCAGTACAACATTGTTTGTATTATTGAAAGCTCTGTAAAGCCCCACATGACTGTAATTTTTGGTCAGTAACTGTCCGCAATTGTGGATCCGCATAGTATTAAGTCTATATTGTCGTGTTGGCACTCCGTGAAAATTTTTTGGGTTGCAGTTTGGGCACTCGGTCTCTAAAAGGTTCGCCATCACTGGACTAGAGGGACAAGTATCTTTCCAACCTGCAGGAAGTTTGATAGTCTTAATCTTTGATGTCATCCAATATCTTAATCTGTGAACAGTGTCGGAATAATCAGAAACCATCAAAAAATAATAATCCTCCAAAGAACCGATCACATAAATGCAGAACCTGCTATTGATAAGCAGTAAGACCTAAATATATTCATAGCCTATGTATAGGGTGACTTGTCCACAGCAGTTGAGGTTTTGGGTTTTTTTGTTAAAATGTTCATTACTGATATGGAAGGGAGGAAGTGTGTGTAATCTTAAGACATTGATCAATTGTATTCTATATTTGCCTTCACAAAGGCACAATATCTTCTGTACAGACAGGCGCAGTAAAGCAACTTAATTTTACCGACAGGCCTGTTTTTCTCTCAGGCTAATATATCAAGTTTGTCTAAGACTGACACATAGCAGACAAGTAGACCTTCATTCTTTGTGTAGACATCCCAGACAAAAGAGACGTTGGCCAATGTCACAATGCATTGCAATGTCATTTAGCTATGTCTTAAAGAAGTTGTCTGGTTTCTAAAGCCCATATTTAAATGCTCAATTAGGTAAGTCTTTTGTTCAGGACCCTTTTTTTAGACTAAATGGAGTGTAGCTCTCACTCTGGAGGTCACAACATGTATGTGCATTACAGGGAAAGCCCATTGATTTCAGTGGGTGTTGTGTAATTCCCAGTATACCCTGTAGGGACACTGTAGGGAAATTGCACACTTGCTGCCAAATTTAGTAACAAATTACAGCTGATGGATGAGGGTCCATAACAACATCCCTTAAACCATCTATCACTGAATTACCATTCTAACTAAACATGGAAAGGGTAAGATAGCAACTTAAGTACTTTTTCCAGTCTAAAAATATTAATGACCCATCCCAATGATAGATCAGTGGTAGGGGTGAGCAATCAGGATCGAAAAGATCGCATCCCGATCGGCGATCGAGAATTTCTGATCCCGCCTAAAAAAAAAAAATAAATAAATAAATAAAAAATAAAAAATCTGGATCGGAATCCTGATCGCTCAACCGTACCTGCACAGAACAGCTGCCACTTGCCGGAGCTCCCGGCCGTTCTGTGTTCTGTCATTCTCATGCTGGCAGAGCACGGTACGTGCCCCTTCCTCTCTAAGCTAGTGTTACAGATGCTGGGAGAAGGCGGGGCTTGTTGCAGCTGAGTGTGGGCGGATACTGGGAGGGGAGACGTGAGTGATGCAAGTGACTCTTGCTGTCCTGATATTACTGATATATCCTAAATTCAGGCATATATGTAGTCTGGAAAACTCCATAAAAGGGGTTGTCCCACCTCAAGGATCCTATCTATACTGGTATCTTATGTAAATTGAAGCCTTTTCCTAAACCTATTGCTTTAGAAATTCTGCTTTGTTTGCCTGCTATGTGTATATATTCCTCCCATTGTTTACAGCATTGCTATAACCATGTGCCTATAGGACAAGTGATGTCACTCACTGCTCTGCCAACAGGACAATGGTTCAGCTAATTGCAGTTTTGCTGATAAAGCAGTGTCTGTTATATCTGTGTTTATACAGAGAGAACAGTCCATTCTGTACAAGCATGTGAATATTATCTGACCTGCATAAGTGTTGTGTTCCATTCAGCAGGAAGGAGGGGGGAGAGAAATACAGGAAGCGAGCAGACAACACTGCAGGCAGCCTGCTGAAACCCTGAGATGGGAAAACCCCCTTTAAGATGGCCTTACACATTAGATTAATATTGTCTAAACCTATTAATTCCAACAGGAACAGCCAACCTTGTAATGTATATGATGGTGTCTGGTCCCTGTTCTGACACCATATACCAGGGGTGCAAAGAAAACTTTTGTCCATTTTCAGTATCTTTCATCCAGTCACAGGCGTTAAAACGGGAACCTTACTAGCTGCCCTAGAAAGACATCTGGCAATTGCTTCTGTATGTTACTGGGAAAGCTATAGTACACTTAAAGTAAAACCTATTAAAGCATGAAATTGAATGTACCAGTATATGTGGAACAGAATAAAATGACCCTGTACACTATCTACAGTATAAAAGTTATAAAATTCATATATTGAGTAATAGGAGGAATTAAATGAATGTATTTAGGCTTCTAAGATGTGAAGGGGGCCGGACGAATAATAGAGAGCTTGTTCACTTGGTGTATTACGCGCATAAAATGAATCTGCTAAAGTTTATTTGCAGTGGGCCATAAAAGATTAAAATTGGCTCTTTCTGCTGGCTCAGCAGTCCCGCTCCTCGCTGTCTGTGCAGGGAGACTTGCTCTTTTATTCCCAGAAGCGTGTTTTTTTTTTGTTTTTTTTTTACTCTTTGCTTCACTGGTGCAAGAGAAACAAAGATTTCAGACTCTTCATAAATGATAAAGGAGGACTTTTTATTTAAGCGTATGGTGACTGGTTTAGATATCAGTGTTTGCAGATATTGTGAACTTTTGCAGGGTGTTATAAGTAACTTGACACATCCCATAACCAATATAAAAAGTGTCCTCTGCTGCTTTAACAGATGGCGGCTTTAAAGTGCCACAGTCTGTGAATAAAACGGTGTATGTTTTTGTAGGCTTATGTATTGTTAACCCAAGGAAGGGGTTCAAGATTCTCAAGTTTCTACTAAAAGCAGCCTCGGAGCTGCCACAATTTCGATGTACCTACCTGTCAGTGCATAGAGCTCTAGTAGAAGGTTGAGGGTAAGTTTAGTGCAGTGTTTGGTATACTTGACATTATTCATGTCATTGCTACTAAATTATTCATGTCAAGATGCTAAATTAAATATCTAACTTCGTTAAGATTCCTTCCACGAGTGCCTAGGATGTCCACTGTTTCCTTAACAACCATATAGTATGTATATTTTTGATCCTGAGGAGCAACCGTAGAATTTTTAAATGCTCAGCAAAAAAAAATCCCCTTGAGATTGAGGCTTTGCTTTGAATTCGTGCAATTTCTGCAACTATTTCATTTACGCTAAAGCTGGACGTACACGCTAGATTAATGTCAACCAAAGCCACTCGCTTTGGCAGGACTAGAGAACTAGCTCATATGTTTGGTTTCTCTTGCGTCTCCCCATGGCAGACAGTGGCAAAGAGAAGGATCGGGCTATTGGGTTCTAACATGCCCAATCCTTTTATCAAGAGATATGGCACATCTGGCGGCATTTTTCTCCCTTCACCTTTAGGAACATATACAAATGTGCATATGAATGGAAGTGTCCAGAGGGAGAGATGTTGGTCCTCAGTTACTATATCTAAGCATATAGCCAGCCTTAGGAAAATCACATTAGAAAGAGAATTCAAAGTAATGTAATAACATAATATATGCCCAACGTAGAGCACACAATGGATATTTACTGTATATCAGACATTAGACATATATTAGAGGTTGCTCTGTAGATAACTAAAGTAGAGATAGTGATTTACTTATGGCAACCATTCAGAAACAACTGATGTTGCCTAGAAGTTATTGTAGATTTGTGGCACTACAATAACTTGCGTTGTGACAATATATGCCAGTGGGAGAAATGTCTCATTACTTGGCAAATACTGGTGGGAAAACAATCAATTTCCAATTTTCATTTTGTGTGACCAGTGTTTTCACTGCATTCTTTGGTGCCACTTGAATATTTGTGTCCAGCGTCCTAACAATGGCAGCAGTGGCAGAACTACCGCTGTAGCAACAGAGGCAGCTGCCACAGAGCCCGGGACATTAGGGGGGCCAGCGACAGCTGCTACTGCAGGTTTTTTTTTTAAATATCCCTAATATGAAAAAAAACCAGAATATAAGTTTATGGATGTCCACAGTGGGACATAATACTGTGTGCAGGAGCCACTATGGGGCATAATAGAGCACGCAAGAATGCAGAGGCGGGCGGTCGAGGTCTTTGGTGTCAGTCTGGGGTGGCCCATGTCAAAAATTTGCCACAGGGCCCCACCATTCTTAGTTATGCCACTGAATGGCTTTTTTTTTTTTTTTTTTGGCAGGTCTAGCTTGTTTGATTTGGGCAGGGATGTAACAAGACTGTGCTGGGCCCATGCAAATTTCTGAATGCCCTCCAAGCATAGATCAGAGTCCAAAGTCTGACCCCAGACCAAACCTCTATATCAGACCGCAGATTAAAATAAATCTATAATAAACTGGCATTACCTTGCTCCTGGCTTCTCTTGTGCACCCTGCCAGACATCAGGGTCAAGCGTGTCTGAAATGAAGGGGGACTGGGCCTCCTGGACCATTCAGAGTGACTACAAAAAAGGTTCTCTAATGTAGTTCCTTGTGGTCTTGAATAAAATTGTCTCCATGCTGGATTTTAAAGCAGGAAGTAGTACGGTAGTTATGGGGAAGCTGTCAATGGAGGATGTTGGATGTGAATGGCTCAATAGTTCATATTTTTGCATGAAGTTAACTAAAAAAAAAATGTTTCTCTAGCGGCATCATATATCCTTTCAGATGGTTATCAACAAGATTTTATTTATTTAGACAACTGTCATATAACCGTACAACTCTTTGAACATATAGAAGCACTTGTCTTTAGCATATTTCTGTATTCAGCCTTTCTTCGGCAGTGCTCCGTTTTCCTTTTTGGAATGACGTCTCCCCATGACAGCTTATGTCTTATTCACATGGGAGAGCTCGTTTCAATGACATCTTTCTTCATGAACTTATTATAGATTCAAATGCATTAAATCAACACCACATTTTCAATTCTAATTGGACTTGTGTGGAGGGCTGAAGTCAGAAAATAAGAGTCCTTTGTAGGCTGCCTGCCCCAAGTCAATTTTCCTTTGTCCTTTTTGTGTACTTCCCATGATTTATTACAAACTGTTAAGCATTTGGAAAATCAAATAAGTGAAATAAGAAATAATACAGAAGGAAAGCAAAAATTCAAGGAATATCGGTGGGAGGAACATTGACAATGTTGCATTGTAATTCAGTGGAATAAGTGGTTGAGGATGGAGCGATAAGTTAACTCTTTACATACTCCATAGACAAGTTCTTTCTGAGCATCTTATAATGCTGATATTGTTTATGGTCCATGTGATAAGATGTTGTCATGTTTCACGTGTGACTCAGTGATTCGTGGGACACGCTGTAGTTGCTAACCTTTCTGACTCATTTTAAAATAGATTTAATTTAATTAGAATTTTGGCGACTTTAGATTCACCAAGATTCTTTTAGCAACTAGGGACTCTGTTCTTAGTTTAATAAGCCTATGGATATGTTATACAAGTTGTGTGTGTGTGTGTGTGTGTGTGTGTACTTGCTACATTCAGGCACTCAACAAAAAAATCTCTAAATGTTATATTCAATGGGAGACTGATCGGAACAGGACGCTGAAAAAGGTGTCATTCTCAATCCGTATTGGTGACTACCACAAATTCTTTTTCCACTGTCAACTTACCCTAATAAAAATTGAAGAATCTTTTGCACGCACACACAATCTTACAGATTCATTATTTAGGTTATCCAATGCATTTATAGGAAGGGCACCATCATGACCCTCTTTGAACCGAAGATGTGAAAGCCCATAGAAACTAGTGCTGTTGTCTATAGAAGAGCAAGCTATACAGCAACTGCTTTCAGTAGAGCCTGTTTTGTGAAAATAAGTGGTATTTTGCTAGTTTGCTATGTGATACATCTCCGCTTCTATTGTCTGCATTGCATAGTAACCTGCTAACAAAGTTGATGTTGGGGGGGGGGGAAAAAAAACATCGTCCAACCTATAAACCTAGTTGATGCAGAGGAAGGTGACAATGCCCATGACCCAGACACTGATTGTCCAATCAGAGGCAAAAGATCCTGAAGAGTTCCAAATATGGCAATTTGACCAAATCCCTTGGATCAACATCCATAACCAGTTCTCCTTGAACTTGTACAAGTTATCAGTCATCACCATATCCTGTGGCAGTAAGTTCCATACTCGCTGGTCTGCTCTAGTTTTCAGACATGAGGCCCATTGTATGAGTATACTATATTTGCATAGAGAATTCTTGTTTAACATAAATCATGCTAGGGAACTTGTTTTCACGTTTGCACACCACCCATCTTTGTACTCATGTAATACTGTTTGGCAGGCCCTGACCATAAGCAAAAAGTGTGTGTGCTTTGGCAGACCTTATGTCTCTGGTGCACCAAACTGCTTATTGGCATACAGATTAAGGCTATGGCTATACAATAATTTTGGCCATGACTGATTGTGACCAGGATTGCCTGGTTGTCCTGTAACTCATTCAGTAACATTGGTGAATGGAGTCACATTGACACCTTCAGCCCCTGGAGTGCCATGACTGACTCAAGTCCACCTTTGGTTGACTTTTTTTGCAACATAGAGTTGCAGTCACGGGATACTAGGACTTCATTTACTAACCTAAGTGAAGGGGTCACAGGGTGACTGATGGCCAAAGCCAATGTGTATCCCTAGCCTACAAGCTGAACTTGTTTGGCAGCAAGAATGCACTTTGACACAAAGGTATGTTCACTAACTGCCCCTACACCATTAAAGTGATTTAGTAGCAATTTTCTTGGCAGTAGACTCCCTTTAAGCATCATGGATGGTTCTGCTCAATATTACAGTTCAGCTCAATATTACACTAAACCTTCAAAGCTCTCCTGTCCCCCCCAAAAAAAAACAGATCTAATGTCCTGTTTTCTGGCTTCTTGCACTGGTTGCTTAATTTATTTTTTGCGTTCTGATAATACTTCGAGTCACTAACAATTAAGATCTGCTCATATGGCTTTTTTTTTTTTGCAAAGGTCTAAATGCTTCAGAAACTTAATCCAGATATATGGAACAGATTTTTCAGTTGTAGAGATTTCTGTAACAAATCTGGCATGTGTGAACATACCATTGTTCAGGGCAGATACAAAGCTATTTTGTGGTGCACAATCTGTTTGTTCCCTGCACTTATTGCAGAGCATTTCTGTAAGAATAGGGACGTCGGGGTGAAGAGGAATATAATTGGGGCTGACTGCAAACAGACATGAAGTTCTATCTCAGGTCTGACATTACCTTGTGGTACAGTGTGTACCTACAGAATAATAGACTAATACTGTCCAATATGATGTGCTTATACAGACTTTACACATCCTGCATATTAGATTTTCTGTAATATCATGAACTTGCAGAATATTGCGTATACAGTTATCACGTTCATGGTCACGAAGCTGTACCCTAAGATGTTAGAATTTCTATATACAACTTGATAAAATTCTAGCCTGAAATACTGAGTTATCCTTCAGTGTCTGTTGCTATTTTATATACTAGTTCTCATTTTTTGGGGGGTACACTACAGCCCATATTATCTAAGCTGTTGAAAATGTGCTGCTCTAAGGCTATCAGATTACATGGTCGCTGGCGTATTAGAAAGCAACTTTTCCGTTGGGGTTATTTCAGGCAAACTTTTTTTTTTTCCCCTCTCATTTCCTGCTCTTTTCAGCTTCTTATCTTCTGTACACTGGATTGCATATGAATTTCTTGTCTATTGAATCAGCATGATTTGCATGTGGTGACCAGGCCTGGATGTTTCATTCAGACCGCATGTGATAGGAATCAGCATATATGAGTAGGACACGTGGATTAAAATGGTCACAGCATACTGTATACCCATGGGCCTCCTAGATAAAAAGGAATATAGGGACAAAAGTACCAGGCCCATAGGCCCAAACAGTCCATATTTTATTGGCTTGGAAATAAAAAGGAGTAACAATAGTGTAGCGTGTTATTGTAGATAGTTAATAGTAGTTAGTTTTTTGGTGGAACTGGCCGAATTTCTAATGTGCATTGGTGGTGGTTGGGGAAAGAAGAAATGGATTGTTGGATTTTAACTTGTTTGAGTCTATAAGAATACACTGGACTCTACCTTCAAAGCACTGCTTGTTTAGACTGAGTTTGTGAGCTTAAGTAAACTTCTCATCCTGAAGGAAAGATCCTCAGAATGACCTGGAACTATCCAGATGATCTGGCCATTCTTCATGCAAAATGACTCCTACTTTGAGGCACAGGTACAACATCCTTCAAAAATGAAAGCCCAGTAATGAGGTATTTCATTCCAATATGACGCCATGTCATTGACCATATGGCTACTGCACTACTCTATGGCCAATGCACCACTGAACTCTGCCTAATTTCCCCAAGCTGCTTCTCCACCAGTGACCCACAGACTTGTTCTTCTCACTGTGTCCTTACTGGGGTAGATGGTGAAGACTTGGCAAGTGCAGAAGATGGAATAATTCAGTGGGACACAAATGAAATGCAATAGTAGAACAAAGGCCTACAGGCCACGTCAGCAAATGGCATCCTTCTACTGTGTCTCTTCAGCTATGAGGTGGCTCTACTCCACAAACTGTCCAACGAGCTTTCAAGCTTGACCTGCTCACCTACAAGCAGCCCCACTCACACAATCTTAAGCTGGGCCACTTGCCAAGAGTGAGTGGGCCCTTAAAGAGTCATTCCCTGAATAACCTAGGTATTTGTATACAAAGTTGCAAGTGGCGTTAAACCACCAAAATACTGGTGCAGGTTCATAGTGAATCAGCCCCTTAGACAAGTAAATCGTTCCAATTAAGTCAATGTTCT
Organism: Leptodactylus fuscus; assembly: GCF_031893055.1. Lineage (NCBI taxonomy): Eukaryota > Metazoa > Chordata > Amphibia > Anura > Leptodactylidae > Leptodactylus > Leptodactylus fuscus. Next base: position 62,270,315 of record NC_134273.1, on the reverse strand, counting down.
AGAAGTGATTTAATGGACCATCAAATAAAGGACGTACTATTTTTGGCTGTTCTGATGACCACTGGGCTCCAATAGAAGTCAATGAGTCTGTATTTAATCACACTCAAAATGAATTTGCATCGGAGTGATGGTGTTAAAAACGGATAAATGGGTTGGGTCAGAAAAAAGAACAATTACATTTATCCTTCTCTAGCAGTCGCTTAAAAGTGAATGGAAAAGTATAACAAATGGATGTTAAAAAGTAAAATGCACATATGTAATATGGCCTGTGTACATTTTATATTTTTTCTTCATGTAATATAACTTTCTGCAATAAATGACCTTATTCCTCACAGTATATGTTCAGCCAGAGACTGCTGTAGGCTAGAAAAGAGCAGTCCCTTGTAGCCCTTGCTTTCTGCTATTGCAAACCTAGTAAATTGTGTAATTTTATACCATATCAAACTGGTTTCTAGAATTCCCATAGGCATACTGATATTCTGCAAGCTCTTTATTTAGGAGACTCCTGGATGCAGTTGCTACTGGTAACCTAAAGGATCAGATGTAACTAGAAGGTCTTCGACCCCAATGGAAAAAGTCTTAGCATCTGTTAATAAATGTTCCACTAATTTCAGCATAGTTGGAATATTTTGTCTTACCCCTACTGATCCTGAGCAATACATAATACTTGTTATAGGCTCTGTACTGTCAAGTGCCTTGCCTTCTCCTGCCTGACACCACCCACCTGACCGTACAGAGTCTAAGTAGCAGTTCAGGCACCAAAACTAAGAGCATTGATTGCTCAGGATTGGTGGGAGCTAGAGAATTTCAACTGTTAGAATCTAGCACAGCACCGATTACCACAGTCCAAGAACTGGGGTTGGCGGAGGTGGTGAAAAGTTCTCTTTAAAGCTCAATGCTACAGAAAAGCTATGCCATTTCCTGAAAATTTTGCACTTTTTTTTTTTTTTTTGAGATGGCTAAGAGTGACTTCCAAAGGAATGCAAAATATATAGGAAACTCTTTACTTTCCCTTCTGCTAAATCAACTTATGGCTTTGACTGCAAAGAACCACAGCAAAATCGGAAAAAACACTTTGTTCTCAAAACCAAGATCTTTTTAATAATGCAGAGGGATGGAACCTGCGAAGGATTATATATTTTTTTTTTTTATTTTTTTTTTTTACAATGTAAACTTGCTTGCACTGCAGTTTTCCATCCCTTACCAACTGGTCACCTTGTTCTCCCATACTGTCACGTACATGCGATTTAGACACCATCATCAATCAGACAGATGAGCCAAAACAGTTTACTCGCAGGCATTCACTTCTTCAGGATAAAGGTCATTATTTTCCCACTGCATTCAGATAAGCCATCTACTCAACGTAAAAGGAGCAAGAAATACAAACATTTCAGAGGAGTGCCTTGGACCCCTCATTTTTCTAGCAGAAGGGTTAAGTGCTGGGTCTAGTGCATTATGGGTAACACTCTAGTGAAAGAAGGGATAGACAAGGAATAAGGTAACACCCTGCAGGGATTCTGTCTGCCAAAGAAAGGCCTGTTTATTCTGTATTTTAATGCCTAGGCTTGACCTCTGACCTTCTTGTCTTTGTGTAGCCAGGTGCAAGTTTCAGTAGAGGTTCATGCACTATTAACTCTTCAGTTTCTAGAAAGTTTTACATTGCTCTTAAAAAGCTTTCTATTACTGGAAAAGATCGGCACCTCTTAAAAAAAAAAAAAAAAAAAAAAAAAAAAAAAAAATATGCAGGAAAACTAGATTTTAACGATTTTCAAAGGTTTATTGAATTATTTTCCTCGGACTTAAATAAACATCTGATGGTATCTGAGTAAATGCCATTCTAAACTGCTGCTCATCGAAGAGATGGTACAGAATCCGTTCTAGATCCAGGTACCTTGGCAGATAGTTACAATAATTTGCCAGTGTTGCATATTTTCAGATATTTGTCTGGCTGCCAATGTTGTCTTTGCTTGATACTGTAGCCCTTATAGTAAAGTATAGTGAATATATTTGTATTAAAAAAATACAAATATTTATAATGCAGTAAATGAACAGCACTCCAAAAATAGTGAGGATTTATTCCATAGCTTATAATTATAATATATATTTTTTTAACCTGAAATGTATAGTATAATATTCACCATCCTTAAAGGAAGTCTGTAAGCAGGAAAAAGAAATTCAATGTTATACTTTGAAGACAGAATCTTTGGTTCATTTAGAAGGAATTGTCTACTCGTATGCAAATGAGTCAAGAAGGCACTTGGGGCATATTTATAGTGGCGGTCCATCGACTCTACTGCATTCAGTGGCCCCCTCCCATCCAGTGTGACGTCTGCCCAGTTATCCCCATCTGCTCCCAAAGTGTGAGGTGTGCTTTACTACACATGTGCACATCACGTCATACGCCTGTGAGCAAAGCACTTAGATTGTGATGCAGGTAAACCTGTCGAATCCAGATGAAGCCTAACTGAAATTAAGTCAGATTTCTGGCTCACTTTACTAAAATCTACTTTAAAATCCACTTCCTGTCCCTTCTGTATTCTATTCCTTGTTTCTCTATTACTAGCAGAAATCTTTACACTGCTTTTCATTAAGTGTGAGGCTCTGGCTCTTGTATAATGCAGGGAAGCTGAGACTGGAGGGGAGGAGGGGTTACTTAAAATGGGTATTTCTTGAACACTATAAAAGATAGAATAGTGGTTCTGGTGTCATAAGAACAATAAGGGTCTCTTTCCTATCTATTGTTTCCAGAGATGGCACCAGTTAAAAGCTGGTGATATCTCTGGAAATAATAGAACAGAGAACCTCATTGTTCACTTAACACCAGGCCCATATTATAGTTTTAAAATGAGCAAAATATCTGTTTGAAGTAACCCTCTTCCACTTCACCTTCCCTGCATTATACAAGAACCTGCCCACTCTTACACCTAGTGAAAAGCCGTAAACTACTTTCTGGTAAAAGGAAAAACTGGAAAGAATAAGGTTCAGAAAGGAGCCAACCTCTAATGTATATTACAATTTTAGTATAACCTATGCTGCCAGATACTGTAAATTGTTTGCAAGTACAGGTATGCTTTAAAACAGCGCTAACCCTTAGCGGCAGGTTCTTTACCAAAGGGCTACCCATAGGCACAGGTTACATGTGACTAAGTCTGTATCTGCAAGTGCTTCCAAAAATGTCAACTTAAGCTACAAGTCAGGCTATAACAAGTCCCAGCGTACAACTAGAAGCCACTCCTTTTGTGCTGGCTGATATGCACCAATAGGAGCATATGCTATTCATATTGTCTGATATGGACATAAAATGCAAAAGCTTCTGAAATATGGGAGATTTATGTCTCAAACCGGAAACAGTAGGACATTACACATACTGATGGTAATAACTGTTTAATAAAGTGGAGACATGGCAATATTTGGGGTGAGGTTTGAGAGTATTCATAAAAATACTCTTAAATACTGAATTCTGTTTGGCTAGTCTTAGGTTCCATCATAGAACCAAGGTGCCTGTGTGAACAGATTTACACGTATTAGTCATGGAGAACTGAAACTTGCAATGTGAATTAAGTGATAGCAGTTGTTATGAGTTAGGTCTTATTCACACAGTCGTGATGCATACCAGTCATAAAAAAAACTGCTGAGTTGCATCCATGCAGTAGCCATACTTGAGTCTGAGTGATCTGTAAAAAAAGAGAAAATGGCCAGACATGATCGCACCCATAGACTCATTGTTTTAAACATCTGTGTAACAGCAGTCCAAAAAAGGCCATCACAGGGCTTTAGTCAGGATAAATCTGTATTACTCATAGGTAAACCTTAACTTATCAAAAAAACATGGTGGAGGGGGGTACTATCTCACCATTAGTGTTGACAATTAAAAGGTTCCTGTCAGTTACAATGGTGATCACGCTTCAGTCTCCCTGCTATCACTAATAATTAGAGATGAGCGAGTAGTATTCTATCAAGTAGGTATTCAATTGAATACTACAATATTTGAAATATTCATACTCTATCGAATACTACTATTCACAGGAAATATTTGATTTAGAACCAGCATTGATTGGCTGAATGCTATACAGTGTATAGCACTCGACAAATCAATGCTGATTCTGCAGTAGACTCATCCTTGCTAGTCGGGAGAGCTGGCAGCTTGCGGTTACGAGGGAGCTGACTTTTTCTCATAGGAATGCATTGACCAGCGTTGATTGGCCAGTGTACAGCAATTGGCCAATCAACGCTGGTTCCGCTGGTCTGATCTTAGAATCCGCCTCCTCAGACAAGCCTCTGGCAGAACCAGCGTTGATTGGCCAAATGCTGTACACTGGTCAATGCATTCCTATGACACAGTCCGCCCCCTCGTAACGGCAAGCTGCCAGCTCTCAAAACTAGCAAGGATGAGCCTGCTGCAGAACCAGTGTTTTTGCCGCTTGCTTGTTTATGCTAGTCAGGAGAGCTGGCAGTTTGCCGTTACGAGGGAGCTTACTTTTTATCAGCGCAACTGCAAGTGCTATGCATTTAAAGACTATAATGGGGTCTGTGTGCTTTAACTGCACAGCGCTCCTCCTAAACACTCTCCTCCTGCTACTTGTGGACTTGGTGACTCCTTTAGCCAAATAGTTGTTTCCCCTGAAACGAGCTCCCCCCCCCCCCCATAGACTATAGTGGGATTCGATATTCAATCGAGTAGTCGATTATTGAGGCTCTACTCGAAATGAATATTGAATCTCTAATGGTTCACTGGACCATGGGAAAAATATGCAAATCTGTCTTTCATGATGTAATTAGGAAGTCAGCTGCTGCCTCAGTGTTGCAAACCAATAGAGGGCGCTCACTGGAATGTGCAAGCCTGTCTTCCCTGATGTAGTTAGGAAGACAGAATTTCAGTGAAATAACCAAATAAAGGCTAAGCCTGAGGCAGCAGCTGACTTCCTAATTACATCATGGAAGGCAGATTTGCATATTCTTCCCATGAGCCCTTGCAAAGTGGAGTGCTAAAGGCTTAAGTTTCCACACACCTATATGGTGGTCTCTCCCTAAGGAGTGACAATATTCCCTTAATAGTTCACTGTTCACTCATCTCTAATTTAGCGCCAACATATTCTGCCGCACTTTACAAATTTAAAGCTTAAACATGACCTTCCACCACCTCCAAGTCCAACTTACTTAATAGGTTGCAATTCTGGCAGCTTGAATTTTTTTTTTCTCTAACCCTCACCATTCCTGAACAATCAATCCTGCTAGTTGTGATGCTCAGGAATGATGGGGACTAGAGAGATTCCAACTGTGCTGAAATTGGTAGAGCAGAGTCTAATGGATGCCACGAACTTGAATTGGTAGAGGTGGTCTTAAGGTAGTTACCTTTTAGGAGGCATTAGAGAGACAGACACCTAACGCAATCAAAGCACATGTATGAAACTAACCTTCGATGTTGAGGAGGAGGCTGAAGAATGGGAGGTAAATGCTCTATACATAAAAAAAAAGATCAGTGTGATACAGTGCTGGAAGGTTTAAGCAAAAACAAAAGTGAGCCACCCAATAAAGTGATAAAATAAATGGTTCAGCGTCTTTTTGGAAATTAATATTGCCTAGTCTGTCGCTGGGCTATTAAAATCCCATTACTGACAAACTAAGGATAGCCCTATAATGTAATGGGAATGCTTGTAGGGTTATCTCTCAATCTATCAAATATATAGTTTCTATGCTGTGACAGTATGAATTGGAAATGCATACAGATGTAGCAGGGAAAATAAGCAATTTTTTCAATAACTTCATTTGTTTTCTATAAGATCACCCTGCAGTAGTCTAACCAATTGCAGAAGCTAGAGTTAACTCTCCTACATCTGAATACATTGATATGTATATTTGGCTTTAGACAAGACCTTTATAGTCATCATATAGTTTCTGAATACTAAGCTGGGACTGTGGTCGGGTATGGCAGACATGCCTACACAGCAAATTATTGTTGGCAATTAGGGGTTAGTATGCACAGTGTGCTGCTGATAGATAAGCATCTGGTTGACGCCAGACAGTTGTAGTGGTAATAAGCCACTTCCAAAAACTTCTGTCAGTTTTGAACATGTAGTAGACAGTCATTAACATTTTCAGTGCCAGTGTGTCTCCCTTTAATCTAGTTAAAAAATTCAGTGTTGCCTTCACCTATAAAAACTCATTCATAGAATGGCATGTGTTCTGTGCTGGTCTGCAAAGTTATTTTTCCAACACTTTACGATTGTATGTTGCACGGCAAATGGTTCTCTACATTTTTGACACAATTTAAAAGAATAATAGCAAGGATTTCTGGGACACTTGTTTGACAATCTGCTGTAGTGATAAGGAGTTGTCTAAGACACCAGAAAACAGAATCCTGACAGCAGTAAACTTGCCTAGTGGATTATCCAGTCTGGTCTATTATTTTCTACTTTATTTTTGTATTTTAAGTTTAATCCAAGGTTCTTATGTTCTCACCATTCTAATTTTATATAACTTTTTTTTTTACACTTGTAAGTCTCATCCTCATTCTAACTTAAGAAATGCCCTTCCCCCAAACTGCACACCTTCATAAATCAGCTGTTCCAGGGCAATATGGTTCTCGGTAACATGCTCTGAGCCGCTCTGCTCACTTGCTCTATGATGTGTAGTGATGGGTTTAGATACTGCAGTGTTTTCTCATAAACTTAAGAGGAACACTGCAGTGGGAGCCATACTGTTCCAGAACAGCCAATTTATGGTGATCTTAGCTCTTGGACCCTTGCAGGTCTAACAATCAAGGCCTAGGATAAGTGGTTAAAGAGGACCTTTCATGTCCTCAGGCACATGTGGTTTTATATACTGCTAGAAAACCGACAGTGAACTGAACTCTGAACGGCTTTCCCATTATGTGCCCCGGGGATGGAGATGTCGGTGCTGTTAATTTCAGCACTGATCTCTGCCCACTGTCAGAAGGGTGTTTTACTTTGACAGTCTAGCTGAGCTGTGAGGAATGCCCTCCTGAAAGTACTCTTCCATAGCTCTGTACTGTCAGAGGGGGTGTTCCTTACCTCCCAGCTATGATTAGCAGCGAGGAACAGCCCAGTACAAGTCTCTGGACGAGTCAGGGATGCCCTATTAGGTTGAGCAGAGATCAATGCCGAAACGAACAGAACAAACTTCTCCAGCACACTGTCAACTTTCTAGCGGGTATATAAAACTGTATATGCAGGAGGACATGAAATCTTCTCTTAAATATTAAAAAGGTGGATAACCCCTTTATAGCGGTAGTTATTGTAAACCAGTGTCAGAATTGATGTCAGATAGAAAGCTACCTTACAGGACTGTGCCAGAACTGATGTCAGAGAAAGGTAGGCTAATGTAAAGATTCATGAAAACCGTCGCACAAAAAGCTTATTTATCATTAGAGATCTTGAAAAATGAAAGCCATGTTGTGATGGGTCCCGGGCATGTTTTTGTTCATATGAGGGACGTTCCTGAAAACTATGGGGCAGATTTACGAATACTGTCTAAAGGTGACAGTGCAAAGTTAAAGGGAGTCTGTCAGCAGAGAATTGGTTATACACTAGGGTTCAGCCGATCTTGAGATCTCAGGATTGTGTTTAAAATCTGATTTTCAGTCACTTTCCAGCCGATTGTGAAATTTGCCCGATTGGGATCCGATCTTTCCCGATCGCTCAACCCTAATGTTAGCTTTTCCCACAGTGATTGGCCAGTAACCAAGAATTGTGGGAACTAACCTCTGACCTTGATCCAGCTGGAAAAGATCGTAATTCTGATCGTGACCGTGAAATTTACTCTTGCTGATCGGAATCCAATCTTTTCCATCCCGATCACTTGACCCTATTATACAGCTAATCCAGTACTTTGTAGAGGAGATTCTACAATGTCCAAATGTAGTTGTTGTTCAGGGGGCTCAGCTATGAATCGGCACTGTCATGTAAACACACTTGCATGAATGAATAGTATAGATGATTATAAGAAACTGTATCTTAGAGAGAAATTGTTCATTATCTACTAAACTTTGTTTTACTCTGAATCACTGCTCCAGTCAGTTCAAGACAGACTGCAGATCAGATGACCCTCCATGCACACTCACACCTAAACTGAAATTGAATTATGTAAAAAAAAAACAAAAAAAAAAAAAACTTCTTTTTTTACTCTAAAATTCTGGAGTGGCATGCATGCTACACTGCCTCCATTGTCTGAAGACATTAATAGTGCAGTTTTACCTGCAGTTAACATTTAAGGTTTTTTTGTTTTTCTTCCTTTTATGTTCCAAACTTATAGGAATAAACAATAGTCAGCCTTGCCATGAGTCTCACATAACCATATGGTATGGTCCTTTATTAATGGGCAGAACAGAAGTCTACAAGAGCCCTTTAGTAGGTTCATGTATGATGGACAGAGAAGAAGCAAATAGATGACTCCTTCTAGGACACCTTGGGGCTTACTGTAGGAATAGTCAGCATATTAACATTTGGCTCCATACAGTCAGTATAGAAAAACTACTTTGCTATGTTTGGTATGTATACTTGTTAGACAGTGATCACAATAGGTATTTAGTAAAGGAAACTAGACAAGAGGCTTTAGGCCTTAAATCAGTACCAACCCAGTATCGAGATCAGTGATGTCAAACCTAGGACACGCTTTAATAAAAATATCTTACTTTACAGCTAACCAGTTCTTTCAGGAATCTGTCTTACTCACCATATGTCAGTGTGAACCGGGATGTGACCATATAGGGGTACTCTACTTTCATATTCACTGATCACACTAGGTTACACAGGAGTGAAATGACTCCACATACACAAAAATGGCTGCCACCACCGACCTCTCTACAGTAAGCAAGATACCAATATACCAAACCATGCACAAGGGTAACAAAACTAACGAGCCTAAACTATTTTCTTTGGGATTGTGGGAACATTTAGAGCCAAGGATGACCTTATTACATTTTAGATTTAATACACAAGTATAGTGTTTATTACATCAAAAATGATGTAATAAATAAGAACATCACTGACCATGTGCGACATAACAAATTGGTGGCAGGCTTAAATCCTTCAGACAGGTGACTTTGTAAGTAGTTTATATAAAACCACCTAAAATCAAATTTTAATTTCTTATTGGGTTATCCACTTTACCGTCACCTCTTTTGATATGGCCGTCTTAGTCAATACTTGTATTCCCTATGAAGCAACAATTTTGGAAAATCCTTTTTTTGCAAAATGCTGTTGTCTCAGGCTAGGTTCACACCTGTATTCTGTGAACATTTGGGGATTCTGTCCCCCATTCCACTTGAAAGAAAACCCAGCAGACTCAATTATCCACCCAGTTGGATTCGGTCTTCAAGTGGACCCAACAAATGGAAACCCGAACCCTAGTGTGAACCTAGCGTCACTGTTATCCTTTGGAAAAGTTGAACAATTTATCAAATGGACATCACCATTGTTCCACACTCACCAACTTTGATAGTTTAAAAAAAAAAATGTCCCTAAAACTGCTCCTGAAATATCTAGTCCTCTTCTGACCCAAGCACAAACAGGGCTGCCTACTTTCAGGTGAGGTTTTGTAAATCACATCCCTGTTTTGGACCAGGACATTTCCAAATTTGCTGTGAGTTTCTGAAAATTAGACTGTCCCGGCTATTTTAGGATGGCTGACAACTAGTAACACCCAGTTGTCAAACTATTCATAAGTTTCGTTTAGCAATAACAGGATGGGTACAATAGAGTAAGAAAATATGTCCAGGTTTGTTATATTTTTGGAAAATTTATTAAAACAGACCTGTCAGAGCTGACACATTCTCTTTTAGGGTGAATGGATTGTCATTTCACAATTACGTCTGCATCAGAGAAGACTGCACTAAAATTAGAGCGTGTCACAGTGACAGCCATCATTGTGGGGCTTCCATCACAGCTTGAAATGAGTGGCGTATCTTTCACATTACGCAACAGTAAGAATTAGCTAAACACATTTTCCCACTTATTAAAGTGTTACAACAGTTTCAGTACAAAATCTGGCAGACATGTCTACAATGTAAACTCCATATACTGAATAGATCCTTTACATGCCCCAGAATTACGTTGACTGCTTATAAACTAATAACTGTCATTGTATATCAGACAAGTGAGAAGGTTACTGGATATCCGTATATGAAGTCTTTACCCATAGTATAAGCTTCACATGTAGCAATCATTGGTACTGTATGACTATACAATCCTTGGGGCACAGACAGTTTCTGTATTCTCATCACATTTCTGTTTAGATAGGGAGATGTTGCCCAGACCAATGATTTTTGTCTGCTTAACAGAGATCTGCTGACAAATTAAATTTAAGTTTTTGCTCCCCTTTATACGCTAAGATCCCATGTTACAGAAAAGCTGCTATATATATATATATATATATATATATATATATATATATATATATATATATATATATATATATATATTTATATTATTTTTTTTTTTTTTTTTTTTTTGAGCCAAAGCAAGGAATGAGCATTAGGGTGCATTCACATGGACGAAAAGGGTGCTGAATTTAGTGTGGAATCTGCATCAGATTCAGTGCTGAAAAAAACAGAAAAGGAACCCATTGAAGTCAATGGGTTTTTCAGCACTGAATCTGATGCATATTCCACACCAAATTCAGCACCATTTTCCTCCATGTGAATGCACCCTTAAGGAGAAGCATAGGTCCTACCTCTTTATTTCTCATTAGGGTTGAGCCGATCTTGAGATTTCAGTATCGATTTTTGAAATCCGATTTCTGATCATTTTCCTCCCAATCGCGATTGTGAAATTTGCTCAATCACTAATTGGAATTTGATTTTTTTTTTTTTTTTTTGTGATTCCAATCCTCAACCCTAGTCAATGCTTCTCTATGGGGAAAAGTCACTTTTAGGGTTCTTGAGAAAATCCAACCTCAATCCTGCTAGAAAAGATCAGGATCAGAATTCCGATAGTGAAATTTACTTGCTCGGAATCTGATCTTTTCCGATCCCGATCGCTCAACCCTATTTCTCATTCCTTTTTAGCCACTACTGGTTTTGTTGCAAAATTTCCAAGAAAAAAAGCAGCTTTTCCACAACATGGGGTTTTAGTCATAGGATGGTCTTTGCATGAATAATGTTTAATGGAAGAATGTATCCATCACTTCCTTAGGTGTGTGGTTTTTGTTTTGTAAATTTATATTTCTATACAAATAAAATACATGATAAAAGTGTAGTTCCAGGTAGATTTACATGGGGCAATGGTTGGAATGAACATTGTTCATCTGATCATTGGCTCATGTTAAAGGGCTTAGGTTATATGAATTAGAAGCAAAACAAATCCCTCTAGGCAAGAGCGACAGATAAATCTTGTCGACCAAATTAATTCTATGTTTTATTAATTATAATTCTGAATACCATTAGCCCCATATTCTTTTCTTCTCACTGATTCTGCTGGTTACATCCTATGGTATTGCCATTACACAGTATACATGGACTTACACATGTAAATTTATATCTAATTTTTTTTGTTATAAAATCTCAAATTTGCATGCTGTTTATGTCCTCGGCTGAGACTGACTTGGTAACATCCCACATAATTGCAGCAAAGGCCTCTGGGAAGGTTGGGCATGATGTTAAAGGGAGCTCCCCCTAGTGGGCAGCATGACTGAGGCATTCTTATTTGCAGCATGGAAGACAGATTTGCATATTCTTCCCATGCTGTTTAGTCTCAGTTTTATCAATCTAGCTTACAACATGATCATCCAAACTGTAACGCATATTAAACTTGTTTCTCAGAAGTGATTGATATATATTCTTTTATATTTAGACTTGGATCCTCGGATCATGGGTTTTTATCTAAATCCTAACGTCTTATTTGCTTTTGTAGCTGCTGCTTGGCATTGAAACCATTTTTAACTTGCCTTGTCCAACACTCACATGAGGCTTTCAAGTTAGATATTATGTGGTCACTTATTGCATTTGTAAACTGCAAGAAGCTTAATCATTGTGAGCCGGGAATATGATGACCTCATCAGTCCAAATCCCTTTAGCCTTATTTAATAAACATGGTAGCACTAGAACTCCTAGTCTCATCAATTACTGAGATCATGTAGAAATATAGGAATTCAATCTTTTATCGGGGCTTTCTGGGGATGAAAATGTGACTGATAATAATGATAAGCATGTCCTAAGCAAACAAATGCTCGCCATGTCCTGTTTGACACTGTCCAGGTCCCCTAACACACATGGCGGCAAGATGTTATCCATTGTTTTCACTAGATGTCCATCATGTACTGCAATTGCTTGACCTATTCTTTCTATTTTTAGGAAAAATGATCATCACCACTTGAAGCACAAAGTCAGAGAACCGAGGTAAGAAGTACATATGTCCTGACATTTCACATTTTAATACCAGCCTGAAACACAGCAACGCCATTTGTAAGTGGCCATTTACTTGACTGAGTCCCATCCAGGAAAATGGTCCATGTTTGGTTTGTATTTCCTGGATTGGCTGTGTATATTAATCGCTATATCATAGTGAGTTATAATGCAGTGGTCTCCCAACTGGTCCAGTCACTACTGTACAACACTGTGCTCTTAGCTGTTTGTTTAGTACAGTAGGGATCGGACCATTCAGGAGTTTTATGTATAACTCTATGATGCAGGGAGTTCAATCCAGGGAATATGTCCCACGCAGAGACCATATTTTTCTAGAGGATTTGATCAATTGTATGGCTAAAAAATAGTGTTGAGCGAATAGTATTTAATCGAATACCTCGCTCCCATAGGAATGCGTGTAAGCAGCTAAACACTAAGGGGTTAAGCGCATCAAATATTAACCCCCTTGGTGTTGGGTCGCTTACACGCATTCCTATGGGAGCGCGAGGTATTTGAATAATATTGGCTCATCTCTACTAAAAACCTAATCCAGCCCATGGTGTTGATCCAGAAGAAGGCAAAGTCACCATGAAGTAGAAGCCAATTCTCCTAATTTTAGAGAATCCATTGTGCCCCCATATCTGCCCCCTGAATAAACCTCTGTATTAATAATCCTTCTCGGTAACCTAGTAACTATAACTTGTGGCAATATTGTATCCAAGAAAGACATCCAGGGCCCTTTTGAACTTGGTGAATTCACCATGACAACTTCTTCTGGTAGAACGTTGCACGGTCTTTCTGATCTTAGCTCTTTCCATTGACTATTGCAGCTTTCAACGTTTAACATTATGAATCGGATCAACCTACTCTAAAGCCAATCTACTGCAGATGAGAAAATGACATTTTAATGATATTTGCGACTTCCATTAAATAGAAGTAAGGTTCTATCGCTCAATTCAGATGAGAATGAAGAATGAATCTAAGGGGATAAAACGTGTAACAATTAAGGTAAAGCTACAGGATTGATTGAAACATGCAGTCATGTGGAAATGGCTATAATTGTGGAAGTTAGAGCCATGGGATCCAGCAGGCCTAATGTAGTGTAGTGGCTAAATACTAGGCACGCAAGATTTACACTTGGTCAGCTTTTTTGGTTACATTGCTAGCAAACTTGTTAAAGGAAAAATGACATAAAAATGAAGGGTTTGTTACTGTATAAAATGATTTAACGTGTGCACAATATTAGGTAATATACACATATATACAAAAAAATTTAGAATATACCTACCATAAACTCTAAGGACGCTGTCTTGGTGGAACAGTTACATTGCTGCACTGTCTGGTAAAAATGACACGTAAAGTCGTAAAACCTTGAATGTAGAAAGAATTCTGGGTGACTTTATCGCTAATGCCTATAGGCAGGGTGTAACTTGAGGGGTTCAGAGGGTGCAGTTGCACCAGGAGCCTTAGGAGGCCCATGAGCACTGGCATCAGTATTGAGATTACAGCTTCCATCTGGCCCATCAGCCAAGGAGACCCACAGATTACCCTAAACACACTAAGGTGGATTAAACTCCTTAGCTCCTATAACTAGGTATGAGGTAGGGGGGCCCCCGGACAAGATTGCATCGGGCCCCACAAGACTTTAGTTACGCCACTGTCTGTAGGACTATGAAAGCTGCTCTGGACTAGAAAACTAACTTAGAATCAGTATTGGAAAGTTGTTCTATAATTTTATAAAGTTACTTTTTTTTTTTTATAGATTTTATTCTATAAACTATATAATGATGCCATAGGTGACTAAGTCTTTTGAAAGGAACAAATCAGGTGTTTTTTGTGTTTTTCAATCCTATATTGGCTCCATCTTGTGTAACATCAAGCAATTCTCTTTCCAGTGGTGCCGTTCTTAATTCTTTATTCTTTCTGTTGCTGAAAAATAGTTATGAACATTTAAGGGCTAGTTCACACGGGGCAAGAGGGGACAGATTTTGGTGCAGAATCCACCTCAATATAATCCCCCTCACAACAGAGGTTTATGTAGACCGCTAGCGATTTTTTTTTTTTTTTTTTTTTTTTTTTTTTTTTTTTTCCCCCCGCAAGCAGTTTGTTCCTACTCGTTGAAAAAAGCGAGCTGCCCTTTCTTGAGGAGGATGCCACGGCACGTCCAGACTAGGCCCATTCATTTGGGCCTACTCTGGAGCGGAAAAGCTGCAACAACCGCGGCTAGCCGCATCAAGCGTATTTTGGTCCTGATTCTGATGAGCTTCCCATGTCAAAATCAGGACCAAAATACGCATTTACCAGTCCTGTGTGAACTAGCCCTAAAGGGGGAAAAAAGGCATCTGAAAATGAACCTGAGTAGTCTCAATGGGCAAGGAGTGACTTTGGCTTGGTCTCACTGTCAGCTTGCTGATCACACCTTCAAGGCATGAGTGGCATCTCCCTCATTGTCCACTCATTCTGAAATGTCACCAAACCCTGTCCCTACCCACTGGCCAAGTCTCACTCCTGCTATAGCCAGGAGCTTCCTATCACTCACTCAAGGTTGCCTGTACATGCACCAACCTCCTGAACCCAGCATCAATCCAAGGAGAACCAGGCAAAATGGCAACTGAGATTTGGCTGATGAGTAGAGAAGGGGTTTGACGGCAATGAGTGAGGGATTGTAACCCCTATAAATCAGCTGATTGGTGGTGTGCTGGGATTCGGTCTCCTTTCTAACAGATATTGATGGTCTATCTTCAGGATTAAAGTCTCAGAAAACCCCTTTAATGCATTTGGACAGTTATTTAATTGTGTTCAATATGTGGAAATGTGATATACTGAATACTTATGTATTTCTTTTATGTTGGCGCTAAACCTTGTCTTGAGCTGCTGTCCATCAATTCTTCAAGAAGTAATTTACATCCTACTGTATAATGCAAATGAAATGAGTGTTGTCTTCCCGTAGCTCCAGCTATTCAGACCCATTTCATAAAGTTTATAAGGAAACAGAATGAATGCTTACAGCTGCTATCTTTACAAATCCTACTGGGTATAGAAAAAAAGGATATGGCGGGGGAGAAGCAATGTATTTGATCCTCCTTAAATGGCAGCAGAGAAGGAATATTCTGTTTGAGAACAGGATCCCTTAATCAAATACTCCATTGCACAGACAGAGGTTGTCTAATCTGATTATTCAAGTAATTATAATGTGCAATGAGAAGTTAAGATTCCCAAAGGAGAGGTTCTATTTCATTTTTAGAAAAAGTTCTTTTGGAAAATGAAGATGCTGGTCTTTCATGTGCATGTACAGTAAATCTGTGTGTACTATATAGCTATACTGTATGTACATAGTAGATGAGGTTGGATGAAGAAATCAGTCCAAGTCCAACCTAGAACCCTATAATCCTCTACAGTGTTGATCCAGAGGAAGGCAAAAAAAAACCATGAGGCTTATGCCAATTGCCCCATTTCAGGGGAAAAAAAATCCTTCCCCACTCCAATCTGGCAGTCAGTATAAAAACCCTGGATCAACGTGTCCTTATAATCTAGAATCCATAACCTATAATCTCCAAGAAGGGCCCTCTTTGAACTTGTTCTATGAATCCACCATCACCAAATCCTGGCCAGAGAGTTCCAGAGCCTCGCTTTTCTTACTGTGAAGAATCCCTGTCTGTTACCGATGATGCACACTAACCTACTGGATACTCAATGCAAAAAATGTATTTTAGTAATGGGATTTCATAACCTATGGCCTGGAGACTGTCACTTACAATGCCATTCTGTGCTTTCCCCAGCCATTAGACTAGGATTACTGTAGGGAGGGAATTGTCAGAATGTACTGGACTTCCTACAGGAGTGTATAACCATGGCCGATGGGCCACATGCTTCCGATGATTATTGCATTCCGCAGTCATTACGCTGGGATTGTTGTGGTTGGCACTGTACTAGGGAGCACTGCATGGCTGACAACAATGGAAGCCACATAGGGCTTCACATAACTAAGGCAGAGGGTTGGGTGACTGACACTCTTATGGGGAGTACTGTTTGGTTGGCACTGTTATGGGTAGAGCAGGGTAACAGACTATTATGGGGAGCATTGGATAGCTGGCACTGTTAAGGGGACTGGAATTCTATTTTAAGCATTACTCAGACTCATTCTATAAGTTGCTTAAGTCCTATAGACTTTAGCATTACTGTCTGTATTTTTGGTGGTGGACACAAAGGCTTGTTCTCTGTGGTAGGGAATTCTTAAAGGGATTGTCCCATCACAAGGATCCTATCTATCCTGCTAGTTTATGTGGATTTAAGACTTTTCCTAAATGCACTGCTTTATCAAAACTGCTTTGTTTGGCCATGATCTTAATTTATTCACTTCATTGATTACACTCTGTTTCTATGGTGCTTTGGATTATCTGGTCATTTGTCAAGTGATGTAGCTGCCTGCTCTCAGGGGGAGGGAGGGGCTGGGAGCAGCTCTGAGCTGTTTGTGTCTTTTAAGTAGCAGAGCTTCTCAGATAGGGGAGGTGAGAACTCTGGGATTTCTGAGCTCTTATCAGTCGGTTTAATTGAATTTGGCTGATAAGGGCTGAGATAGGGAGTCCATTACCTCTGTATGTAATGCAAGCTGACTCAAATCCAGCTCTGCTACATCAGCTTCACACTGTTAATTAATTTACAACCAATCCTGTGCAAGTAAAACCCCGCCCACCTATGTGCCGAGAAGAGCAGGAAGTGAAGAGAGCACAACAGCCTGCAGGTTAGTGAACCAGCGTCATGGGAATACCCCTTTAAGCTCAAAGCAGTTCAACAGTCACATAAATGGTTGTCTAGTCATATTGGATAATACCGATGCAGCTTTTTCTGCCAGTGTTAGTAGCTACTGTATAGAAGTCATTAAGATGGCCTGGTCAGATCTGATAGTAGCTATAAAATTGGCATGTCTATACCTAGAATTGTTATGAAGAGGCCTTTCTGTTAATGTGTTGCCATCTGAGCAAATGAAAGACTGCTCATTTCTATTAAAGCACTTTGGGGGTCATGTTTTAATGCAATTATAACAGTTTTATGGTATATTGGCAATGAGCATTTCACTCTGCATGAGCGCCATATGTAAAGAGACCCCATCCACACTCTTGTCTCATGTTCACGCTACAAATCGTGAAGAGCACCAGTTGAGAGATGGCAGAATTTTCCACTGAGATGAATTGGCTGTTTTTGGCCTGGAA
Source organism: Leptodactylus fuscus (assembly GCF_031893055.1). Classification (NCBI taxonomy): domain Eukaryota; kingdom Metazoa; phylum Chordata; class Amphibia; order Anura; family Leptodactylidae; genus Leptodactylus; species Leptodactylus fuscus. The sequence goes on along the minus strand of NC_134273.1, from coordinate 62,252,747 downwards.
AAAATTTACAGTATATTTGTAAAATACTTCTAGCAAGAACATGGTTTTGCACATCAAATACAGGATCAACAGTCAGCCTTGAATGTCAAGTAGATGTCATGTACCAGCAGGTGCTCTAGTCATAATCTAAGAGGAAAAATAAAAGGATTAGCAACTACCTAGGTATCTATGTAAATGCCAGTCTCTTTGTAGAATAACCTACATGGATATTGAGCTGTTGTAGCTTTGCCTAACTTTTTTTATATCTTGATATGTTTTCTCTTTAAAACACTTGAAATTGTAGTACTGAAATCAAGAGACTTTAGAAAGATGCTATAGTTTAATATAAAGGGGATTTCAAAATAACATTTATCCCATATCAAACTTTTACAAGTCACAAATGATAGGGCTAGCTCCCCATTGCCATCAGGAACTGGTCTGATTCACTAGCCATCCTAGCATATTGCTCTTACAGTTAGAGGACTTTTTATCAGGTCGTCCAACTCTCTGCGTCCTTCAATAGGAGCCATTCTACTACTTTTGGCACACCTGGAATCTTTCTTTACACTGATTCCAATCACACTTGGGAAAATATTTTGGTTAAAGGACCCAATATGCTAATTAGGCTTGGTGCTGTCAGGTGGGTGGTCCTAGACTACTTACTCTAGCCTAAGACCACACATCTGATGGTGGAGAGCCCAGTTAACATTATCAAAACTGGCTGCTCAAATTGTGGGCGGTAGAGAAATTCCATTTGTGCCAGAATCCATGGATGCAAAGAGTTGGTGGAGCTAGTAAAAGTTACAGGGCTTAGGAGCAGATGCCTCATACAAAAAGTCATCTGACAGTTTTGTTGGAAACCTCATTGGGATCATAAAGGATTTGGACCATAGTCTATTTTTTCCTGCTCATTTCAGATTGTCAGTCTTAATCAGTTATCTAAAATGAATACACAGCAATACGCATGGAACATATTTGCAGTGACTGGAATGACTTCCCATGGAGAAAATCATTCGATCATTACAGATGTCTTGCAATGTATTTTAGCAGTCAGCGTTCCGACTGTGAAAAACAGCAGAAAGCGGGCAAATGGTTCCATGTATCATCATCTATAATCTATACAGCTAACAGAATGTTAATGTATCACAGTGAGTCTCTGGATATAATAACGCAGATACAATGTAGAGAAGATGAGTATTATGATGATTTTCCACCATTCTGTATATTTTTTTTATAGAATCTGAACAATTCCTTCATATTGATCTGAGTTTGGGGACTAGTCATTCTTATACAGACTACCTAGAAATTCACTACATTTGAACCTGACCGAACAAGCATTTCTAATAACGGAGACATTAAATGACACAGAAAAGCGTAAAATTTATAGTAGGTTTTTTAATATGCCATTAACCTATTTTATTAATATTTATATATGTGTATGTGTGTCTATGATAGATAGATACAGATGGTGTTAAGCTCGAAGAGTAGGTACTTTGTCTATCCAAGTACCCCCTCCTTCTATAAACCATATACTAAAATGTAGCCATATGTACGGAGTGAACCTCATTAGTTCTTATGATCACGACCTCTTGTTATACCAGTTCTTGAGTGAAATGTATAATCTCCTCCCTCATTCCGTCCATGCTATACTGCGCCAGGAATGTGCAATAATCTGCTCATTTAGAACACTAAATATTCCAGCAGCTTCGTTAGCAACCGAGATTTTTCCTTCCTTTGATATATTGTGGAAAGTGGGTTTTCTGATGTTCCTGACATGCTGTACGAAAGCCTTCAATAATGAACTGATCTTATCGCCCTGTCAGATTGGACTGTCTGTTCAGCACCCCCCCCCCCTTCTCCATCCCTGATCCTCTTCCCAATTAATCCCATACGCCCCTCTCAGAACATTATCTGACTGCTTGCAGCGAGGAAGCGGGCTTTATCTCATGAATGCAGTTCCACTTCATAATATATTCACTGGGAAAAGAGATGGGTGGAATTTTGAAGAGGGGGTGCATTGTTCGTTAAAAACTGTTATGGGATTAGTTTCAAGCATGAAAATTAGAATGAACGTGTATAATTAAAGTCCGCCATTTCTCAATTAGAAGGGATTATTTAATGTGTTTATGAAGTAACAAACACGATCTACCTCTGAACTTTATTCTCATTTTATACATTGCTTTTGTTCTATGGAAATGATTAGAGATGAGCGAACACTAAAATGTTCGAGGTTCGAAATTCGATTCGAACAGCCGCTCACTGTTCGAGTGTTCGAACGGGTTTCGAACCCCATTATAGTCTATGGGGAACATATACTCGTTAAGGGGGAAACCCAAATCCGTGTCTGGAGGGTCACCAAGTCCACTATGACACCCCAGGAAATGATACCAACACCCTGGAATGACACGGACAGCAGGGGAAGCATGTCTGGGGGCATAAAAGTCACTTTATTTCATGGAAATCCCTGTCGGCTTGCGATTTTCGCAAGCTAACTTTTCCCCATAGAAATGTATTGGCCAGCGCTGATTGGCCAGAGTACGGAATTTGACCAATCAGCGCTGACTCTGCTGGAGGAGGCGGAGTCTAAGATCGCTCCACACCAGTCTCCATTCAGGTCCGACCTTAGACTCCGCCTCCTCCAGCAGAGCCAGAGCTGATTGGCCGAAGGCTGGCCAATGCATTCCTATGCGAATGCAGAGACTTGGCAGTGCTGAGCCAGTTCTGCTCAACTACACATCTGATGCACACTCAGCTCTGCTACATCAGATGTGTAGTTGAGCAGAACTGGCTCAGCACTGCTAAGTCTCTGCACTCGCATAGGAATGCATTGGCCAGCCTTCGGCCAATCAGCGCTGGCTCTGCCAGAGGAGGCGGAGTCTAAGGTCGGACCTGAATGGAGACTGGTGTGGAGCGATCTTAGACTCCGCCTCCTCCAGCAGAGCCAGCGCTGATTGGCCAGAGTACGGAACTCGACCAATCAGCGCTGTCCAATGCATTCCTATTGGAAAAAGTTTGTCACAAAAATCACAATTACACACCTGATAGAGCCCCAAAAAGTTATTTTTAATAACATTCCTACCTAAATAAAGGTCATCTAGCTATCCCTGCCTGTACAGCTATCCCTGTCTCTTAGTCACAAAGTTCATTCTCATGACCCGGATTTGAAATCCATTATTCGTCTAAAATGGAGGTCACCTGATTTCGGCAGCCAATGACTTTTTCCGATTTTTTTTTTTTTTTTTTTTTTTTATGCCTCCGGTGTCGTAGTACCTGTCCCACCTCCCCTGCGCTGTTATTGGTGCAAAAAAGCGCCAGGGAAGGTGGGAGGGGAATCAAATTTTTTGGGAGTTTGCTACGTGATGTTCGATTCGAACAGCCTGATATCCGATCGAACATGTGTTCGATAGAACACTGTTCGCTCATCTCTAGAAATGATCAATTTGTTGCTCTTTCGTTTTTCAAAACTTTGATCCTTTATAAATTCCCACGTGACTGCAGAGAATTTGATATAACATAAGGTCACCTAACAGACTTGTCAGTCTGCGCTATTAGAATCCCTGTCTATGTTCTGAAGCCGTCTTACTGCCCCCGGCAAATGTCTATTAGCGCTAGATGCTACTGCTGATGCTACTAATGTGTTGCAGCACCAAAACCTCCTCTGACATCCATACAATCTAATAGGACATATGGACAAGGGATATCCTAAATGATCTCATCTCTTAAATTTATAAGCCACATACTGTAAATACTTTATCAGACGGAACGAAATCTAGACACATGTGACCTGGGACACATAGTAAGATTCATCAAGTGTCAAACATGCAGCACCCAGACAACAACCAAGCATATCAAAATACCAGTAGACCTAAAAACAGTGTGCTAGTCGGTCTAGACATTTTTGCGTAGCCCATAAACTTTAAAGGCTCCAATGACGGTCAAATGGGGACAGTATTCGGTAGGACTTAGACTTCCCATCTTTGCTGATTCTTTTCCTTTGACATGGATCTCCTAATGCAGATGAAATTTATCATTATGGCTTTTGCTAGGCAAGATCAGCACACTTCATCTGCTGTTAGTCCTATAGAAGGCAGCAAGTAATATATTTGTAGCTAGAACTATTGTCCCAAATTACACTGTACAGTCTAAGTCTATTCCTATGTGATGAAGCTTTAGCCTGGTTCCAAATTATTAATTTCTCCTTCTATAACAAATAGGATGCAGGGGACAGCAGTATGAACCATCAACTCATAGGAATACACCAGAGATTCTGCACACAGCAACAAAGATAGTATGTGAGTCAGGTGGTTGTATAATTTTGCAGCTGTATAGACTCTCCTACTATATTACTATACTCCTGGTTTCTTTAATGGTTCATAGATAATATTTTTAGTGGAACTTTAAACATGGAGGCACATAGAGTAACAGAGGTTTGGAAGGAAGTGTCTGAGAGCGGACTGGACAGATTTGATAGGCAATGATAGAATCCTGTAGTTCACATGAAGTCCAACACAAAAAGGAGACTTTCACATTTTGACAGTCGCCCATAATGAAAGGGCTTAAAATGAACAGTGTGGATGCAACTGACCTGAGAAGAAACACTGCTACAATACTTAGTGTTTCTTTAATGTTTTGATCAGATTAAAAGGAATAACCTGAGTAAACCTTACCGTTCTACTACACCAGGGAACTACTCCAATATAAGCCTATAAAATCATACACAATGACTGAAATTGTTTTGTTTCCAAGCTTAAGGGCTCGTTCATATCTGCGCCCAGTCTCCGTTCATGCAGGTTTCCGTTTCCTGCACAAAACTGAGCAGGAGACTGAAACCTGCAGGACTCTTTCAAACCCATTCATTTGAATGGGTTTGAAAGATGTCCGGCTGTGAGCGTCTTATGCTCTCCGCCGTGAAACTTTTTTTTTTTTTTTAAAGTTGGACATGCAGTACTGTGTTTGCCGGATTCGCGGCAGAGAGCATAACTCTCCCTGGCGCACATGGCTGGACCCAGTCTGACAGCTTTCCGTCTTCTGCATGCAGAAGACGGTAAGCTCAGAACGGACTCCGGGTGCTAGTGTGAACCTAGCGTTAACTATGTCACTGCTTAGTCATTCTTGCTGTATTTCATATCCTTCCCTGGTTTTTCTTTCAGCACCCACTGCTGGCATTTGGGAAATTGGATAGTAACAAAGGGGTCAACATGTTGTTCTTTCCACAGTGGCACGTGGATTTGCTTTCTCGAATCCACAGGCAAGACCATAGCAGCAAGATGAACAAGCGACCGCTTTGTCTCGCAAATCATGGCACTGGTGCACAAGCCATAGGATCAATATGCCCAGGGAAAGATGAATGAAAATTCAGATGGCCATCGATAGTATGATCAGGTAATGCCACATTTCTGCCCATTGTTAGTACAGAGTATTATGACTGTGCACATAGTTTCGGTGACTATTTGGGTGATTTCTTAACTTGGACAACTTGTTCTGACACAATGTGACTAGGTCACTAATCTACTGACTTTGGAGAGCCACTTACTGCTACATTGTCTATTCATTTTATTAATACAGATCTTGCCACCCTTTAAAGGGATCGGCCACATGCAGACCAATATTGAGACAAATGTTAGGGTTTTTTTTTTGTTTTTTTTAATAAAAAGTTGTACAATTTTCCAATATACTTTATCAATTTCTCAGTTTAATAAATCTCTGCTTGTTGTCATTCATTCTGCTTACTTCACGTGAAAAAAATGTCCATAGTCATGTGATGCAGTCATGGTCATGTGATGAGCACAGGTGCACAGCTTGTTATCAGGCAGATGTCTGATTACTGTGCTGTAACTATAATGAGCTGTGTACCTGCGTGTCCATCACATGACCATGGACTGTATGACATGACTATGGTCAGAATTTCATCCACTATAAGTAAGCAGAATGAATGAAGCAAGCAGAAACCTAGAAAACTGAGGGATTGATACAGAAAGTACATTATATTGGAAAAATTGACAACTTTTTATCATGCAAAATATAACATTTGTAACTCAATGTTGGTTTAAGTGGCCAACCCTCTAACCAGATGAGTTCAAATTTCTCTACATAATAACAAAACCATTAAAAGGGGAAAATTAATGAAACAATGAATAGCCACACATAGACAATTATACAGTAGCATATCACTTTGATACATCTCAAAATAGTATAGATAGATCTATATATCAGCAACACTTCCAAGGTTAATAGTAAAAGTGCATATGTTATACCTATGAATTGCCATTCACTTTGCATTGCCCTCAGTAGTTCAGACCGAATGCACATGGTAGGCTCTTCTACAGATTTTCACGTTGGTGCACTGGAGCGTCAAGTTACACTTTGCAAATAACTATAAAAATTAATTCCCTTTCCAAAATGAATGACAGGAAAAGGGTTAAGTATCCTTTCCTTCAAAACCATTAGAAATTCCTAAATACCTTGCAGTGGGAAACTGGAATTTTAACATTTGCTTTTTCTTAGGAAATAAAAAAAAAAACAACTTTTGCCAAGTCTCTAAAATGTAATACAAAGAGCCTATTTACAGAGTCTTAAAATATACACCCAGGCTTCTGACCCAGTAGGGAGCTTCCCCTGTTACTGGATTTTTGGCCTTCATGTGTAAACTGAAATAGGGGCAGGACGCGCTTGTGAGAAATTAGTAGCGCCTGTGTCTGAACTAAAATAACACTGAAAATATAACCTTCAACCACATAGTAATTTTGTGCAGCTGACATGGCACATTTGGAGATAAAAGTGACATCCATTGCTTCTATGAGGAAAACCAGAGGCGCATTATCTTCAGGTCTGCACTGTTATTTAGTTATGTCTCTGATATATGGCACTTCATATTATCCCTTTCATATATTCCACATCTATATGTTAACATTCTGGATAAGTCAGAGCACAGAACAATGACTACATTATAAGATGTGGGAATGGCTTCAGAGAAGAAATCCTCTTCATTATAAAATGTTTGAAGCGTCTACATTGACATGTCTTATGCCTAAGTCCTGTATAGGGGGTTATACTGTAGATTGTATGTATATGTGTATGTATGTATGTATGTGTGTGTATATATATATATATATATATATATATATATATATATATATATATATATATATATATATATATATATATATTTATATATTTAGTCCTATGAAAAAGTTTGGGCACCCCTATTAATCTTAATCATTTTTAGTTCTAAATATTTTGGTATTTGCAACAGCCATTTCAGTTTGATATATCTAATAACTGATGGACACAGTAATATTTCAGGATTGAAATGAGGTTTATTGTACTAACAGAAAATGTGCAATATGCATTAAACCAAAATTTGACCGGTGCAAAAGTATGGGCACCTCAACAGAAAAGTGACATTAATATTTAGTAGATCCTCCTTTTGCAAAGATAACAGCCTCTAGTCGCTTCCTGTAGCTTTTAATCAGTTCCTGGATCCTGGATAAAGGTATTTTGGACAAACAATTCAAGTTCAGTTAAGTTAGATGGTCGCCGAGCATGGACAGCCCGCTTCAAATCATCCCACAGATGTTCAATGATATTCAGGTCTGGGGACTGGGATGGCCATTCCAGAACATTGTAATTGTTCCTCTGCATGAATGCCTGAGGATTTGGAGCGGTGTTTTGGATCATTGTCTTGCTGAAATATCCATCTCCGGCGTAACTTCAACTTCGTCACTGATTCTTGAACATTATTCTCAAGAATCTGCTGATACTGAGTGGAATCCATGCGACTCAACTTTAACAAGATTCCCGGTGCCGGCATTGGCCACACAGCCCCAAAGCATGATGGAACCTCCACCAAATTTTACAGTGGGTAGCAAGTGTTTTTCTTGGAATGCTGTTTCTTTTTGGACGCCATGCAAAACGCCTTTTTTTATAACCAAACAACTCCAATCTTTGTTTCCAAAATGAAGTTGGCTTCTCCAAATGTGCTTTTGCATACCTCAGGCAACTCTATTTGTGGCGTACGTGCAGAAACGGCTTCTTTCTCATCACTCTCCCATACAGCTTCTATTTGTGCAAAGTGCGCTGTATAGTTGACCGATGCACAGTGACACCATCTGCAGCAAGATGATGCTGCAGCTCTTTGGAGGTGGTCTGTGGATTGTCCTTGACTGTTCTCACCATTCTTCTTCTCTGCCTTTCTGATATTTTTTTTGGCCTGCCACTTCTGGGCTTAACAAGAACTGTCCCTGTGGTCTTCCATTTCCTTACTATGTTCCTCACAGTGGAAACTGACAGGTTAAATCTCTGAGACAACTTTTTGTATCCTTACCCTGAACAACTATGTTGAACAATCTTTGTTTTCAGATCATTTGAGAGCGGGCTGTCCATGTTCGGCGACCATCAAACTTAACTGAACTTGAATTGTTTTGTAGAAAGAAATGGTCCAAAATACCTTCATCCAGGATCCAGGGACTGATTAAAAGCTACAGGAAGCAACTAGAGGCTGTTATCTTTGCAAAAGGAGGATGTACTAAATATTAATGTCACTTTTCTGTTGAGGTGCCCATATTTTTGCACCAGTCAAATTTTGGTTTAATGCATATTGCGCATTTTCTGTTAGTACAATAAACCTCATTTCAATCCTGAAATATTACTGTGTCCATCAGTTATTAGATATATCAAACTGAAATGGCTGTTGCAAACACCAAAATATTTAGAACTAAAAATGATTAAGATTAATAGGGGTGCCCAAACTTTTTCATAGGACTGTATATATATTATATATTCAATCAAATAAAAAAAACTATTGGCACGTCCGAATAGGTATTTGGCATTGACAAAGCTAGTAAAGTGGGCAGTGTGTGTGTGGGGGTGGTTTGGGTTATAACAGTCCATGGAGTCATATATATATATACACACACACACACACACACACACACACACACACACACACACACACACACACACACACACACACACACACACACACACACACACACACACACACACACACACACACACACACACACACACACACACACACACACACACACACACACACACACACACACACACACACACACACACACACACACACACACACACACACACACACACACACACACACACACACACACACACACACCCCTGTGTGCTGGACAAATGGTTAGGTATTCCCAGGTACTGTTAGGGCTCGTTCACACGGGGCAAGAGGGGGCAGATTTTGGTGCTCAATCAGTCAGAATCTACCCCCTCACAATAGAGGTCTATGTAGACTGCTAGCAACATGCCGCTCACGGAAAAAAGTGAGCTGCCCTTTCTTAAGGTGGATTCCATGGCTGATTCAGTCCTGGCGTCCGCCTCGCAGCAGCACCCTCCAGACTAGGCCCATTCATTTGGGCCTACTCCAGAGCAGGAAGACGTGACAGTTGTGGCAGATGCATCTTGGTCCTATTCTGACCTAGCTTCCCACATCAAATCAGGACGAAAATACGCCATCCTGCCTGTGTGAACTAACCCTTATCTGGTACCTTGGTAAGGCACTGAAATATTGAATTCAATGCAAACTTGTTCTATGAATCAGTGTTAACCTCTAAATGTCTTAAGTTACAGTTTAAGCTTGGAGACATCTGTAACGTGCAATATTTTTCCGTTATATAAAGAAAGTTCTATCAACAGTCAGATCATGCTGGGAACCCATCGTGATGAATGTAATAAGCTCTATATCTTACACTGAAGGAAAGTCTTGCTGTCCACCTGGGTCCCGGCCGATAAACTGTCCAGTATAGACATTTATATAGATACGCTTAGCACAAGTCAGGTCATTCAGCACCAAGGCTGAACTTTGAGATCTGCCCATATTGAAGTACATTAAATTTTATGAAGCAGAAAATCAACTGTTCCTTTGTTCATATGTCCCTGTCCTAAGTGTGCAGGAGCACAATGCATTCTCCTACTACTGAACCTGGGAGCTCTATGATGAAGAATAGTTATCACATTTTTTTGTTTTACCTTATATAAACCAGTCATCGGGCTGAAGGCCAAGATCAAGCTGAAAGGACCCCTTTCTGTCTTTATACAGACAAAAATAGCTAGGAATTGCACTGTAAACCACAACCTTTTGGTGCCAAGATTAACTCAGCGACTTAAGCCCACTTTATATTCATCATATACGGTACTGCTGCAGGCAGAGAGTATGTGAATTTTAAGATGAAAGTAGTGCCTGGAGCATTTTATTGTTAATAATTCACAAATATGTTTCCCTATAAGACAAGAGAAACATTGGAAGTACATTATTCATATTGGTCAGGCCATGTGCTTTCAGCATTGTCACAAATTCTTTACCATGAAACATAAACAATCCCTGCATAAAAAGTACTATCCCAAATATGCTGTGCAAATTCAATGATGTACATGTAGTGATATATAAAACTTGCCATCACTTGATCTTTTCATTATAGTGACACCAGATTAATACTATCTTGTTTCCTTATGGTGGTTATCTTTCATCCCCTTTAAGAACTAAAGGATGTGGTCATTATGAAATCCAACATGCCCAATCCTCCTTTTCCCTGATATCTTCCATTGTAAGAGAGTTTGGACATCCCCTTACAGGTTGATAGATATGGCCAACATTCATGTAATTTGTATAGGCACTCCATGCCTGTTTTAAACTATTGAATAAAAGGTTGTTGCTTTATGTAGATTTGATACCTATGGATCTTATATAGATTTTTGTCTGCCTTAAGAACTGATGTAAAAGTATAGACTTACAAATTTTATCAGTGGAATGGTGGGGCCCTGTGGCAAACTTTTTAAGTGGGGGTGGAGGGTGGGCCCTGCATTCAGCATTATGCCCCATAGTGGCCCCTTCACACAATATTATGCCCCATTGTGGACACCCATGAACAATTCTTATACTTGGGGGTTTCAGACCCCAGAGTATAACAATTGGAGACCAAGGGGGAGATGCAAACAAAAACATACCTCTGCCTGGCTCCAGTGTAGAACCTGCTGTCAGCCATCTTCAATGACATGAGAAGGAGCTAGCTGCTGGCTATGTATGACGTCTAAAGTCAGGAGAGGTAAGTAACACTGTTTGTTCCCTCACCTCGCCTCAGTCTCTGATCATTATACTAGGGGGGGAAGGTGGTTGACAAGACCCCCGAGTATAATAGTGCTGTGGGGCCTATGGCCTTACTGACTGACCCTAGCTCCTGCTCACATCCACCTCTGCGGAAGGAGAATCACAGGTGGCTGTGATCAGGAGCCAGGATCGGTAAGTAAATGGGGCCTGTTACCTGCTGTAGTTACTGAAGCAGGTAATGATCTATTATAAGAAAAATAAAATTCAGCGGCTGCCGCCGGGCTCCCTAGTGTCCCGGGCCTTGTGGCAGCCACTACTGCTGCTGCTCCAGTATTTATGCCCCTGGTTATTATAAGCCTTAAAGTCCACCAACTCCTCTGACTGTCTTGAGCGTTAGCACGGATACCGCATTTCCATTACAGCAAACTCCACACTAGAAGTTTGACATGAGATCTGTTTGTTAATCCTATGCTGGATCAGCGGCAACAGTTTGATTGTTTTCTAGAGCAGATGGGTCCTCTTTAAGCCAAATTAATACAATTCTGTAGCATCGCTTCTCATATTTCTATGCTATTCCTCTGTTCCAGGGTGTATTCCCATGAAAGAATCTGACTGTGCAGGGACGCACCCTTAACTGTTAACACCCACTTGTCAGAATTATTCAGAAGTTTAACATTGACCACTTATCACTGGACTATTTCTGGCAACTATAGGATTCCTCAAAGCTCAGTGAAGATATTTCAATCTTCATTGTTGACGACATGGTTTTGTGTACGCTAGCGCTCTAGCTATATAGCATCCAAGTGACTTCTTTCTAGAGGAATTCATTGAGGTGGTAGAGCAGATACTTTGACTCTTTGGATTTTTAGACTAGCTAAGTAAACATATAATTTATTAAAACCTGCATAATTATCTTACCATAAGTAAACTTCATCTAACAATTGGTGGCAGTAACAACTTCCCTGATAATTGATATTTACAACAGCAGCACACAGATGAGATCCAGATGATGGAACATGGAGCTGATCTTTCTTCTTCTTCCTTTCCTCATTATATACCATTATATACTACCATATTATCGGCATCCATTTACTAAACCCATCCACCTGACCGCCATTAACTTTAGTGGGCCTACAGCCAGCCCTGGCCTTGTCTACCGACAGGGCAACCAAGGACAGGACATCTGTCTGATAATCTAGTTAGGAATGCAGCTGTTTATATGGAGTCCATATGCGTTCTTTTCACACGGTTCATGGCATTTTAACCGTTGCTCTAAATCTACTGAACTGAAGAGCAGATGTTTCCTGTCTAACGTCATAGCATATTTAATATAGATATAAAACCTCCTGCCTGAATTCATTGCACACATCATATGCACAGGTGATGTTGTAAAACTTACCAACTTAACTGGTCCACAATACTGCATTTGGTTCATGGTTTCAAACCCACATGTCTATCCGAAGTGTTCAATTCCAGTAGTGTTGGTATCCTTCGGCACTTCAACAAACATTCAGAAGATTACCCAATGAGCACCTCATTGTGGTACACAGGTGAATTTGTTCTAGGTCACAATTACAAATCAAAATTTTTCTTTTTGTCCTCTGAATAAATGTTGTGAAATAGATTTTGAAGACTTCACTATAAGACGTTATAAAGTGTGACTGGGGGTAAGGTCACCAAAAACATCCATGCTGAGAGCAATAAGGTTCCCATTCTTTAATAGAAGGCTACTGGTACATGGTTAGTAATTCCCATTCATTGAATGAGACTAACAGGTTAAGAGAATTAAAGATCAAAGCCTAATTGTTAGAATTTAATAACGCTACTTACCATACTACTAATGAAAAATACTATGACAATATGTAATTTCCTAAATGGAACACTTGGATATGAACTTTGTTCTAGTTCAGGGAAAGACTTGAGGATTCAAAGAACACTGAAAGAATCCCTATGTTGTATCCTACATAAGATATGAGGGTAAGTTCACATGTAGTTTTTGGTCAGGATTTTGAGGCCGTATCTGCCTCAATCCTGACCAAAAAGACGGCTACCATTGAAATCATTGGGAGCTGCTCAGTGTTCTGGAAGCTGTTTCCGAGCTCCCGGAAAAAAGGCGAGGTGCTCATTCTTCAGGCCGAGTTGCCTTGCAATTCAGCCTGAAGATACTCCCTTCTCTGGACTCGGCCCATTCATTGGGCCTAATCCAGGGCAGAGTGCGCGGCTGGATGTTGGTGCATCGGCTTTCAGTCATGGCTACCTGGTTTTTGCAGCAGAACCGTGAGGTGGCCTCTGCCTCAGGATCCAATCCAAAAAACCCCATGTAAAATTACCCTAAAGCTGCTTTCAGTAGCTAGTCCTCCCCGACAAGTTTTGCTATAGGGGAGTAAATGGGATAATAAGGAGTAATAGCTGTAGGCCCAACAACTATTGAAGGAGTATTGGCACCTTTAAAAAAAAAAAAAAAAAAAAAAAAAAAAAAACTTGTAGCAAAGTTCTATATAATATTACAAATTTCGAGATAGGAGTTGGAATAAGTCACCACTACATGATCCTCAAATGGTAAAGGCCGCAGGTAATGTCCTATAATCTAGGCGATATAATATTATAAATAGTTAATATTCAGCTCTCAAGACAAAAGAGTTGTGGTCGCTATATTTTTAGTAACTACATGGGAAAGGGTTCATACATCTTTCAAACAGGAACAAAAATGAAAAATTGGCTACAGCTAATAAGTCAAAAAAGGCTGACCCTAAATGTTATATTTTCCAGTAGTTTTAATATCACTATCATGTGTATTCTTTCTTGTGGTATGTCTCTGGAAAAAGTGGATTTGTCCTTATACTGAAAGCATGAGTGAATTTAGGTCAGATGAAAGAATTCCTGCAGAAACATCGCTTTTCTGCTCCAGTTCCCTCACTCGGCCACTGGACGCAGAGCTAACGCCGTCACTTAAATTATGTCCTTTCCATCATCGCTGGTACATAGGCCAGCGGAGACAGACCGCAGAGACAGCAAAAGTCCCCGCGGGTGTGTGAGAGGGAGGGAAGCATTTCCTCGCCTCCTAACCCTGACAATGCGCATTAGGATTCCTATAACTGTAAAGAGAAATTTCATGTACATTTTCACCCCAACGCTTATGGCAAACAAAGCGCTTGGTTTATTTATATGATGTTCTCCACCTCTCTGCTCAGCCCTAACCTATGACGCAGTAGATGGAAGAGGATTTCATGTCTGTGTATGCTCATATTGGTGTATGGGTCGTTTTATTAAAATAAGGGTGGTGTATGTAATATTTAGAGCAGACAAAAAGTGGAACGTTTGCCTTTATCAAGCAATCTCATCCGAGCTTACATACAAGCAATGCAGGTTAGAAAATCAAAGTGATCTGATTGGTTGCCTGCCCCCTCCCCCCCACATCTTGTTCTTCCTTTACTCATTTATTAGATAATGCACAGTAATATATTACAGAAGTAGACACGCATAAGCTGAGAAAAAAAATACTATGAATCCATAGCAGCTAAGGAAAAAAAGGAAGACTTCAGGATCATTTAGTTCTCTGTGTGGAGTGATCTTCGGTTGGTCTGATGTAGATCATGTAGCCTAACCGCAGTTTGGGAAAAAAGACCTCCGATAGCACTCACACACACTGGGTGAAGCAGTAGTTGAAATAAGACCCACGTCCATTACATTCACCTAATTATCCTATAGTGTTGATCATAGGAAGGCAAAACCACCAAGACTATGATCATGATGTCCTGTCCTGCGGCTACATAGAAGCTATGAATTTTGACTACGTAAGTGATATAATTAATAAGATTCTGAACGAAGGTCCTTTTACACGGACCAATGATCAGGCAGACAAGGTTTTACATGGAGACTTATTCTCACTTTCAATGGTCTCTCTAAATAAGGCCGATCAGATCTTTTATGCAGCGGCAAAAATCAATTAGCTGCACATCTCCCCGTGTAAACAGACGATGTGCCGTCAATAAAACATAAATTGTATGCAGGATTCCTTTTCTTCTATAGGTTTTACATTGGGAGATGTGAAGAACCTTTAAACAAATGACATTGATTTGTTTTGTCAATTGATGTGTTTTATGGCCTGATGACCTTTGTTCCCTTAAATGGGATTGTCTCTTGAGGAAAAGACCTATTGTTTAAATCATTTTTATTCTAAAAAATTTTTTAGAATTTTTGGTGACTTTGCTTTAAATTTCCAATGTGATTATCTATATTAAAAAAAATCCTAAAAATGTTCATGTTCCACCTCTTCCTCCTAGCCCAAAACAGTCTCGCTTACTGTTTCCTGAAGATGAACCATAGGGCATAGACAGATAGCAGAACCTACTGACTTCTGTAGAATTTTCTCGGCATGCTCGGACCTGTACAGAGGTCATCCTGTAGAAAGGGGAGTTGATAATACACAGAATCTGCCAATCACAATAGGCAATTTGACTTTATCGGCATATATAAGATGGCTGTGATGCTAAAATCCTCAATTATCAAACTCCCAATCCTGTATCCAAGACTTCTTCCGAGTTGAACCACTTCTCTGGAATGTTCTACCCCAAACAATCAGATTAACAACTTCTACAGCTTCAAGCACATCCTAAAGAAACATCTCTTCAGTTAGACCTATCAGAAGTCCTAATCTAAATCCTTCCACAGTTAGCTTACTGAAAACTGGACACGATCCCTTACTGGATTATCTTGTATGTTCAGACACCTTGGATCTGCACTTTAAAGGACACTGGTGATGGCTTTTATTGTGCAAAGGAATTATAAAAATGACTGGACACCTATATAAGCCATGCTACCTCTTGTATCACCCACCCCCGCCTCCTAGATTGTAAGCCCCCACTATTGTATGAATTGATTTTATTACTGTGGAATGTCTCATTTTGTTTCCTTTAAGCCTACAATTTGTAAAGTGCTGCGGAATAGGCTACTATATATACATATAAAACTTGATTTAAAAAAAAGTTATTTTCTGGTGACCTATTCCCTTTAACTTAAACAACCTAGTAATGAATGACCTACTAAAATCAGGTTCGCTGCATTCTTCAGCTGGTCCAGTTGACTTGGAGAAATATTAGTGTCAGAACATGGACCGAATGAGGACTTTCTGGTACTCTGGTTTATTAGAGATTAGAAATTACACTGAATGATTCTGGATAGTTTTATATCATTAGCTTGTAATCAAACAGGAGCACTGAATAATGTGGAGCATAAAATAAAGTGAGCCCTGTAGGGTGGGTAATAGAGCGCCCCAGATTGTGAGACTGCCTAACGTCAGCAGTCTGTATGTCTTTAGCAAACATGGCAATCGTTTAGACCTAGACTTTACATTCCTATTGGAAGTGACAGCTGTTTAAATAAGGTCACGGGTGCAGTTCACAATTGTGAAGATGGCAATTGAAGTGTTTTTCTGTTTCTGTGACTTTATATATTGCGCCTCTGGTTTCTCTAGAATTTTTTTTTTTTTTTTTTTTTAACCAAGAGTAGATCTGCTGCTTTATTTCAAGAATCAGGTCAATGTTAATCCCTTCTATGATTTAGAGCTCAAAATTCGGAGTGCGCTGACTTTAATCTGGAGATTAATGATGTAAATTGCAACACTGGGAATAGACTATATACATTAACCTATGTATGTTATATGTACTTTATCCAAGAATATATTATCCTACTGATATATTCATCCACTAATATAATTCCGGCTATTTCACATACTGATTTTAATGATTCTTGTGGATTTTATCTGCGGCTCTGTTCCCATGACAGTGAATGGGAGCATAGCTGCAATATGCGAATAGCTACTACGGTGTATGGAGAAATCTGCTTAAAGATCTGCACAGTTGTATGGGCAACATGGTGGCTCAGTGGTTAGCACTGCAGCCTTGTAGCACTGGAGGCTTGGGTTTGAATCCTGCCAGGAAGAACACCTGCAAGGAGTTTGTATGTTCTCCCTGTTTGCGTGGATTTCTTCCTGTAGACCTGGTGATAGGAAAAAAAAAAATGTACATTGTGATCACTATATGGGGGCTCACAATCTACAAAAAGAGAAAAATCTGTATAGTATGGGGCTTGACAACAATTCCGAACATCTGATCTGTGCAGCAACCAAGTGTCAGCCCCCATAAATGAAAAATAAATTATATATATATATATATATATATTTATATTATATCTCAGTCCTATGAAAAAGTTTGGGCACCCCTATTAATCTTAATCATTTTTTGTTCTAAATATTTTGGTTTGCAACAGCCATTTCAGTTTGATATATCTAACTGATGGACACAGTAATATTTCAGGATTGAAATGAGGTTTATTGTACTAACAGAAAATGTGCAATATGCATTAAACCAAAATTTGACCGGTGCAAAAGTATGGGCACCCTTATTTTATTGATTTGAATTCCCCTAACTACTTTTTACTGACTTACTGAAGCACAAAATTGGTTTTGTAACCTCAGTGAGCTTTGAACTTCATAGCCAGGTGTATCCAATCATAAGAAAAGGTATTTAAGGTGGCCAATTGCAAGTTGATCTCCTATTTGAATCTCCTCTGAAGAGTGGCATCATGGGCTACTCAAAACAACTCTCAAATGATCTGAAAACAAAGATGTTCAACATAGTTGTTCAGGGGAAGGATACAAAAAGTTGTCTCAGAGTTAACCTGTCAGTTTCCACTGTGAGGAACATAGTAAGGAAATGGAAGACCACAGGGACAGTTCTTGTTAAGCCCAGAAGTGGCAGGCCAAGAAAAATATCAGAAAGGCAGAGAAGAATGGTGAGAACAGTCAAGGACAATCCACAGACCACCTCCAAAGAGCTGCAGCATCATCTTGCTGCAGATGGTGTCACTGTGCATCGGTCAACAATACAGTGCACTTTGCACAAATAGAAGCTGTATGGGAGAGTGATGAGAGAGAAGCAGTTTCTGCACGTACGCCACAAATAGAGTTGCCTGAGGTATGAAAAAGCACATTTGGACAAGGCAGCTTCATTTTGGAAACAAAAATTGAGTTGTTTGGTTATAAAAAAAGGCGTTATGCATGGTGTCCAAAAAGAAACAGCATTCCAAGAAAAACACATGCTACCCACTGTAAAATTTGGTGGAGGTTCCATCATGCTTTGGGGCTGTGTGGCCAATGCCGGCATCGGGAATCTTGTTAAAGTTGAGGGTCGCATGGATTCCACTCAGTATCAGCAGATTCTTGAGAATAATGTTCAAGAATCAGTGATGAAGTTGAAGTTACGCCGGGGATGGATATTTCAGCAAGACAATGATCCAAAACACCGCTCCAAATCCTCAGGCATTCATGCAGAGGAACAATTACAATGTTCTGGAATGGCCATCCCAGTCCCCATACCTGAATATCATTGAACATCTGTGGGATGATTTGAAGCGGGCTGTCCATGCTCGGCGACCATCTAACTTAACTGAACTTGAATTGTTTGTCCAAAATACCTTTATCCAGGAACTGATTAAAAGCTACAGGAAGCGACTAGAGGCTGTTATCTTTGCAAAAGGAGGATGTACTAAATATTAATGTCACTTTTCTGTTGAGGTGCCCATACTTTTGCACCCGTCAAATTTTGGTTTAATGCATATTGCACATTTTCTGTTAGTACAATAAACCTCATTTCAATCCTGAAATATTACTGTGTCCATCAGTTATTAGATATATCAAACTGAAATGGCTGTTATAAACACCAAAATATTTAGAACTAAAAATGATTAAGATTAATAGGGGTGCCCAAACTTTTTCATAGGACTGTGTGTATGTGTGTGTATGTATGTATATGTGTGTATGTGTATATATATATATATATATATATATATATATATATATATATATATATATATATATATATATATATATATATATATATATATATATATATATATATCTATATCCCATTCTAAAAATAGACCATCAAAAAAGTGTTCAGCAAATATATGGCTGATTCCCTTAATGTAGATAAATTTTTCGTATAGCCCATTTCATACAGGCTGCTCTGCAGATATCTTGTATGCCTGCACTCTTCCTATGTTATTCCTCTTAGCTATTTTGTTCTAGATTTATAACTGGATTTTACCACTTGGGTGTGGAGTCAGTGCTAATAGTATT
Source organism: Leptodactylus fuscus (assembly GCF_031893055.1). NCBI lineage: Eukaryota > Metazoa > Chordata > Amphibia > Anura > Leptodactylidae > Leptodactylus > Leptodactylus fuscus. The sequence continues at coordinate 62,233,551 of NC_134273.1, read as the reverse complement.
GCAAGATTTAGGACCCACACCTTTGACCAGTTTTTCTTCTATAGATGATGCAGTTATGTACTACATGTCAAGAAAGGTAACAGGCCCACTATAAATGATACTCACAAATAGACAGTATCAGTTCATGGGCTCTTCACTAGTTAAACATAGGATGGCTTGGACATCAAAATCAAAACTTATAAAACAAAATTCCGATTCAATTGCAATAAACAAAGCAATATTAGTCTTGCCTAAATTATTACCATTGCTAGCTAATTTAGTTTGACTCTCTGGCATTCCTCATTATTTCTTCTGATAGTAATATTCTACACAAAATTTGACTTATTTCCTCCCGTAGATTATTTGTCACTAGAAAGACTAAGTATACAATCTTTAAATTCTATGGTTTTATGCCTCCAAGACATAAAAATTACTTGATTTTTATCAGCAAATGTGATCTCCTTTATTAAAGCAGAAGTTATAGCAGTTTGCTGGTCTGGTACATTCAGATGCAAAAGAAAAAAAAAATCAGCGATAATCTTAGAGAAGCGATTGTTCCTGTCTATTTGTCAAGAAAAGAATCAGTGTTGCAGTTGCTCAGTCCATATTACAACACAATTGAAATGCTATGGCAGAACCTTAAGGGCAGTGTAGAAACTTTCTACAACTTTCAATGAACTGAGCAATGTGAAAGTGTGGGCTAAAATTCCTCCAGAAAACCATTACTCCAATTTATAGTTATGGTTATATGTATGCTATAAGTTCTAAGAGTTGATTCATGTTCTGTTCATCTGATATATTTACCTAATTTTAGGACCTTCTAAGGACCAGATTTTATATGTTCTGATGTAAAACCATAAAATTCAAAGCGGGTAAACTTTATTTTTGTAATTTAAGAATTTGTGAAACCATGTACCTGTATTAATGGAATGATAAGACTGTGGCAGAATTGCTGTTTATGCAAATGACTATATATTTCAGGTTGACCAAAGGTAAAATGTTGCGTAAGACATATCTGATTTTCCGGTTTAACACCTGATTTATTCATCTGTTCACACACGGTGGTTTTGAGATCATTGCAGAAATGATAGAATTTCTGGGCTCTGTAATAAGAAAAATAAATATTTTCTCCTGTTTTTTCGGCAGAACATCCATCTTGACGGCCTGCCAGCTGTTCTACGAGCTTGCTGATTACTCATCCTTCTGTAATTACCTCGGCTGACTACAGGGTATCAATTAAATAAATCTCTCAGCAAGTCTTGGGAACGGGTTAATCCTGGAGTCTAGAGCACAAAAGGATATACAAAGCATATTTCTGTGTCTGTCGAAAATATATCATTTGGATCATAAGTGCTTGCATTGGATACGATTCAATGGCAGCTAGCTTTCGTTTGGAAAGCGTTCAAGTTAATGGATGCCATATGCCTGTCTTGATGAACATTCAACGCTGTCGGTGAGTTTGGTATATGAAGGCAAACCATCGATCGTTGACTGTACATCACGGCAAGACTGATGACTGCTGTTCTTGTCTGCCCATTTTTCCTTCTGGATTCCCGACTCTTTGCTGATTTTCTGGAAATTCTACTTCTATTGGGAATGTCTAAGTGACCCTTAAAATACTATTTAAATGGTTGGTTATCTATAATTGACACAATGTAACGTGTGCACTAATAATCCTACTTATGGCTAAAGCCCCAAATTGCAAAATGGCAGCATTTTTTATTTGAGGGGGAAAAAGCTGAGTTTTTCAGAACCTGCAAAGCGATTAAGATTCTGGCTAATACCTAGTGGTGGACCTTATGTGTCTATAAGCACTTATAAGGTGTATGAACAAGAGTTGACTGAGTGATACAAACCCTACAAACATGATGTATTGGGAGACTTTCTATATTAATATACCATCTGTCAAGCCCTTGTCCACTTGTGTCTTGTTTGGAAGGTATGGCTAAAACGGAGAATAAGACAGATTGTAATTAGCATATGTGAAATCATAAATTATGTATAATTTATATAGGGATTCATGCTCATTATGCTCTCTTGTCAATGCATTCACTGTATGTCTTGATGTTAACATGAATTTTTTTTTCCCCACTGAATCTCATAACCATACATGCCTGATTTAGATTTTTATTTTAACTTTGCCGATTGTTATAACCCATAAGTAGACAATATACTAGACGTCGCTCCGTTTCCTGGTTGTATCTACTTATATGATCACATTCTGTTTTGACCTCTTTAGTTAAGCGTTGGATCAGAAAATGTCGTCATGAAGAATCCACATAGAAGGTCACAATTAACATTCATTGCTGTCGGTGGGTTGAGTTAAAAGAATAAGCTCGCTGAACGATGAATGCAACTGTGTCCCCTTTTATACGGGAGCGTCTAATATGGATTATGGATTCAAAAACCTGGATCACAAAGCCTATATCTAAATCATGCATATACTGGCTAGCCCAAGAGTTATAGCATATTATATTCGGTTTACCATTGACTGTTCGCTATGCAAATAAAGTGTGCAAAGAAAAGTCTATATGATGGTTGTATACATACATTGAAAAGATATATGTAACGTGTGTGTCCCCCCCCCCCCCCCCCCCATGTACAAGGATACAAGGCCTGTTTAATGGTCTTTGATACATTTGCTCAGTTCCAAGTCAAAAATTGTGCAGGACAGAAATGTAACAGTTGCTAAAAAAAAATCACAATTGTCAAATTTTCTTTGTATATTATGAATCAACAACGATTTAATAAACATTCTGCTCTGAAGTTTTTTCTTTCATTAAACTTAATTGCAATTCTTCTTAGGGTGCAATTAATGGCTCATGGGCTCTGATGTAAAAGCTAAGCCTGGTTCTCCTGCGCATCTACTCATAACAATTGGTCACTTCCCACCTGTACATTTTAGCAGCATTTACATTTCCCTTAGTCTCTACCTGGCCCCAGACTGCCTAAATACTCATTTACAACATGTCTGTGCACACAAACTTCCCATCCCACTATGGCTATCCCCTTTCAGTAATCCCCCATATAGTAATTATTCCCCTTTGTGCCACAGCTTCCTACATAGAATCCATTCTTGCTGTTGACCACCTTCTGTGTTCGCCAGTAAATGGTTACTTTTCACCTTTCTGACAGTGGAAGGCTGTGTATCATAAATCATCCTCACTGCAGTGCACCATAGGACAGGGGTAATACGTTTCTGATGCACAGACTTCCAACCATCAAAGGAAATGAGTAAAGAGATACATAAGTTTAACAAGTGTTAGACTGAACCCCATAGATGACAGCAGTGAGCCTTCAGATATCAATGACTCTTCTTAATTTCAGAGTCTCAATTATTTATTTAACCCCTATGCGCACCCTGGCGCATGTGACATGGTTTTATGGCTGCCATAAAACCAAAACGCATAAGAAAATGGCAATACTGCCGTTCGTTCTTCAATTCCACCTCGTTCTGAATTTTTTTTTTTTTTTTTTTTTTTTTTTCCTCTTTGGGATGAAGGGAGTAAAAAACAAACATGCGAAAATGAAAAATGTCCGTCACTTAAGTGTTAATGCTATGGCATTTGGTTGGATCTGAAGAACAGAGTCTGAATGGCCTATGGCAGTTTTCTAGTTCAGCCAAGCTCATGGTTCTGTAACATGGCTTAATGCAAGTGAATGCAACTCCCTGCACAGCCAGTAGTTGCAGATTCCATCGTACATGGAAAAATCGCTGAAGGTGCCTCAACGTTTAACACAGATCCGCATTTATTCTAAGAATCGGTAGGGTTCCAAAAAGCCAGAGCACATCAATTTTCACATGACAGCATATCATTGCAATATCATCACTTTAGTGGATAAATCCCCTTAATTTCAACTTATCTACTCAGAATACTTGAGAAAAACGACGCCAGGTCTGACTTTGCGGCGCTTTTGGGCTATGTCTGTTTCAGCAGCATAGCTACTGTACATGCTAAGGTCCAGTTCACATCTGCATTCAGGTAGGTCGCATGGGGACACCCGAATGGACTAGTGAAAGCACATGAACCCCATAGACTATAATGGGGTCTGTGTGCTTTCCGTGCATTGTCCGCACGAGTCATGAGGACAGGAAAGTAGATTGTGGAGTATTTTTCTGTCTGAATGTTCTGTGCAGAAAGCACACAGACCCTATTATAGTCTATGGGGTCCGTGTGCTTTCACTGCACACCTCTTGCCAATGCATTCGGTATTCTGTTTGGGAGGGGGGGTCCTCATGTGGACTCCCTAAACGGATTACTGAACTCGGATGTGAACGAGGCCTTAACTGTAGAATACACTAGTAGGCCACTCATTAAATCTCTCCAATTATTTTGCTGAATATTCAAACACAATATATGCAAATATATTTTATTAATGATATATAATGTCCACAACATATGGATGAAGCAAATCTTAACTTGAACTAAACCTTTAACTTGTTCCTGGTTACATATCAGATACACATTGGTACAGTGGGGTGCAAATATATGAAGTCATAGGAAAAGCTGGCTATAGGGCAACAGCACCACATTTTCTGGCAAATACTTTCAGACTTTTCTTTTACTTTTTATTTCAGATGGTTGAGTAGACAATACCAGGAGGCGATACAGCAATGACCCTCTGTGCTGCTGTGAGCAAGGGCAAAGCAATCAGCCATGAGCACAGATGGAGTGACATAGAGAATGGCTGGAGGACTAGCGTATAATGCAAACATACAGAATTCTGTATTCAGACAGTATTTCTCTTAAAGAAACCATTTAGTTAAAAATTGCTTTAAATAAAGGGAACATTCAATGTATGTTACAGTAACAATGACCTAATTCAACCTTATGTTGCACTGAATACAAGTGTATTTATTATTAGAGATGAGCGAACACTAAAATGTTCGAGGTTCGAAATTCGATTCGAACAGCCGTTCAATGTTCGTGTGTTCGAACGGGTTTCGAACCCCATTATATATATATTTATTTATTTTTTTTAAATATGATTTTTATTGAAAAGAAAGCTTTTACTATACAATAAAAAAAAGCAATAACAAACATAAGAAGAATCGGCATACGTCCAAGCAGTAGAATAGGCATCGCAAGCTGGAACTCCGGCCTGTAGCTCAAATACATGAATGACACAAACATTCGAACCCCATTATAGTCTATGGGGAACAGATACTCGTTAAGGGGGAAACCCAAATCCGTGTCTGGAGGGTCACCAAGTCCACTATGACACTCCAGGAAATGATGCCAACACCTCTGGAATGACACTGGGACAGCAGGGGAAGCATGTCTGGGGGCATCTAACACACCAAAGACCCTCTATTACCCCCAACATCACTGCCTAACAACTACACACTTTCCACATTCAAAAAAACCTCTATCAAAGTGGGAAAATACCTGGAAACCTTCTTTACTCCCCAAATGGATGGACACAAACCCCAATTTAAGCTCAACAAACAGTAACAACCACCCCTTTAAATCACGTTCCCCATGACAACCACAAATGGAATAGGCAATGGGAATTCCAAAAGCCCTCACCCTTAACTGTCATTTTGAGAGTGTGTGTGTGTGTGTGTGTGTGTGTGTGAGATGTGGTAAGACCTTCCAAAATTCACTTTTCTAGCCCTTAACATGAGCCCTTCCAAACAAAGTTACATGACCTTAAGCTGAGCTACCAGCAGAGATTGAGGCCCTTGGCATGAGTAGAGCCTTGCACCAGCAGTGTTTTTGGCACTTAGGGTGAGTTGAGCCTTGTACCAGCGTGTGTCCCTTAACATCAGGCGGGCCCTAAGTTCTGCGCTTTGCACAAAAGTTCCACATTAACTAGGCTGAATGGTACAAAGATTAGTAGGCCCGAGAACCAGGAACAGGTCTTGCAATGGCTGTCGGATAACGCTTAAAGCACATTGTCCACCAGCCAGTCAGCCTCTACCTCCTCTTACCCAACAGTCTTGTCCTCCTTCCACCCAAAATTCCCAATCTTCCCAGAACAATAACCCCAACTGTCCCTGCTCCCCAGAGCTGTTCTCCCTTCCTTTGACTGTACCGCAACCTGCCCCTCCATTTCGCGATTCCACGGACCTAACAGACGAGTATCTGTGTCCAGATGCTCAAACACTAGAGTCTCCTCCATCTCCGGTCGATTTGGTGGCGGATGACCAGCAACCCACCCTCATTGACGACGATGAGATGCAGTTGCTGTCAGGGCAGCCAGTTGACATGCGCATTGTGCAGGAGGAGGAGGCGAGACAGGAGTTGGAAGAGGAGGTGGTGGACGACGAGGACACCGACCCAACCTGGACAAGGCGGATCTCAAGCTGGGAAAGTAGTGTGGATGTTGAGGCAGGTGCAGCACCAAAAAGGATAGCTAGAGGCAGACCCGGAATGTCCGAAGATGTTCCCTTTTGTACCCAGCCCAGAAAAACTCCCCCATCGAGGGCACGTTTCTCGAAGGTGTAGAGTTTTTTCAAGGAATGCGCCGAGGACAGATATAGTGTCGTCTACACAATTTGCCTCTCGAAATCGAGTAGGGGCCCTGAGAAGAGCAACCTGTCCACCACTTCAATGCACCGTCATTTGGAATCCAAGCAATGGAATCAGTGGCAGGCAGCAACGGCAGGACAAACGTCGCCCGCCGTTCATGCCACTGCCTCTGCTCACAGTGCTGGCGATGCACTCCAGAGGACGAGCCAGGACATCACTTCATCTGCCTCCGCCACTTTGTTGACTTCTCCCTCATCCTCCCCTGTTTCTGTCTTATCTCCTTCTCCTGCACCATCAAAGGCACCATCAGGCGCTTCTTTACAACAACCCACCATCTCTCAGACATTGGAGCGCCGGCAGAAATACACCGCTAACCACCCACCCACGCAAGCCTAGAACGCCAACATCGCTAAACTGCTGGCCCAGGAGAGGTTGGCGTTCCGGCTTGTTGAAACTCCCGCCTTCCCGGACCTGATGGCAACTGTGGCACCTCACTATGCCGTCCCTAGCCGTCTCAACTTCTCCCGGTGTGGCGTCCCCGCCTTGCACCAGCACGTGTCACTCAACATCAGGTGGGCCCTTAGTTCCGCGCTTTGCTGCAAGGTCCACTTGACCACCGACACTTGGACAAGCGCCTGTGGTCAGGGATGCTGCTTATCTTTAAGGACAGGCAGGGTGAATGTGGTGGAGTCTGGTCCCAGGGTGCAAACTGAGGTACCCTATCTCCTCTCCCAGGCCAAAATTCATGGCAGGAGTAGACTGAAACCCTACGACGCTGCAACCTCCACCACAGCTACTAGCGGCAAACGCTAAAACACTGGTGTGGGGAGACGTCAGCAGGCGGTGCTGAAGCTCATCAGCTTGGGGGACAGACAGCACAGTGCCTCCGAGGTCAGGGATGCCATCCTGGCTGAGATGGCATTTTTTTTTCCCTGCTACACCTGGGGCCTGGCATTTTTACGCCTGTGATAATGGCTGGAACCTGGTAGCGGCTCTGGAGCTTGCCAGCCTCCAACACGTTCCATGTTTGGCCCACGTCTAACCTAGTGGTGCAAAGTTTTTTGAAAACATACCCAAATGTACCGAAGCTACTGTTGAAAATGCGGCGCTTGTGCGCCCACTTTTGCAAGTGCACAGGAGTCGCTGCTAGCCTAAAAACACTCTAGCAAGGCCTACATCTGTCCAAACACAGGCTGTTGTCCGTCATTCACACACGCTGAAACCCTACAATACCATATCTTGAGCAGGGTGTGTGAGCTGCACAGACCTTTGATGGAGTTCCATCTACAAAACCCAAGGGTTCCTCAAAGTCAGCTCCCAAAGTTTCTGCACCATGAGTTTCCAGGGGTGGCAGAGTTATGGCTAGGGGCAGAGGCATGGATAGGGATGATGTCTAGGGGCAAAAGCAGTGTGGATGTGGAGGCAAGCTAAGCAGGAAAAACTGGGGGTACAAGCTAAGGCATGGACTGGGGTGATGTCTAGGGGCAAAAGCAGTGTGGATGTGGAGGCAAGCTAAGCAGGAAAAACTGGGGGTACAAGCTAAGGCATGGACTGGGGTGATGTCTAGGGGCAAAAGCAGTGTGGATGTGGAGGCAAGCAAAGCAGGGAAAATGGTGGCTAGAGGCAAAGGGATGTCCATAGGCAGTAAGGGCAAAGATGCAAAACTCTCCCCTGTTTCAAGAATTTTTCTGACTTGTCTCCCCACAAAACATTCCTGGGAGGAGGGCTGAAACACCACCCTCCTCCTCCTCCGCTGTTAGATTGACCCCAGCTACGAGCTGAAAACGCTGCAACACTGGTGTGGGGAGACGTCAGCAGGCTGGGCTGAAGCTCATCAGCTTGGGAGACGGACAGCACACTGCCTCTGAGGTCAGGGATGCCATCCTGGATGAGATGGCAATTTGTTTATCCCCGCTGCCCCTGGGGCCAGGCTTTTTTGTCTTGTTGGAGGGCTCTGGAGCTTGCCAGCCTCCAACACGTTCCATGCCTGGCCCACGTGTTCAATGTAGTGGTGCAATGATTTTTAAAAACATACCCCAAATTAGCTGAGCTAAGGGTGAAAGTGCGGCACTTGGACACCCACTTTCCCAAGTCTACAGTACCTGGAGCTAGCCGCAATACACTCCAGCAAGGCCTACATCTGCCTGAAGCACCTACTGTTGTGCGAGGTCACCACACGCTCTAACCCTAGATACCGTATGTTCAGCAGGGTGTGTGAGCAGCAGAGACCTTTGATGGAGTACCAGCTACAAAACCCAAGGGTTCCTCAGAGTCAGCTCCCTCACTTTCTGCACCATGAGTTTCCATGGGTGGCAGACTTATGGCTAGAGGCACAGGCATGGATAGGGGTGATGTGTAGGGGCAAAAGCAGTGTGGACGTGGAGGCAAGCTAAGCAGCAAAAACTGGGGGTACAAGCAGCCGGTGGCATCATCACTGACAAGCACAGCTGTCTGTCAGCTGACAGGCTGACTTTCACCAAAATGAATAGACAATGGATAGACTCATCATATACATGTCAGTTACATGACAAATTTAGTGCAATTTGCAAGTCCAAGATGGGTTGGAGATCTGCGGAGAGGAATCTCACCACCTCTTGCGGGTGCCATCATTTGGAAGGCAAGCCCTGGGCTCAGTGGGTGAGAGCAAGCGCACTGTTGACAGGGCTGGCGCTGCAGTCCAGACCAGCAGCCAGGACACCTCCACATCTGCCTCTGACACTTTGGGGAGTTCACCCTTATCCTCACCTTTTCCTGCCATTTCTCCTTTTGTTCGCGCCATCATGCGCCTCTTCCCAGCAACTCCCCATCTCCCAAGCCTTTCATTTCATGCTAAAGTACAGCGCAACCCACCCACATGCCCAAGGCTTCAACGGCCTCATCTCAAGAAATCTGGCCCAGGAGATGTTGGAATCCCGGCTGGGGGACACTCTGCCCTTTTTGGGCAGAGTGTCTACTGCGCCACCGCACTGTGCCGTCCACACCAGCACTTTCCCCCAAACATGAGGCGGTCCCTAAATTCAGCGCTTAGCCCTAAAGTTCCATGTGACCAGTTATGAATGGACAAGTGCATGCGGACAGGGACGCTACCTTTCAATTTGGGCACAGTGGTTGAATGTAGTTGAGGCGTGGACCGGGTCGCATGTGGTGGCCTGACTTGTCTCCCCACACAACATTCCTGGGAGGAGGGCTGAAACACCACCCTCCTCCGCTGTTAAATTGACCCCAGCTACGAGCTGGAAACGCTGCAACACTGGTGTGGGGAGACGTCAGCGGGCCGTGCTGAAGCTCATCAGCTTGGGGGCCAGACAGCACACTGCCTACAAAGTGAGTCATGCCATCCTCGATGAGACGGCAATGTGGTTTTTGCCACTGCACCTGGGCCCAGGCATGTTGTCATGTGTGATAATGGCCGTAACCTGGGATCGGCTCTGTAGCTTGGCAGCCTGCAACATATTCCATGCCTGGGCCACGTTTTTAACTCATTGCTGCTAATCATTTTAAAAAGGTACCCCAATGTTCCTGAGCTACTGGTGAAAGTGTGGCGCTTGTGCGGATAGTTTTTAAAGTCTATAGTTGCCGCTGCTAGCCTCTATGCACTCCTACAACGCCTGTACCTGCTGGAACAACGGCTGTTGTGCGACGTCTCCACACTGCTGGCACTAAACATATCATGTGTTGAGCAGAGTGTGTGAGCAGCGCAGACCTTTGATGTAGTTCCAACTCCAAAACCCTCGGGTTCGTCAAAGTCAACTCCCTCAGTTGCTCAACCATGAGTGGCCATGGGTGGCAGACTTATGTGAAATCCCATCCCATCCATTGCACTGGACACGAAACATTAGCATGCGCTCAGCACAACTTCGGATATGGCAGCTGCGTTAAGCAGGGTGCAGGGTACAACACAGACCAGGCCCGAGCACCAGGAACAGGTGTTAGAAATACTGCAGCATCCGCCATTTCCTTCCAATTTTGGGGTTTTGGACCCTCCACCGACTTGTCTGGACCTAAGTGGGGATCATGAGACACAGTTGCCATCAGGGCAAGCTGTGGTCATGTGCGGTTTGCAGTAAGGGGCCAGTGCGCAATTGGAAAAGGAGTTGGTGGATGACGAGGCCACCGACCCCACATGGACAGGGGTGATGTCTAGGGGCTAAAGCAGTGTAGATGTGGAGGGAAGCTAAATCAACAAAAAAAATGGGTAGAAGCAAAGGCATAAACTGGGGTGATGTTTAGGGGCTAAAGCAGTGTAGATGTGGAGGGAAGCTAATTCAACAAAAAAAAACAGGGTAGAAGTAAAGGAATAAACTGGGGTGATGTTTAGGGGCTAAAGCAGTGTAGATGTGGAGGGAAGCTAATTCAACAAAAAAAACAGGGTAGAAACAAAGGCATAAACTGGGGTGATGTTTAGGGGTGAAAGCAGTGTAGATGTGGAGGGAAGCTAAGCAGCAAAAACAGTGGGTAGAAGCAAAGGCATGCAAAACTCTACCCTGTTGGAAGACTTATTCCTAGGTCTGGAACACGTTAATGGCCCCCCTGGACAAATTACTGCCACTCAGGGGCCTAGTGTCACCAGGAGGGACAAGTATAGGCGCATGTTGTGGGAATACCTGGCCGACACCAGCTCTGTCCTCTCCGATCCCTCTGTGCTCTACAGCCTACACTTATTTTCTCATCTTTTTTTCTGCACTGCACATCTCTTGCCTGCTTCCTTTGGGATCTTACAAGTGGTGGTCCACTTCCAAAGATGGTAATTTCACTAGACAGTGTAACGGGAGTAGCTGAGGGATCGATGTCTTAACCACTTTTTGGCACAAAATTAACTTCCAAAGCCAAATATGGTGCAAGTATATGATGCAAGGACACATACACACCTATCTCTGACACATTGGGGAGTTCACCCTCATGCGCCCTTTTGGCCTGCACCATCATGCGCCTCTTCCCAGCCACTCCACATTTCCCAAGCTTTTCATTGCAGGCAGAAGTACAACACAACCCACCCCCATGCCCAAGCCTTTAACAGCCTCATCGATAAACTGCTGGCCCTGGAGATGTTGGTGTTTGTTTATGCTTCTGGAGACCCAGGCCTTCCGTCAGCAGATGGCAGCTGGGGCACCTCCCTATGCTGGGCCTAGCCGTTACTACTTCTCTTGGTGTGCTGTCCCTGCCTTGCGCCTGCATGTGTCCCATAACATCAGTCGGGCCCAGAGCTCTGCGCTTTGCTGCAAGGTCCACTTGACCACCGACACATGGACAAGCGCCTGTGGTCAGGGATGCTGCAGTGCTTATCTTTAATGACAGGAAGGGTGAATGTGGTGGAGTCTGTTCCCCGGGTGCAAACTGGGGTGGCCTATCTCCTCTCCCAGGCCAAAATTCATGGCAGGAGTAGACTGAAACCCTACGATGCTGCAACCTCCACCCCAGCTACTAGCGGAAAACACTGTAACACTGGCATGGGGAGATGTCAGCAGGCCGTGCTGAAACTGATCAGCTTGGGGGACAGACAGCACAGTGCCTCCGAGGTCAGGGATGCCATCCTGGCTGAGATGGCATTTTTTTTTTTCCCTGCTACACCTGGGGCCTGGCATTTTTGCGCCTGTGATAATGGCTGGAACCTGGTAGCAGATCTGGAGCTTGCCAGACTCAAACACGGTCCACGCATGGCCCACGTTTTTCAACTTGTTGGTGCCATGTTTCTTTGAAACCTACACCATTGTGCCTGATATACAGGTCAAAGTGGGGCCATTTTCGTAAGTGAGAACTAGCCTCTGCTAGGCAGAAAACATTCAGAGCACACTCCTCTCATCTTCGCACCGTTGGCTGGCGGAGGAAGACGAGGGGGTTGGAGTGGCATCTGATGTCCCTGTCCCACACGAGGCTAGAGGGTGCACTTCAGTGCATCCCATTGCTTCACCACAAATGGTGTGAAGGGGAGTGGAAAATGGAGGAAATGGAGAGTGACCCTTACAGTTGGGGCCAGCAAAGGCATGCCAATTAACACACTGGCACACATGGCTGACTTCATCTTGGGTTGCTTTTCAACACATATTTCACATCATGAAGAACAAATAATACTGGATTTTTACAAGCCTTGAACCCCGGTCTAGGTCTAATGTCTGTTCCTTTCTTATATTAGGGGAGAGGGAAAAAAAATTACTTCAGTGATACATTTAGCGTACATAGACTGACTATTAATGTGCATCCCACTTAGTGTTGTTAGGGTTACACACCGTCACAACCTGGCTAAAGCTTCTATAGCTGTTAATAAAGTCAACATAACTTTACGGTATCCAAAAAGACAGCTGGTACCGACAGAGAGCAAGACAAATGTCAACCAAAGCTGTGAGCTCTGAACACCCACAGTGACTTTGGCGTCATCATCATTATAAGGGAGCGGGTGGTAATAAATAACTTGGCAGTGCCTAAAACCCAAAAAGCTTATACAACTATATTTACATTAAGATACACAAATGACACTTTTCAGTAGCATGTCATGAGACAAGCTGATAAGATCTTCCTTTGTGCAGTGCTATTTGAAAGTTAAACGCTGCCTTTATTTTAATTCTGGAGAAGGTGCAGACATTAGATTTAGAACATGTTGTCTTCATTGTCCAAATCCTCTATATAGGTAACGTGTTTTTCGGGCCGAGCTGTCTGGGAACGAGCTGGTGCAGCACTGACAACCTGGGTGAATATGGCAAGAGCCTGAGATGTAGGGTGAATGAATCCCCAAATTATTTGTGGAATTCCCAGTGAGACAATGGCACTATCTACCAGTAGCAAAAATTGTGGGTGCACGTAACCCCAATATATTCTTTGAATTCCCAGTGAGACAATGGCACTGTATAGCAGTAGCAAAAATTGTGGGTGCACGTAACCCCAATATATTCTTTGAATTCCCAGTGAGACAATGGCACTGTATAGCAGTAGCAAAAATTGTGGGTGCACGTAACCCCCATATATTCTTTGAATTCCCAGTGAGACAATGGCACTATATACCAGTAGCAAAAATTGTGGGTGCACGTAACCCCAATATATTCTTTGAATTCCCAGTGAGACAATGGCACTATATACCAGTAGCAAAAATTGTGGGTGCACATAACCCCAATATATTCTTTGAATTCCCAGTGAGACAATGGCACTGTATAGCAGTAGCAAAAATTGTGGGTGCACGTAACCCCCATATATTCTTTGAATTCCCAGTCAGACAATGGCACTATATACCAGTAGCAAAAATTGTGGGTGCACGTAACCCCAATATATTCTTTGAATTCCCAGTGAGACAATGGCACTGTATAGCAGTAGCAAAAATTGTGGGTGCACGTAACCCCCATATATTCTTTGAATTCCCAGTCAGACAATGGCACTATATACCAGTAGCAAAAATTGTGGGTGCACGTAACCCCCATATATTCTTTGAATTCCCAGTGAGACAATGGCACTATATACCAGTAGCAAAAATTGTGGGTGCACGTAACCCCCATATATTCTTTGAATTCCCAGTGAGACAATGGCACTATATAGCAGTAGCAAAAATTGTGGGTGCACGTAACCCCCATATATTCTTTGAATTCCCAGTCAGAAACTGGCACTATATACCAGTAGCAAAAATTGTGGGTGCACGTAACCCCCATATATTCTTTGAATTCCCAGTCAGACAATGGCACTATATGGCAGTAGCAATAATAGTGGGTGTATATAGCCCCAATTCTATTGCTAGGGGACTTGCAGGGTATTTCTGAGGTGAAGTTGGGGGGGCACACCGTTGGAACGGGGATTTGGGGTGTATATATGGGGTATACGGGAATACACTGTCAGTGTGTTCCATTCAGGATCCTGGGAAAGCTGGGTTGCGGCGATTGAGCCCGTCAGTGCCACGTTACACTGACAAGCTTCTCCCTGGAATTGAAGTTATATGTAAGCCCAATATATTCTTTGAATTCCCAGTGAGACAATGGCACTATATGGCAGTAGCAAAAATAGTGGGTGTATATAGCCCCAATTCTATTGCTAGGGGACTTGCAGGGTATTTCTGGGGTGAAGGTGGGGGGGCACACCGTTGGAACGGGTATCGGGGGTATATATCGGGTATACAGGAATACACTGTTAGTGTATTCCATTCAGGATCCGCGGAAAGCTGGGTTGCGGCGATTGAGCCCGTCAGTGCCACGTTACACTGACAAGCTTCTCCCTGGAATTTAGCTCTTACAAGAGCTGTTGGTTGTCTTCTCCTTCCTATCCTAGCCTGTCCCTGCCTACCCAGAATCTAAGCCCTAGCTAGCTGGACGGAAACCTCCGTCCTCGGTGAATTGCAAGCTCAGAATGACGCGAACCTGGGCGGCGCTGTTCTTTTAAATTAGAGGTCACATGTTTTCGGCAGCCAATGGGTTTTGCCTACTTTTTTCAACGTCACCGGTGTCGTAGTTCCTGTCCCACCTACCCTGCGCTGTTATTGGAGCAAAAAAGGCGCCAGGGAAGGTGGGAGGGGAATCGAGTAATGGCGCACTTTACCACGCGGTGTTCGATTCGATTCGAACATGCCGAACAGCCTAATATCCGATCGAACATGAGTTCGATAGAACACTGTTCGCTCATCTCTATTTATTATAAATGGATATCTGGGCTGTCATTTACCTTAGAGCTCACAATGCATGGTATATAATAATGGACCATGTAACCATTTCATCTATATGTAATGAATATTGTCTCACATTTCGGATACCTTTCCATGTGCCAGAGTGGTAGACTCAATCAGGCCAATTTATCATTCTTGTAGGGCAGTTTCTGACGTACAAGGCATGAACAAAGTCACAATTTTTTGTTGCACACTGATTTTCATGCAAAACTTGCAACTTATTGCATTTTGCTCCCTACTTGCTTTTAACTTCTGTAAAAAAAAAAAAAAAAAATTGGTCAGGAATAAAGGTGGGTCAGGGAACAATTGCCTTCCCCCAACAGATTTACTATATCTTGAAACTAAAAACAAGTGACTTGTAGCTGAAATCTGTGCAGGCCCTGAGCTGCTGAAGATTTGGATTCTGGCATCCAAGACCTCCCAAGATGCTCTAGAAATAATATTATTATATACTTATGAAGCCGGAGCCTTTAATCATTCTGGCACATCTCCCGCTAACCTCCATATGTACGACTTTCGAGTGACTGAATTTACTGGTTAACACGTGCCTTGCGCACTTATTGCTTGTCTTGTTGATTCTGATCGCAATGGTGGTTTATCCTACTGACACGACTATCCTATACCACTAGGTCTATGCAGGAGGCTCTGGTCAGCCAGTCTACAGCTGGCTGGGATATTACTGTAACATGACAATGATACAAGTGCAGAGCCTGCAGACATACTGATGTCATCATACAGGTTGTCATGATCATATTGCCTCATCATGCAGTGAAATATCTGGGCTGACGGCGATGTGTACCCTTTTATGAGACCACAGTGATTGCAATGTTTCACTGCTTTACCAGTTGGTCATGGTTATTCTCATACATTTTCCTTGATACAGTGGCCTGTATTGGAACATGATACCTTTTTCCACACTAAGACAAAGGTTGGATTATTGGAATACTCCTTTTAAAGGGGTTTCTTAGATACATACATTGTTGACCTATCCTTATGATAGCTCATAATCATGGGGTATTTTGCACCCAAGACCCCCACTGTTCACATGGTTGAAGAGGCCATAGTGCTTGGGTGAGTGTTGCAACGCTATATACCAATCACAGCACTGTACATTACATAGGTGCTGGGCTAGGTATAGAAGCTCAGCTCCATTCACAAGATTGAGCTATTGCTTTACCATGTGACTGATGAACATGACTTCATTGGCACAGGGAAGAAGCTGTGAGCGATGCAGTCTGCTCAAAAAACTGATCGGTGAGGTTCCTAGTGTTGGATCCCACCAATCCCATATTAATGACCTATCCTAAGCCTATCATATATTATATAAGTCCCAGAAAAAAACCTTTAAATTAGACCCCCGTATTGGCCTAGAGTTATCTATGGGCTGGCATTTTTGTCAATTAAAAAGTTGTAACACAGTATCATCTTTTAGTTTTGTTCTTTAAACCTCTTTATAGAATATTCCCTGTTCTTTCCATACACGCAACTCATGTAACATCATCACATGGGTAACAGTGCGTGCTTGAAGTGATACAAAGAATAAAATCGCCCCGTAGAGAAACAGGCCTGGCTTGTCCCCATTTTTTCATTGAATAGAAAAATTAATTTATGTAAAGTACATAGTGGATGGAAAGCTCCAGACTGCATGGAAATGAGATGTCAGGATTTAATCTCATAAAGAAGAAATGGGACGGATTATAAGCTTTAGTGCTGCAATAGTGTGTCCCACTTAGTAAAATACATTTGCAAGAGAGACAGAGGACAGGAACACAGAGAAAAAGCCAGGAATCCATGACCTGACTGCACTCATTTGTATGATAGGTGGCCAAGGTCAGCACCTCCTTAGTAAATTCTAGTATAAACCATTGTTTCTTTAATGTTTACAATCAATGACTTAATGTGAACAATAACGTATGTGTAGCTGGTAACAGAGAGTATTGGCTATACTGGCTATATTGGGGATTTTCAAGCATACACAGTTCAATTGTTGCTTAATGCAAGGAAAATAAGGTACTTTTTGGTTAAGACATCCACTCAGCATAAGGCCTCCTTCACACAACCCGTCACAGTTGTAGACCAAAGTAGGGACACATGCATTTCTATGGGACCAGACACAAGACCGCATTTTTTGCAACTGGGTGTCCATGCAATTATGAGGCATGTCCTATTTTTCCCTATATATGAGTAGGGGATCATAAAAGTATTTTTGTACATTCGTGATTGCGGTTGCCATCTGGACATTTTTTGCAAATTCCAGATCTGTGTTTGCGATCACAAAGGACCATTAGGGTTGTATGAAGGAGGCCTAACATAAATGTTGTTTTCCTGCAATACACATACAAACATAGTATTAGATATCATTTCTTGGTATGTTCTGGATGTTTGAATTGTAAACATTTAGGATTTACAGTTTAGTGTTGTCTTACTGAGATAGGGAAGTCCTTCCCTGAGAGAGACCCCTGGATAGGAGTATATTACTCAGCATTGATAATGACTTTCTATGCCATAGGCACTAATGCAACCCTATACTGTCAGAGATGTTAGCACTGCTGGATGGTCCCCTTGCTCTTAAAGGTGTTGTCCAGGCAAAAATGGAAAACCCTTTTAGGCTAAGGCCCCATGGGCCATAATCGTGCTCACCTGTACTCGATTCACCAGTGTCCTCCCATGTCTCTTGGTTCTTCGGATCTGGCGGCTTCTCCCGGGTCTCTTCCGTTTTTCGGCCTCAGCGGTCACATGAAGCCAGTCACTGACTTCAGCAGAACTCCAGAAGAGACCTGGGAGAAGCCACCGGAGCAGAAGAACCAAGATTTTTTTTTTTATTTCAGCCCCTGGCTGATTTAAAAGTTAAAAGGGTTGTCCATTTTTGCCTGGACAACCCTATTAAGTTTTCAATGGTTTCCATAAAGAATTTCAAATTCTGATTCATCTGACCACAAAATAGTTTTCCATTTTGCCTCAGTTCATTTTAAGTGAGCTTTGGTCCAGAGAAGATGGCGGCATTTCTGTATTCTGATGTATTACTTATTCTATACACAACAAAACGTTGCACTTGTTAATTGTTTGCTGAACTGAGTTCACAGACAATAATTTCTGAAAGTATTCCTGAGCCCATTTAATGATTTGCATTACCGATTTATGCCCATTTTCAAGAGGTGCCACGTGAGCGACCGTAGATCAAGACCATGCAATATTGATCCAAAGATCAACCTTGTCATTTGTGCACGTGGATTTCTCCATTCTCTGAATCTTTTGATGATATTATGTAGATGGTGATACTGTAGACGGTGGGATATGCAAAGTCTTTGCAATTGTAAGTTGTAGGTTGAGGAACACTTTTCTCTGAAATTATTCCACAATTTTTAGATGCAGTTTTTCACCGATTGGTTAACCTCTGGCTATCTTTGGTCCTGAGAGACTCATCCTCTCTAGCATGCTCTCTTCTCATTGACCTTCCTGATTACTTCATTAGTATCACTTACATTTCCAGCCTTTTGTTATTCTGGCCCAGATTTTTTTAGATCAATTTCTGAATGAGTGATTTTTTTTTTTCAAAAAGCTTCCAAAGTATATTTCCAATAAAAGACAAAAGAAAGCAGGCACTCACCGAATATTCCTAAAAATGTGTGCTTCATTCCAGGTTCCAATGGTAAAAAACAGCAGCAGTAATGGGAGGGAGATGCACAAGCCCCATATATGATACATATGTAACTGATTATACAAAAAATGGCAATACTAATGTATATGGCCAGTTTAAGATGAGGTTCCTGAAAAACCTCACAAATATGGGTTAGTTACTACCGTAAGTAATTCAAGGAAGGACAACCAGTGAGCCAGTAACATAGTCATGGAATCCAAGGCTCAATATTACATATTAATGCTGACTACTATAGAAAGATGTCAGGACATTTGTAACAGCTTGATGCTTATAAGAATGCATGTCCACTGCAAAAGTGGGCATGTCAGCATCAGAATTAGATCCTAGAGCAATGGCAGAAGTTCTACTTATGTTATATGCTATATCATATGGACTTCAGGGTGTGCGTGCATCTGTTAATACATCCTAAATTTATTAGAGTAGGAAGGCAAGCTGGCAAAGACGGTGTGATTCTCTTGGCAATGTCACACTAAGAATACTTGGGTTCTGGAATTTTCTTGCATATTACTTAGTGATTTGTTGGATATTACTTAGTGATATTACTTACTAGTGATTCGTGAACCGACTCATACCAAGCAGTTCCACTCAAATATTTCAAATTAAGTTTTTTTACGTCAAACTATAATGGCCACTGCATTATAGTCTGGGGTTTATTATGATCTCAATTTAAGGGAATTGCAATAGGAGCAATTCCCCAGTAGCTGCTGGTGAACCCCTGGGGGAAAGGCACCATAGACAGTGAGCCATAAGCTGAATTCCGACCACTGTCCCTTGCTGCATGCCAATCTTATCATAGCAATAGGCGGCAAATGGTCGACGGGCCCTTTCTATATAAATGACAACATAGAATGAAGATAAGACAAACAACAACAAAGGGAGGTCAGCTAGCCAAGGGTCCGGTAACAGTGAGCAATGCAGTACAGAATCAAAATCCAAGAGAGTAATAAAAAGGTAAGCCAGAGGTCAGAAATACAATAGTAGCAGACAGAGGAGCTTAACAGGGTCAAAGTCTAAGGACAGAGTCTCAATAGCCAGCAAGCCTGTGTGGGCTAATGACCTGTATGTAGGAAGCCAAAGACCTGCCCTAAGCTTGATTGGTAGACAGGCTGTCAATCACACAGCCAAGGCTAGAATTAACCATTTGATGAACAAATGGAAACAAGGTTCAGGAGATGGGTGTGGTGGAATTCAACCACAGAGGAGAGACAATAGAGCACTGTTCACAGAGTGCAACAAAAAACATCAAGCAAAGAATCAAACTTAACGCCGCAGCATGCTAACGGACGGTAGCGCAAAGACATTACACCCAAAGTATAAAGTAAAGTGAGCAAGTTTTCTTTGGATCAGTTTCAGTGTCAATGCACATTAGAAAGGGGAAATCAAGTGATCTCAGTGACTCTGAACAGGTCACGGTCTTCGGTGGGTGACCGTCTGGCCAGTATTTAAAAAAATCTCAACTTTCTAGGGTTTTTCTCATGCAATGGTGTCCAGAGTATAATGAGAATGGCATGATCAAAGAAAAACATCTATTGAAAGGGGATCCTGTGAACATAAACATTTCATTGATGAAAGAGATCAGAGGAGGATGTCAAGGATCTGGCTGCCAAACAGGTGGTGCACAGTCAAGCAAACTGAGTCAAATACAACACTGTTCCTCCAACTCGCAAGTCCAAACGTACAATTTGTCATTCCTTAGCATGGATGGGCTATATCCAGTTTATGTGTCATTACTGAGAAATAGAAAGACAAGACTCCCGTGGACAGAAAATCGGAAAAGTTGCAAAAATTAGATCATCGGTCAGTGGAAAAACATTGCCTGGTCTGAAGAATTCAGATTCCTGTTCCACCAAGCTGTGCAGAGTGATAAATATAGTGCTAAAACTGAGTTCTGCACTCATGTACTATAACTTCCCTGCATCAATTATTCCTTTATTGTAGTCTTTACCCCTGTACTATGACATTATTATCACTAGTATCCGTACCCTCTGCAGTGCTACAGGATCACTAGGTATTGTCTAGGCAAAAATGCTACAAATGCGCTGTCATGTGCTTATTATCCCATCACTGTGTCTATTGTCCTTGCAGTCACTTCCCTGTGCTTATTGTCCCTGTGCCGTCACATGACTGTGTTTATATTCTATTTGTTCACACTCTGTGATATGACTATAAAGGTTCATTCACAAGGCAGAATTTGGAGGGGAATTTGAGGTAGTCTTCTTCCTCTTGAATAACCGGCATTGTGAAATTCTGAGCAGAAAGCTAAAGCTGAGCATTGGTTTTCTGCTGCATGTTTGCAAACTGAGTAGCCTCATATACAATGGGGTAAATCTGGTATGAGGCCCGTGCTGCGGCTTCTGCAGTGATTCAGCTGTGGAAACCGCAGCAGGATCGACCAGGACGCTTCTTTTTTCAAACAGATTTCAGGCAGGATTTGGATTTTAAAGTAAAATCTGCCTCAAAATGAGCTACAAATTCCAGGGTGAACATACCCATTGAATTATTCCTATGCAGTGACATCAGTACGCAGAGGTCGGAGTTGCACCTGGGAGCTGATACATGAAACAGCCTAACCGTACATGAAAGGACTGAATTACTATATATTATATAAAAATTAAGTTTCGACACCCCACTGTCTTATTTTGCTGCTGAATCTAGGGACAATGAGTCATACCTCCGACACGGCCTTTCTTGGTCCCCTCACTGTACCTTTCCAGTATACTATGAACCAGTCCACTAATAGTTCTATGTACCGGAGATGTACAGTAGTTTCTCTCTTAGCCAGTTGGACAGGTTAGGGTATGTTCACACGGAGTATTTTGGAGAGGATTTTGACGTGGAATCTGCCTCAAAATCTGGTTCCATAAATGGCTCCGATTTACTTCAATGGGAGCCAATAGCTAGAAGAAAAAAGAAGCGAGCTGCCCTTTCATGCCATAGATTCCACGGCTAACTCAGCCGCAGCATCTGCGATGCAAGGCTCCCTCCCGATTAGGCTCATTCTTCAGGCCTAATCCAGAGCGGAATGCCGCAATGGGTTGCCAGTGCACTGTACCAGCATCCTGGCGTGGCTAGCCACACGGAAGTGTTCACATGCGGAATACAAATACCGCCGTGTGAACGGTACCCTTAGAGGCCCTTAAACTGACAGCGACGACTGTTAATTCATGAACCCCAATAGAGTTCTATTACAAAAGAGAAGTCACTTCCAAGTAAAATGGAGTAAGTAATAGAGATGAGAGAGTAGTATTATTAGTAGAATTAGTAGTATATTAGTAGAATATTCGATGCGCTTAACCCCTTGGTGTTTGACGGCTTACACGCATTCCTATGGCGGCAAGGTATTTGATCGAATACTACTCGCTCATCTCTAGTAAGTAGTTCTGTGATGCGATTATCTAACTAGGTCATCTTTTGTCTTTTTTTATTCCTGATCCAGGTGATGTGTGTATTTGGGTAGGGGGTAGTTGGAGAAGTTGTACTGTATATTAGTTCCTAGGCTGAGGCATATTCCATATGAACGCGGTTGTGTAACTGTTCCAAAAATTTATAAAGATTTTTTTTAATGTGTAAATAATAAAATATCACTCTTTTTCTAACCAAGCCATGCCTGCTTAACACAGTGGCGTAGTTCTAAATTCTCTTTCCAGATACAAACTAACACCGAGAGACACAGTCACGAATGGTGCTAATATATGTTTTGCACTACCCAACTACTTCAAGAAATCATTTAATGCTCAGTTAATAACGTTCAGTTACTACTGCCATTCCGTGCTCAAAAAAAGACTCCTTGTACAGGGGGCAATGAAGCTTCTACACTGTGCACCAGTACATATGTACACTATACATACAAAGACAAAAATACATGTAACTAGATACCCTACATTTCTGTATTGTCCACTAGATCCCAGCTCATCCTCCTGTGGCCTATTTTAATAATGTAGGGACTAAATGGGGGTCTGAAATCCGAGGCCAAAGCACAGTAAATATCCATGAAGATCCATTGTGACCGGGAGATTATTCACCTCTGACACACCATAGACATATAATGAAAGAAGACTGGGGTCAGGACTAAAGAGGGCAGAGATGCCCATGCTTCCTGCACTCTTGGTACAGGTTAAGAAAAAACGCTCTACACAATGCGAGGAGTTTTCTTTCCATTTTGTAAATTGCACCAAAACACTGCAGAATAATGTTCTCCACACAGGGGAAAGTTACTAAGCAAAATATGCCAGAATTCTATTGTCATTTGCACCAAAAAAAGTTTTAACATTCCCTGTGACACATTTATCAAGCGCTTTACTGTAGACACTTTTTTAGTCACATATGGTTTGTACAACAAGGGGAGTGGTTTAAAGAGAAAGTGACATGCTTCATGGAGAGTGAAGGGCCTGCAATGTCACTACTGCTGTATCCCTCAAACTTTGTCCCTATCCACTGGCTCTTATCCCAGGGTAACAGCTAAATACTAAACTTGGTAAGGAGCTTCTGACGTCAGAAGGTTACATGGTATTGTCTAGTCATATGACTGAGTAGGCGTGTCTTTGCTTCTACATGAAGAAAGTTGTATGAGTTGTATCCCATGCAGTGGAGGAAGATGGAGAGATGTGGGGTGCAGGGTGTATTGTGCGGAGGGCGAGAGATGTGGGGTGCAGGATGTAGTGTGTGGGGGGGAGAAATGTATGGTGCAGGATGTACTGTGTGGGGGTGAGAGATGTGGAGTGCAGATGTGGGGTGTAGGATGTACTGTGTGTGGGGAAGAGATGTGGGGTGTAGGATGTACTGTGTGTGGGGAAGAGATGTGGGGTGTAGGATGTACTGTGTGTGGGGAAGAGATGTGGGGTGCAGGGTGTTCTGTGTGTGGGGAAGAGATGTGGGGTGCAGGGTGTTCTGTGTGGGGGGGGAGAGATGTGGGGTGCAGGGTGTTCTGTGTGGGGGGGAGAGATGTGGGGTGTAGGATGTACTGTGTGTGGGGAAGAGATGTGGGGTGTAGGATGTACTGTGTGTGGGGAAGAGATGTGGGGTGCAGGGTGTTCTGTGTGGGGGGAGAGATGTGGGGTGCAGGATGTACTGTGTTGGGGGGAGAGATGTGGGGTGCAGGATGTACTGTGGGGGGGAGAGATATGGGGTTCAGGATGTACTGTGGGTGAGGAAGAGATGTGGGGTGCAGGGTGTACTATGTGGGGGGAGAGATGTGGGGTGCAGGATATACTGTGAGGGTGAGAGTTGTGGGATGCAGATATGGGGTGCAGGGTGTACTGTGGGGGGGAGATGTGAGGTGTAAAGTGTACTGTGGGGGAGAGATGTGGGGTGCATGGGTGTACTGTGGGGGGAGAAGTAAGGTTCAGGGTGTATCCAAAGGGAAATGGATGGGAATGGGCAGAGTCAATTTAGAAGTGGGTGGAGCTAAATTTGCTGCGGTGCGCATAGCATATACCCACATTTTGTCCCTCTTTCTGTCCTCTAAACATTGGAAGGTATGCAATAGAAGTGAATAGGGTGACAGTCACAAAAGTACACCAGAGCTCAATTCACACTGAGCAGGCAGAGAAAATTTTGTCCCCCATTCTCCTGATAGTTGGGGACCTGGCTGTTGGACCTTCATCAATGTGCAACTAATTCCCTTCCCTGTAGATATGGGATAAGTGTCTGTAATGGCACAACCCCTTTAAAACCATTGTATGGGGAGTATTTATTCACTTACCTGCTCGGGAGGATGGACCCACCACACGGTCACATGATCAGAGGCAGCGTTGGGGTCTCCTCAGATAGCTCTGTCCACTCATCTCCCGATCTCACAGGTAGATCATTGCCTGCGCTATAGCAGCTGGTTTTACCATAGTCAACCACCTCCATAGCACAGGTAATTCATTACCTATTATATCGAGGAAGGAGGGGAGACCTGGGAAGAAAAAACACTGCCTCCGATCACATGACCCAGAGGTTGTGATATCGCCAGAACCCATGGATCCATAAATTGCATCCTCGGCAGGTAAGTGATTAAATACGCCCTGGACAACCCCATTAAGAAGAATAACACAGCAGTGCATAAATATTACCACCATATAGTTCAGTAGAATATCATAATACTAAGCCATTTAGCCATATTTAGTCTTAGAGTTGATGTCTTAGGTTGGCTGGGGTTGTTTCAAGGTTGTGTGCCAAGATATGGAGAATATGGAACTGCTGGCATACAGTGTAGGAGAACAATATCCATACCTCCCAACTTTTGAAGAACCGAAAAAGGGACAAAATGTGTACCACTGCAAATTTAGCCACGCCCACTTTTGTGTTGACTCCGCCCATTCTCATTAATTTTTCATGTGCCCGCACACAGTATAATCCTCCTACAGTCACCCGTAAATTATATGTCCCCCCCTCTATCTCTCCCCCAGTTTCATATACACCCTTCATCTGCCCCCAGTTTCATGTTCCCCCTCCATCTCTGCCCCCAGTTTCATGTCCCCTCCATCTCTTCCCCCAGATTCATGTCCCCTCAAACTCTTCCCCCAGATTCATGTCCCTCCATCTCTGCCCCCAGATTCATGTCTCCACATCTCTGCCCCAAGATTCATGTCCTCTCCATCTCTTCCCCCAGATTCATATCCTCTCCATCTCTGCCCCCAGATTCATGTCCCTCCATCTCTGCCCCCAGTGTCATGCTGTCCTCTCCATCATCTGCCCCCAGTTTCACGTTCCACCACAGTGTAAACTGGATGCAGATCTGAGTTGAAATCGGGACATACCTCCCTCCAACCGGGACCGCGGGACATGTCACCGAAATTGTGAATGTCCCGCGGAAATCAGGACGGTTGGGAGGTATGCAATATCATGCTGAACAACAGGTAGACAGATCCTATGTATAATGCTAAGCATGCAATTTCTATCCCACGATTGCCAATTTCATCATATACACTAAAACAGAATGAATGGCATCAATATGGCTTGAATTAGAAGGTCTTTGGCAATATAGGCATATCCGTCTAGTCTGCTTTATGAGAAACATGAGGCATAGGGAAGAGTGCTAAGTTCAGAGCTCTCTCTTAGCGGTGCCAGGGTCCTGACAGGAAGCGCTATACAATGGAGTGACAACATCTGATTTATAATTTCAGGTTAAACGTCATTGTAATGCATGCTGAGTGTTCTCTCAGCGCTCACATGCAGGTCTAATTAGCTATAATTAGTCAGCTGCTGTTAATTACATGCTTGAGCATAGTTAATGAGGATGTGTGAATGAATCCTTGCTTATTTAGGAATGAGACTGCCATCTACAGGTCAGAATACAGAAGGCGAGCCTGAGTTATTGTCACATTCCTCGGAAAATTAAGAGATAAAACCAAACCTTTCCTTTCAGGAAATAGGACTCATGGTTATCTGTGTAGAAGAGATTGGATACCTGTTTAATGGGTGAATATTTCAGGAATATACACAAGTTTTACCCACAAGTTGTCCCTGTGATTGGAGCGCTCTCAAAATATCACCCGAAGAGAGGACTGGACACGGCATTGGAGAGCCAGAGAGGTTAGGAAAGGTTAATATCACAGTTTTTTTTTTTTCTGCACCTCCACCGGGCCTACACTTATTGTACTTTGTAATCTGAAGAGACCCCAGACTAAAATAACGATTCATTGGTGGAGAACCCCAAGAATTTCATGTTCATTTGTAGCCTAGATTTTTGAAAATTTGTAACAAATGAGGCTCATTATGAACTGGTTCGTTGACCTCTATATCTGTTCTATATACAGTTAGGGCCAGAAATATTTGGACAGTGACACAAGTTTTGTTATTTTAGCTGTTTACTAAAACATGTTCAGAAATACAATTATATATATAATATGGGCTGAAAGTGCACACTCCCAGCTGCAATATGAGAGTTTCCACATCCAAATCGGAGAAAGGGTTTAGGAATCATAGCTCTGTAATGCATAGCCTCCTCTTTTTCAAGGGACCAAAAGTAATTGGACAATGGACTCTAAGGGCTGCAATTAACTCTGAAGGCGTCTCCCTCGTAAACCTGTAATCAATGAAGTAGTTAAAAGGTCTGGGGTTGATTTCAGGTGTGTGGTTTTGCATTTGGAAGCTGTTGCTGTGACCAGACAACATGCGGTCAAAGGAACTCTCAATTGAGGTGAAGCAGAACATCCTGAGGCTGAAAAAAAAGAAAAAATCCATCAGAGAGATAGCAGACATGCTTGGAGTAACAAAATCAACAGTCGAGTACATTCTAACAAAAAAGGAATTGACTGGTGAGCTTGGGAACTCAAAAAGGCCTGGGCGTCCACGGATGACAACAGTGGTGGATGATCGCCGCATACTTTCTTTGGTCAAGAAGAACCCGTTCACAACATCAACTGAAGTCCAGAACACTCTCAGTGAAGTAGGTGTATCTGTCTCTAAGTCAACAGTAAAGAGAAGACTCCATGAAAGTAAATACAAAGGGTTCACATCTAGATGCAAACCATTCATCAATTCCAAAAATAGACAGGCCAGAGTTAAATTTGCTGAAAAACACCTCAAGAAGCCAGCTCAGTTCTGGAAAAGTATTCTATGGACAGATGAGACAAAGATCAACCTGTACCAGAATGATGGGAAGAAAAAAGTTTGAAGAAGAAAGGGAACGGCACATGATCCAAGGCACACCGCATCCTCTGTAAAACATGGTGGAGGCAACGTGATGGCATGGGCATGCATGGCTTTCAATGGCACTGGGTCACTTGTGTTTATTGATGACATAACAGCAGACAAGAGTAGCCGGATGAATTCTGAAGTGTACCGGGATATACTTTCAGCCCAGATTCAGCCAAATGCTGCCAAGTTGATCGGACGGCGCTTCATAGTACAGATGGACAATGACCCTAAGCATACAGCCAAAGCTACCCAGGAGTTCATGAGTGCAAAAAAGTGGAACATTCTGCAATGGCCAAATCAATCACCAGATCTTAACCCAATTGAGCATGCATTTCACTTGCTCAAATCCAGACTTAAGGCGGAAAGACCCACAAACAAGCAAGACCTGAAGGCTGCGGCTGTAAAGGCCTGGCAAAGCATTAAGAAGGAGGAAACCCAGCGTTTGGTGATGTCCATGGGTTCCAGACTTAAGGCAGTGATTGCATCCAAAGGATTCGCAACAAAATATTGAAAATAAAAATATTTTGTTTGGGTTATGTTTATTTGTCCAATTACTTTTGAGCTCCTAAAATGTGGAGTGTTTGTAAAGAAATGTGTACAATTCCTACATTTTCTATCAGATATTTTTGTTCAACCCTTCAAATTAAACGTTACAATCTGCACTTGAATTCTGTTGTAGAGGTTTCATTTCAAAACCAATGTGGTGGCATGCAGAGCCCAACTCGCGAAAATTGTGTCACTGTCCAAATATTTCTGGCCCTAACTGTATGTATGTTGTCTGTTCTGATTTTAGTCTGCATTCACATTATGCATTTACCTGATCCTATGTTGCCCTGCGCCATAGTCTTTCAGCTGCCTGGTCAGTTTCGACCAAGAGATAGCGTCCTGGCAGATTTCAAGCAGCAAAGTCAAGATCCTTGTCTAGGGGATTCTGCACATTATAGTTTGTGTCACAGCCCAGATGGAGGGACCCGGATGATGGGAGTAATAGTGGCAGATGATGAGACACCAGCTAGGCCGAGCACACAACCTTGCTCCCCAGTTCCACTCCTAGGCTGGACACCAATGAGGGTGGAGGGGAAGGGCGGGTACTGCAGCACAACATGATAGTGGTGGTAGTAATTTCCCCTGGGGCGCTTCCAGTTGGAGAGGGAACCTGTCTACTCTGAGCTGTTGTGATGAAAATTGGAAGGGCCCTGATGGTAAAGCAGAAACAACTCAGGCAACCAGATGTGCAGTAAAAACAGGGTGTCACTTTACTCAGCAACTGAACAGGTAATACAACAAACAACTTCCAAAAAGGGGTTGTAGTTCTCCAATCTCTGGTCTTAGGAGGGTGCCCTAGGATGTTTAAAGTGGATCTTTCATGTCCTCAGGCACATGCAGTGTTATATACTGCTAGAAAGCCGACAGTGCGCTTAATTTGGTGCACTGTCAGCTTTCCCATTATGTGTCCCATGGCTGGAGATATTGGTGCATTTACCGATAGTTCTTCACTGTCAGAAAGTTGGTCCTGACAGTATAGTTGGGCTGTGAGGAACGCCTCCCCCTTACAGTACTCGTCCATAGCTCTGTACTGTCAGAGGGACGTTCCTTACCACCCAGCCCTGATGCTAAGCTGTGAGGAATGCCTCCCCACCTCCTGTAGTACTCATCCATAGACTAGTACTGGGGGACGTTCCTCACAGCTGTGTCATGGCTGGGCAGTATGGAATGCCCTTCTGACAGTGAAGAGATATCGGTCACGACACCAATATCTCCATCCCCAGGGCACATAATGGGAAAGCTGACATTGCAGCTTTGTAACGGTATATAAAACCGCATGTGCTCGAGGACATGGAAGATCCTCTTTAAGGCTGTAAGAATAACCCCTCTCCTCTCCAGCAGTAGATACTGGGGGCTGTAGTGCAGGGTAATCCTGACAGGAATCTGGTTACTTTGTATACTTCTCCTGTCACAGGACTCCACTGCTCCTCCTGGCACAAAGTCTAATCTTTAGACAGCTGAACTCCCCTGCTCAGGGCTGTCTCTGGTAAAGGCTTGGGCTGAACCTTCCTCCTAGGTGCTGTATGGAAAGCCTTTGAAGCTCAGTTCATAGTGCTACCGTAGCTCGCACTGACTGCTTTGCAAATCTCTACAGTCTAAACTCAAAGAGGAAGTGACTAATCTGACTGCAATGGCTGCCCAGGAAACAAAAGACTCCTCAGACACCATCCTGCAGCCTGTGACAGGCCAGGGCCGTACCAAGTACAGGGTTTGAGACACAGGGGGGAACTATAGAGATGCAACATGGGAAAAGATGCAAAACTAAATAATAAATGGTACATAGAACACAGAAGAAAGGACATACAAACACAACCCAGAGCAGGGCCGGAGTTTAAAATTCTGCAGAGTTTTAAAGATTTTCTCTAACTTTCTTAGTGGTGACAGTCTGTTGTCTTGATCGGTTGCCAAGGATAAGACCACTAATGCAGAAACTTTCTATGGTCTGGGACTTGTCAGGAACCCAGATATGATTTTTGCTGACCTAAGCCAGTCCAGGACAAGCTGTCCTGGACTGGCTTAGTGTCACCGTGTCAGCAACCCGGCACGGGAAGCGAGCGGTGGCTTGGGGAGGCCCTGTGGAGGCAGCGCTGCTCCACCGGCCTCCCCTCACGCTCAGGCACACAGCAGGTCCTTTCACTGCCTGCTCTCTGCCTGCTAACAACGCTCGGCCCCGCCCCCGCTCCGCCCCCTCCTCCGGGGGGGGGGGGGGCGGCTTTCTGTCGTCTGCCTCAGGCGGCATAAAAGTTAGGTTCACCCCTGGTCCCCTTATATAGTATAGTTCCTCCCTTATAATAGCACCTTTATAAACAATAGTCCCCCCTTATAATTTAGTATCTCTGCTGCAAGTCCTGAACACTTGTTCTATTCATGTATGTTGTGTGTTCTGATTTTAGTTTGTATTCATGTTATGAGTTTTCTTGATTCTGTGGTACGCTGCATCATAGTCCTTGACCTTCTTGGTCAGCTGTCACCAACTACGGGACCACTACAAAAGAGAGCGACCTGCCAGACATCACACAGTGAAAACCAGATTCCTGTACAAGGGTTAAAGGGGGTTTCCAGGGAGTCTGCTTAGACAATGTCTTTAGGAGTAGCGCCATTTTGGTGACATTGTCAATGTGGGTGCACAACCCACTGTCCATTTTAATATGTAAATGATTTAACCTGTGAACCGAACAAAGAACCTTAAACTGTGCTGCTCGCTTAATCCACCTCACCCCCCGATCTTCATCGGCTGCTCCTCTCTGCCAGTCCCTCCACTGGTTACCCATAGCCCAGCGAATTGAGTTCAAGCTACTAACGCTAACATACAAAGCCATCCACAACCTGTCCCCTCCATATATCTCTGACCTCATCTCCCGCTACCTGCCCACACGTAACCTCAGATCCTCCAACGACCTCCTACTCCGCTCTGCCCTCATCCGCTCCTCACACAACCGTCTCCAAGACTTCTCCCGTGCATCCCCCATACTCTGGAACTCCTTACCACGACACATAAGACTGACCCCCACAATCACAGGATTCAAGAAGGCCCTGAAGACTCACCTATTCAGGAAGGCCTACAACTTCCAATAACACTATCACCGCACCACCATCTGTACAGTCTCCCCCTCTCATTCTGTCTCTACCCCCTTCCCTCATAGATTGTAAGCCCTCGCGGGCACGGCCCTCTACCCCACTGTGCCAGCCGATCACTGTTAGTATGATATGTACCTGTATATTTTGTGAATTGTATGTAACCCCCAAATGTAAAGCACCATGGAATTAATGGTGCTATATAAATAAACAATAATAATAATAATAACATAGATCCACTGCTTACAGGAAGGAAGGCTAATTTCATCACCAAGTTCTGAAGCATTATTTTACTGTCCGCATTGTATAATAATGGAACCTGCTCCAGTAGGATTTAGTAATGATGGAGAGGGTAGCAGCTTTATATAAAGAGCTACATTTCTACCTTGTAAACTGCAATATATAGGGCTACTGATATTAAGATATTCATGCAGGAATCTGTCCAGTTTCTAGCGGTCTGGAAGGATTTTTTTTTCAGGAACGGCCTCTCTGCGCGTCTTCTTCCATAGCTGGATTCAAACTTCTACGCATAAGCAGTCGGCTCTGCCATCAGGACTCGGGCAGAGCCGACTGCAATTGCGCGCTGCCATTTTTTTGTGGCCGCTTACCCCAGCTTACTGGCCTCTTACACCAGGGGGGCATGCGCAGTCAGTTCTGCCCAAGGCCCAATGGTAGAACCAACTGCGCATGCATAGAAGTTTGAACCCAACTCCGGAAGAAGACATGCAGAGAGCCCGTTCCTGAAGAAGAGAGAGGCGGCGCTGAAGACAAAAATCAGGATTTCTACCGAACGGTGGCGCAGAGAAGACATCTAAAGGTAGGAGAAGAATAGCCTTTCTTAAGGCTTTTCCTACGTGAGATCGAGAAAAAAAAGTGATTTTAATCCCTTTAATATTGCTTTCTCCATCACCTATATATGTATCCTTCCATACTTTTCCTCTTGACTGGACTGAACTTGCCCAGATATGTGTTGTGTAAGATAGTTGTTCAAGACAATACTGTGATATTAATATCCATTGTATGTGTTGTTAATTACTGTCTTTTAGGGGCTTTGTTAGCATGTCACAATATTGTATTGACTGGTTGGAGCCCTTGACCAAATATGAATTATATTAAAGGGGTATTCCCATTTGTGGGAATGGTGGAGATGAGAATAGTCTTATCTCCTCTGCCCTAACTCCCTAAAGTGGTAAGGAGTTACAAAAACAGACAAATGAAAGCCCAGCTGTTGTACTTCGGCTTGGCCTTCTGTGTCAGGAATGACTGACCTGTGCTGGGGTCAAGTGATGAACTATCTTAAATAGTCGTAAAATATCTTAATTAGGTCGTGAATATTAGAAGTGCCCTTGGTACCAGAAAAAGTCTTTAATTCAAGCTTCTGTGGGGTGTGCTGAAAAACCAAAGCCAATGCTTGGAGGCTCCAAGTCACATTGTACTGGTCTTAAATAGTCTGCTACTAACATCCTCTGGGCTTATTACTTTCAAGAAAACGTTTCTAAAAGGGTTTGTCCAGGTCCTGAAGATAATTTATAGTGATGACCTATTCACAGGATCAGATACTGAACAAACAATGGGCTCCAGCCATGTTTAACAGGAATTTCAACTTTAATAAACCACATGAAATCCAGATAAGACATTACCCCAGCAAGACTTTCTTATGCATTTCAGGTTTATAACAAACCCTTGTTGTCATAGGATGGCCATCAGTATCAGAATGTTCGGGGTCCCAGCCCGAGACTCCATCCCAATCACATATTTCGGCCACTGGAAACAATGTACTAGGTATACAACCAGAAGCAGCTCTTTTCCTTTTCAAATGAATTGGAGTGGGGCCGCAGCTCCAGGTACACTGTATATAGCATCAGGATCCTTTCACTGTAGTGGTGGCAAATAGAACTGGTGCTCTTCCCCCATTGACTTGAATAGACGTTGAGCTGCTTCTGGCCATATACCTAGTATATGGCTTCTGGTGGCCAAAACAACTGACCGGTAAAGGGTTTACAACCAATCTGATACTGATGATCTATCCTGTAATAGGTCATCAGTATCAGTTATCTACAGGTCCTGGACAACCCCTTTAAGTACTGTATGAGAAAAGTAGTGCTATGCGAAAACAGAATTTGTTAACATGCTTTTATTAATATGAACTTCCACAATCTCATTTGTACAGCAGATGTCATAGAATAGTATATGAGACAGGTCGAATTTTGTCAATGTTCCTGGTTTTCCCTTAAGATTCTAGGCCACTGCTCGTCATGGTATAAACATGTATGTTCGGCCCTAGTGAATACTGTTTTTGAATAACCAAGGAAATAAAAGAGCCTTAACTGAACCCAGATTCTGGCATGACAACAGGTTCAATCAATAAAAGGGACCATTACAACTATTAAAAGCCAACCAATCTAAAACTGACAACCGTATAATGTTTATGGCCAGCTTTCCTGGTCCCTGGAAAGCTAGGCAAGGCGCCTTGGTCTCGGTCATTATTTGATTATCGTGTGTAAGCAGCTATAGTAGAATACCTTTCCAGATTGGTGGTCCTATTAAGGGTTAACATCTTTGGTTGATGTCTTCCACAAACTGCTTTGATCATTCCTTACGTCTTTTCTCTGGCCGTCTTCCACCGGTAAACTCATTTCAATCCTCTCAGTGGACGCCCTCCTAACCAAAGGAAATTCTGAAAGATGACAGAATGGAATAATCCTGCCGAATCTGCGAAGTTGGATGAGAGAAAATAAACTGTGACTGTGTTAAGAAATCACTACTGATATTTTTATAATATATCGTTTTTGGCTGCAGATGTTGCAAGGATCTGAAGTCTTGTTCCCAAAAATACAACCTTGCCAAGTAAAGTTCTCCAGAGGAACATAATTCATAGGAAACAAATTGGAGATGACTTTTCCTGAGCTGTAAGACACATTCAAAAGAGACTTTTAACAATGCGGCCCAGTTTTTAAGTTTGTAAAATGAATTATGGCCGCGGCCTGCAATGATGAATCAGGGAGCGTCTCCCACTGCCAATAATTCACAGTAGCTTAAATAACTGTGTAACCCGCAAGCGTGGTGGACCCTTGTAAACCAGCCATAAATGCAGAAGAAATGAATTAAAGCCATACATGTTGTTTCATCTCCATGTCAGGTGAAAGTTTTCAATCGGCTTCAAAAGAAAAAAAAAACAAAAACATAAAATACTTTAATTTGTATAAATACAGAATGCAGTAGATTTTTTTTTTTTTTTTTGTAAAAAGCAGAATTTGAGATGTAACGTTTTCCCGGCACACCATTCATGTCAAACTTATTTTAATTCATTGGCAAAGAAAATGAAGTCATGTTATCTTTAGCGCTTGCAATAGCCACACGTGCACTTACATCAGGTCATATGAAACCGTGCAGTGTTTTCTTATATAGAGAATTATTCTGTGATATGGGCCTTATTTCATGGACAAAGACATAATTCTCACCTAACGTTCCATGAAGCATGCATTCCAAAGCTAGCTGAACTCTTAAAGGAGAGCATGGCGACAACTTCGTTAAAGGGGTTAACCAGTCAAAAAAATATTTTCAAAACAGCTCGGAGTGGTGTACAAAAATAAAAGAAGTCATACTCGCCTCTCCAATCCCCCACTGTAACATTGCAATGCTTCTTGGCCCCCATTCGTCTCTACTCCTGTGGCCGAGATGACGTCCTGACACATGGATTAGTCACTGTCAGCAGAGGTGACCCACTACAGTCATAAGTTTGTGTATCAGAACATCATCACTTCAGCGGGAAGCAGAGACCAATGGGGTCTGGAAAAGGGAGTGGCAGGTGACGGCGAGGTGAGTATGATTTCTTTTAATTTTGTACACTAATCTAATCTATTTTGACGCAAAATGGCTGAACTTCCCTTTAATCATTTTCTGCAATACTACACATACAGGAGAGGCAATGACACAACCAGAATTACATGGTAAAGCCTAGAATACAGCTAGCAATACTACTAGAACAATGACTACACATTAGTCTCATACATGGTGGGCCACAATATCGCAGAATGTCTGTATGAGCTATCACATAGGATAATATCATAGCCTAAATCCTCATTCTGGAGATTACTTAAACGGAAGTTTCAATCTGCAACTATATATCCCTTTGGCGCCGGCCCCTGAGTGGCTGGCTGCCTGATACAGTGCTCCAAGCTGGGAGCAATCTATAGCTTTCCTTTTTCACTCTTTTTCTCTGTATCTTCAAGAATCCTGTAACCAAGCAAACTAGCACTATGAATTAGCAACTATAAATCGAATGGAAGATCCTGTGGAGTATTTTGTTCCTTTTGTTTCTATTGTTAACCATGGACAATGACTCAAGACCTGGACATGTGCACATGTGCCTGTTACCATCCCCCCAAGAGCTAAGGACAGCATGGACACCATGTGGCATGAAGGAGAAACCTGCATGGAAGCGTGGACTTCTTCTTTTCAAGGAGATGATTTTTGGTGTCTATTGCTGATGCGTGAAGATACCTACAGCTGACTGGTATTTCTTTCTTTTACTGTGGACACGTGGGACTCTGTTACAGCCTGGGAACCTACCATCACCCACCTACCCATGTGTTTATGGAAGCTTGGCAAGAGAGCAGCACCCTGTCTACCTGGATGGCTTCAGACCTCTCTGGGCAGTAGAACACAGTGGTAAGAAGAAAGGAGGATGAGGGCTTGTGATGAAGGATATTTGGGGGCTTTTTTTTTTTTGTGGTTAATGGACAACAGCGCTGATGCAAGATACCGAACTATCAGCTGTGAGCATAAGATCTCACCACCTACCAAAGGAACTGCCACATGTTATCATGATAGCTGCATATGTCCCCCACCTCTGCAAAAAAACATGTTATCTACATGCTGTGACTCCCCTCCTCATGTCCTCCAACCACGGTCGGGCTGTATTACTAACATCACTTCACACAGAGAACTAAATGATCCTGCAGTGTGTCTGTGTTTCTTTCTTTTTAGTTGCTATGATTCCTAGGATTTCTCTATCTGCCATGAGCTTGTATGTGTTTTTCTCTCTTGTTATATACTACTGTACCATCTATGAAACTGTATCACTGAAATTTCCCCATTGTGGGACTATTAAAGGATTATCTTATCTTATCTTATTCATCTAGGATACTGGTGGCCAGTAGTACTGTCAATACTCTTTCCCTTTCAGAGATCCAGTTAGTGTTTGTCTTGTGCAGGGTTGGGCACAAAAGTGACAACTAGATCCTTTCAATGAATAAATCGAAACAATATGCAAACAGTTCAACTACAGAAACCTTGTCTTTGGCTACCTGGCCTGTGCAAGTGGAACATGGGGCATAACATTGGAACTGATAACTTGATCCTCCAGTGGTAGCTAGAAATACTGTTTACCTGTGGCCCTCCTTGCCGAATGAATTTTCCTGGTTCCAAAATGGCCGCCATTTTTTGTACTGTTTGCTACTCCCAGCTCTACCTCTGTGGTTGATACTATTATATTCATACCTGCTTCCTGGTTAAGGAATCAGCCCTCTCACCCCATCTCTAGAACAGAGGTGTGTGGGTCTTTCCTGTAACCCTGAGTCCTGTGAGACAAAGTTGTGCTTATTTTGTTCATGTGGCTTGTAGTAAACCACATGTATAGTTAGGTTAATTTTACTGTTTAGTTAGCTGCTGAGACAAGCAGGTTTTTACTGTGTTTTTGCATGGAGTTAAGGCTGTATTTTGTTTTGCTCATTTTGTGCCAGAATTCAAGGGCTTTTTTTCATGCTTCTCCTAAATATACCAGTTTGCTTCATATTTTGTGTCCCTGTCTTGACTATTTGGGTCCGCACTGCTTCTACTGAGCTAACATATATATATATATATATATATATATATATATATATATATATATTCACTGAATTTACAGATCACCACCTCAACCAACTCTAACTCTTTGCATGTTGTAATAGGTGGAATAGTTGGAATTTGCTCCGTAGCGCCCGTCATTCCTGAGAAAAAAATGTTTCAGCACTAGAGATGAGCGAGTACTGTTCGGATCAGCCGATCCGAACAGCACGCTCCAGAGAAATGAATGGATGCACCTGGTACTTCCGCTTGGACGTAGCCGGCGCGCTTAACCCCCCGCGTGCCGTCTACGTCCATTCATTTCTATGCGAGTGTGCTGTTCAGATTGGCTGATCCGAACAGTACTCGCTCATATCTATTCAGCACCATGTTTTGTCCTCTATTTCTCCTCCATCCTAGACATGCCCATATGACAATAGAGAACACAATTGTGCTAAAACTAACAGGAATAATTGTTTGAGGATGGAGGGCTAGAGAGAGAAGTCCAACGATGCAGTGAGTTGGAGATGGTGGCGGTGGTGAATGGTCCTCTTTAATTCCGTTCTGGAATTATTTGATCTGAACTAGATTTGGTGTGATTAAACCTTATGGTGAACTGCATCTATGTACTGTAGAAAAGAAAATATTATTTACATGGAAGTCAGTAAGATGCTTCAAATAAGTCTTACATTCAAATCCAATATAGTTACAGGAAACTAAAGATTAGCGTTTATATCTGTTTTAATACTGTACCAAAATTATATGTATAAATGGGAAATGCCCGGCAACAGCAGTTTGGCTTGAATTGCATAAACGGAAGTTATTTTACAATTTGTGGTTTGTATTTTAGGCTTAATATTAGCATTTAACAATCTGGAAACATTTGTTTAACTATTTCTAGGGCGTCTAGTGACTAGAAATACTCGAGAAGGAAACTTAGAATTCAGCAATATCTTTTACATGAAGAAGGAACGGCATCATAAGAAATGTGCAGTTATAGGAGGGGAAACCTGTCTGGTCGAGAGATCGGTACCACCCCCAGGGGAAAGACCAGGCTTAGTACTACCAAACCTAGTACTGTTTCTAGAGAAAAGAGAAGAGCCTCTTTTTATTCTGATTAGATTATATTTATAAAAGTGGTGTACAAAATAAGCACAAAAAAGTGCTAAAATTACCGTATTGTAATTGGTTTTACATTAATTGCAGGGTTTTACTTTCTGCACACATGTCTGTGGTCAAGGCTCATAATGGTGTCTCAGTTCTGTTAGGAGACTCTGCAGCAGAATTTATTAAAAGATCCTGCACACGGGACTCTTTATTCCAGCAAAAATGGTTGACACCGAAACAGAAGCCCATTGGATCCCATTATAGACAATGGGATGTTTTTGGACTTTGTTGATATCCAATATTTTAAATATCCAGTATTTCTGTTCCTCCATTGTTCTGCTCCTATAATGGTGATGGACTTATACTTTTGCTTTAGAAAAACATGCGATATTAATTACAATAGTTATGTTCTCTTAAAAGCAATGCAGTTATGTAAGAATATGGTGTGTCAGACAGCCACCATACATAGTTGCACTGAGTGGATAGGGGTCTATGATATGGACCTGAAGATGCTCTGTGTGCTGCTATATAGAGTTAATGCATAAGCCCTAGAGCATATAACTTATTTGTTCAGTTAGGTTTGATCACTTGATGTACAGTAATGTTTTTACCATAAAAGTCAGTCTGCTGCTCAAAAACGTTGACAGTACTATATAGGTGACATATGGGTGAAATTACCAATTTTAAAAGAGGAAGATGAGACTCCACGGACTGTTATACCCCAAACCATCCGCCCCACCCCACTCCACCTCCCCATATAGCGAACACCAACTAAGAGGAAGACGAGACTCCACGGACTGTTATACACCAAACCACCACCCCCACCCCCCCATACCCACCACTCACCCACTCGAATCCAACTCCCCCCCCCACACACACACACACACACACTTTACTAGCTTTGCCAATGCCAAATATCTATTCGGACGTGCCAATAAAGCTTGTTTGGTTTGATTTGATTTGTAAATATGATGAATCTTTGACGTATGGGCCCTTTTTGTGCCAAAGATGCACCGCATTGTTCCTTCTACATTTTTTGCAAAACAGGCAAAGCATGTGGTGAGTAAGTCATGCCAGTCGCATGGATGCCCCAACCCAACAAATTTACTCAAACTCATGCCCGAAAGCGGGACTAATATTTAATAAATCAGACATGTCTCTCATCTGCCGAGAACTTTATTAACCCGTATATGCCTAGAGTTCCATTAATACAACAGAAAAATATATAACCTCCGGTATAAATGGGTTAAAATGTTTTCCCCTGCAAAGTTGTGAACTAATAACCAGTATATCTGGCAGAGAGTCTCAGTTCAGGTCCCCTTTCTTTATTCCCTTTAGCCAATGAATGGTGATGTTTCAATGGTCAGAAAGACCAGGGATCTTTGTTGGATCTCCAACTGAACAGAGGGGTGAGTATGTACTGTTTTAAAACTTGCTGGAAGGGGGGTAAATAAAAAAAAAAACTTGGAACACCCCTTTAAGACTGATGTAAGTCTCAATAAATTCCCCCCACAAACAATGCATCTATGGTGCCGGACCTCCATTACCGAGGAATTCCAAGTTTAAAGCCCCTGACCCTGTGATTGCAAATGTTACATGAGTGGCCCCTTCCTCAGGGGTGAACCTAACTTTTATGCCGCCTGAGGCGGACAACAGAAAGCCGCCCCCCGGGAGGAGGGGGCGGAGGGGCAGGGCGGAGCAGAGGGGTGGAGCAAGGGGGCGGGGCGGCGTTAGCAGGCAGAGAGCAGGCAGGGAGAGGACCTGCTCTCTGCCTGAGCATGAGGGGAGTCCAGCTTGTCCTGGACTGGCTTAGGTCAGCAAAAATGCGCCCCCCCCCCTGGGGGGGCCCAGCATAGCGCTGCCTGAAGCGGTCGCTTCAGGTTGCCTCATGGGAGGTGCGGCGCTGCCCTTCCTCTGCGGAGTTCCACACTAGAGAGCCCCCAGCTCCTTTCTTTGACTTTTGAGTGACTGTTTGAGTGTACAACCAGGAGACTACTATGGCCAACGCTTAGAAACCAGAGAAAGAGGTGGAAAGCAGTCAGCAAAAACAGCCGAGGACACTGCAATAGCGCTCCCCAGTGACACTTGCAATCTCAGTACTAACCTATATGATCATTGCCATAGGTATATGTAACACTCAGGAGGGCCAGGGCTGGTATCACGGGTAATATATCAGATGTGGTCGGCTTTTAGGGGGTCCCTGGGTCCCAAATGTGCACAAAATCTCCTTTTTGATGTCCCCGACTACCCACCCCCATGTGGTACCTGACAATGACAACAGACAACCAGGTCTCGGGGGTAGTTGTTGCTCTTTTACTAGCAGGACAAGGTAATACAAATGTACATATGGAGTAATTCTTCACATACAATACAGCGATCTTTATAGATAGTGTCCAATTAAGCAGGTGATGGAGCTTGAAGCAGGAATGCTTTGGATAGTTTAATTAGTAGTTGCTTGGGTAGTTAAACTTGTATATACTTGTAAAGATGGCCTGTATCCAGGGGGTTAGTCCTCAACAAACTAGGTACACATATGTAGGAGAAGAAATAGAGTTGTCGACAGCGGGAGACCCTCAAATTCTGCCAGACTAGCTATGGGTTTCTTAAATATAGATTTGTCCCAAATACTTACTTGAATAGAGAGATACGTGTGAGGTCCCAGATGAGATGGATAACCAGGTCCATATCCTTTAGTAATTGTAGACTTGGAACTTCAGAGGAAAACGCTCTCTGAGGAGGATATTGGGTACAGAGGAAAAGACATCTCTGTTTGGAGTCTCCTGATGCTTGGCTGCCATTTTCAGCTCCACATGTCTTGGGCTCTCCACACAAAAGACCAAGACAAAGGGTTTCCAACCCCCTATAGAGAGGCTGTAACTCCTCCTCCTCCAGGCCAGTTAAGGGAGCTTGATTGGTCCTGAAGGTCACCTGATCATACTGGACACTCCTTTACATTGGCAACTCAAATTACAATGGCAAGTATAGGCAGGTGTAGCTCACAAAACATCCACAAGATGGGGCATTAATAGACCCCCCTGAGTGCTGGCTCTGGTGAAATAGAAATACTGTTAATATAGAAGGAATGGGGAGGAACCTCTTTACCTTATATATTAAAGGGACTGCGGTACTGGGACATTACATATATATATAAATTGAACCCCTTATCACCTCCAGTATATAGCACTGTCAGCAGTCTAAAGGAGTCAAAACTGCTGAATGACTTGTTAATGCAGTGTGAAAAAAAACTGGTGGTCTTCAGGCACGAAAGAACCCAATGTCTTATGAGTATACTGAATGCAGGAACGGACAGCGAAACATTATTTCTCTACCACACGCATCCACAAAGTTGCGAAAAATAGCAGACTGCCAGGATTTCCCCGCTCTGACAGACTCCACTTTCTTGCTTGTGACGACTTGATATTTGGTGTAGATGTCTCTCTCCCCTGGTGGTGAGTTGTGGAATGCTCGATGTCTAGGTGCAGGCAAATACCTCACAGAAGAAAGCTCTGTGATGGCTAGGACATTGAGGAAGCCACAGGCATGATGCTGCTGTTGGCAGTCACACTTGCTTGTCCTTTACATTGCTGCCAAGTACATACGCTCACAACCTCTGCACTACACACTCGCCTTCTCAGATGCCTAGATATCATCTATCAGAAAAGCCTATTCATCTTCCCTAATAAGTGTACAGTATCCCTCCAGAACCACATAAAGTGCTTTCCACATCCAGTTGTCTTTATTTTATCCAAACCAGAATTCTTCTATCCAGCAAACGCTCAGATTACATCAAATATGTCGACGATTTCCCAAGGATGCTGAGGTCATATGGCAATCTCCCAATAATAATGTTATAATATCCTGTTTTTTCATGACTAAATGCTTATTCATTGGGGTGTTTTTAGTGCAAATTGACCAACGGATTTGAAATTCTGCAAAAAGCATTGAAGGCGGAACATAGCTTTAATAGAAATAAGTCAAATGAAATGTGACTTATTAGAGACCTCAATAATGTACGGTGTGAACCAAAAGTGGAAGAGTTCGCTGGTTAGTCGTCATTGTGTGGAGATGTGCAAATGGTTTGGATTTACACATAGGTTATATGTAATCGCAGGAAATGGATCATACAATGTGTCTTTACTAGGATGTGTGTTGCAATACATTAGTCACTCATCTTATTACAAGCACTGTAAATGTACTAATCTGACCATGTGACAGAGTATAAAGATTGAGAGTCTTCAGTAGCTGATACCTTTTTAATGGCTAACAAAAATGATGACAGATTTCAAGCTTTTGAGACTGCTAGGTCTCACACAATATATGACACATGCCATGCCTGATGAAGAGACCTAGTAGTCTCGAAAGCTTGCAATCTGTCATTTTTGTTAGCCATTAAAAAGGTATCAACTACTGAAGACTCTCAATCTTTATATTTCATATCCACTGGCTAATATGGTACAAATATATATTTTTCCTCATTTGACACAACGTGATAAACACCGTAACAACTTCAGTTAAAAAGGACCTTTCACCACCTCCACCTCGTTGTATCTTTCAATAGACACTGCTCCACTGACTACAGAACAGTTGGGGGGTTTCTCTAGCCCCCTCCGTTCCTGAGCCATCAGCACTGTTAGTTTCAGTGCATTTACACTGACAAGCAAAAGGGTAACAATGTTTTGACTTTCAGGCTCCATATCTCACCATCCACTACAGCTTCAAATGTGAGACCACCATCATTTTATACACAATCATCTTGGCTACCTCATACATAAATTTGACTTGCAGCTATTTAGCATATGATAAGTTATGCAGATTCTTGTCATGTAACTGCATTGTTACAGTTTTGCTCCTGCTCCTTTTTCTTCTTGTATACTACCAATTACAACCTGTTCTCACATTCCCCCATAGCTCAGTGTTTTATTAGATTGATTCCCAAGTGGAAGGTCACTGGTTCAAATCAAGGATCAGCCATGAAGATTTCCCAAAAAAAAGAGAAACAGCAACATCCTGCACATTGATGACGGCCAAGAAAATTGTCAAACTGTATGGTGTGAGGAGTGCCGTAACAGTTGGAAGAATACAATAAATGATGGTACTCTGACATTTGAAGCAGTAGTGGATGGTCAGTGTCTCAAGTGGGCAGCCCTGGCCTGAAAAGAAAGGAGCCCCTAACTAGACAACAGAGAGCATAATTGTGCTAAAGCTGACAGCAATGATTACTCAGGAATGACGGGTGGTGGACAGATAATATCAACCGAGACAGAATCAGTGGAGAGGCACCTATGGAAAAAAGCAAACAGTTGCAGCTGCAGTTTTCCAATTCAATTCTTTATAGGAAAAAAAAAAACACCAGAAAGAGAAAACCATTTGTGGCTGACTTGTACGTCATAAAACTGGGTTTTTACTGTCTGAAAAATCTATATAATGATGTGATGGTATAAAATGCCTGAATGTTAAAGGAAGTATATTCATTATAGAGAACATCACAGTGATAAACAACATACCCTTATTATGCATATCACTTTTGTACATTTGAAGAAATAGGTGCAATGGGGGCGGGCCTTCATCTTCAGTAGGATGTGTGATATTCACATAGCCATGACTGACAAATCAATCCGTTTTTAAACCCCGTTCCCACGGAGTAACGCGCCGCTCATTCTGACACGTAAACACATGTCAGAGTGAGGCGATTCAAAACAGATCCCATTGACTTCAATGGGTGCTCATTTATGCGCGCTACACATTGAAATCAATGTGGCCTAGTCCTAGTGTCATCAGTTTTCAATGGGCCATTAAAAAATGTCTGAGTTTAATTGGTCCTTCTTTTCTGATCCAATCTACTGACCTAACTCAGACATCAATACATTTTACATCTGTTAAAAAGAGGACCCATTGATTTCTATTTGATCTGTGTGTCCGTCGATACGCATAAAAATAAAGCATGTCCATTTTTTTTTCTGTTTGATGGCAAATAAAAAAAAAATCAGCCGTGAAAAAAGCCTTAGATGCAAGATAATACTGTACATAAAGCTAAGCATATTGTCCCATCTGTATGACGATACCTTGTTGTTAGGCTAACTATTGTCCATTCCTAATGTAATAACTGCATATTTACAACCCTC
This sequence comes from Leptodactylus fuscus, assembly GCF_031893055.1. Classification (NCBI taxonomy): domain Eukaryota; kingdom Metazoa; phylum Chordata; class Amphibia; order Anura; family Leptodactylidae; genus Leptodactylus; species Leptodactylus fuscus. The sequence continues at coordinate 62,189,508 of NC_134273.1, read as the reverse complement.
TTGCATATACTTTATTATGCTTATTACACTTTGCACAATATCTTGTGCGTTACATATGGCTAGAATGCATTTTAATTTGTAGATTTTTTTTTTCATTTGTTGAGCAGCATCTCACGATCCTAGATCGCCCTCTTGTGGTAATCAGTGGAAATAGCTACAACATTTATATTCTGAAGCCAAGGCAAATCTAGACAAATGAACAATGTAAGGCTGGGGCAAAAACACCGCGACAAAAACTACTGCATGTTACAATCCCTGCAAAGTGGATAGGATTCTAGCGAATACCATCCATACATTGTAGAAAATACGCGCAGCAGATAAGCTGCGGTTTCCAAAACCAGAAATCGCAGCATCGCAAAGTACATAGTGAACACGCATTATAACTATACATTTTAGATTTATTTTTCACTCGCTCTTGCTTCAAGACATGTATAAATCCATCTTAAATAATTAAGTCTTTTCACAGAATATTAAATATTCTTCTTTTCTTTTTTTTTTAGAAATGAAAATATGTCATTGAACATTTTTATATCACAAAGCAAATCCATATATATATATATTTAAGTAAAAAAATTCAGCATAACAAGCAAATGGCTCAAAACTCAAATAACACAACTGTCCATTACAACATAACAGCTTGAAATGATTCTCCATTATTCTTTATGGGTTCTATGAAAAAGTACAAATCTGTCAGGTTCATTATAAACTCTTAAAGAGGACCTTTCACCATATCCGGGCACAGGCAGTGTTATATACTGCCAGAAAGCTGACAGTGCGCTGAATTCAGCGCACTGTCGGCTTTCCCGATCTGTGCCCGGTGTGAAGAGCTTACGGTCCGGTACCGTAGCTCTTCTATGGTCAGAAGGGCGTTTCTGACCATTAGCCAGAGACGTCCTTCTGCCTGGCGGCGCCAATCGCGCTGTACTGTGGATCCGGGAGGAACGCCCCCCCCCCCCTTTGCTCGCAGTACTCGTCCATAGACGAGCATTATCAGGAGAGGGAGGGGGCGTTCCTCCCGGCTCCACAGCACAGTGCGATTGGCGCCGCGAGGCAGAAGGACGTCTCTGGCTAATGGTCAGAAACGCCCTTCTGACCATAGAAGAGCTACGGTACCGGGCCGTAAGCTCTTCACACCGGGCACAGATCGGGAAAGCCGACAGTGCGCTGAATTCAGCGCACTGTCAGCTTTCTGGCAGTATATAACACTGCCTGTGCCCGGATATGGTGAAAGGTCCTCTTTAAGAGTACGCTATTAAAATTCCTGCTAAATTTATAGATAAGACTATGTGATAGTATAAAAAATGAAGAACTGCATAAAATATTACTATGAGGTCAAACTCACAAGTGGAAATCCTTTTTTTCAACAATTTCTGCTACTTTTGAGTTTGGACAAAATTCAAGTTTTATCGCAAACGACCAAACTTTCCTAAATTGCGACGTGAAGATCAAGCTCTATTCTGATCCCGGTGACATTGTGGTACACACATCTCTTATGTCTTATGTTTTAAGATTTTCGACGGTAGGTTGGGAGAAGCTATGCATAAATAAAAGTTGACGTGATATGTAAACCTTAATCAATAAAAAAAGTTCCCCGTTATCTAAGGAATTGCTGAAAGTATTGTCTACAAATAGATTTTCACAGTCACCTATTCATTTTCTAAATCTAAGAAGAAAGACAGTTCTTATATACATAGCTGCATGAATTTGTGAAATGTGGACTTCCTTTAAAATGGTTTCTGTGCCTATAGACAAACATATACACGTATATTCCACACTATGAGCCATACAGCGCTGGCCTTCCTTACCATTCACTTTTGACTCATATCTTGGGATGTCTGGCCCAAGATGATCAGCTTTGACAACTTGATTTTTCAACACTCAGGAGGTGTATATGTTCCTTTATGTGATCATATAGTGGCTGTGATGAGCGCTGCAGCCTGTCAAGGGTTTCACTAGCATATTGCAGTTTGTCAAGAGTCTATCTAGCATAATCCCTCAGTGGAGCAGAAATAACTTGTAAGTCTCCATTCGCCTGTGCAGGTGCACACGCTCCCTAAGGAGTGTTATTATCCCCTGATCCTGGTCTATAGTCTCTCACTCTGCCAAATCAGTATCCCTACGCTGTGCTGAAGAGCTCCAACAGATAGAAACAGCGCTGTCTGCAGCTGGGAATCTGTTCCTTTTAGAATATAAATACTACATTGGCAATAATCCCCGCATTAAGTCATTAGGCTTATTAAAAAAGGCATGTATGATGTTAAGGGGGCTGCCCCTAGAGGGCAGCAAACAGAGGCACTGTTCTACTAATTACATCCTGGAAAACAGATTTGCCTATTTTTCCCATAATCCCTCAGTGGAGCAGAAATGGCTTGTAAGTCTCCATTCGCCTGTGAAGGTGCACACTCTCCCTAAGGAGTGTTAATATTCCCTGATCCTAGCATATTATGATAATGTATTGAATTTGTATCATGCAAAAATGGTGACTATTGCTAACAAAAATCCATGGAATGGTAAGGGTAGACACATCTGTAAGTATGCCTCTTAGACCATCCAAAAATTTTGGGAGGCATATCTGAAATTTTGGAATAGATTTTGATCTAGCAGGTATGTGGATTGAGAACTTGTAGAAACCTACTCCTTGTATGTAAACATACTCCTATGGGCACATTACTGAACTCTATAGCACCTGGTCCGAACTTTCATGCAATTGTGTGTATTTAATGTTTCTCCTTCAGGTTCTGATGTTATATTGTTTAACCTGCAGGCTAATGGGTAGATGGGTACACCTCCGCCCTTCTATATACACTAACATGACCCAACATTGTATTGCACCTTTCAATAGGTATGTACAAAGATTCCTCTGCTCTGTCTAGACTTTCCGTTTTACTGGCCAAGAAATATGGTGCACTAGATTTTGCACTACTTGAATTCAGTTAACATCTATTATACATTATGGAGCATTATATTATTAATAATAGAATAATTCAAGCTAAAATTATGTATTAAACACTTGTTTCCCAAAAAATGACTGGACATGAAGAAATACACCTAGATCATAAATTCACACCAATAAGCAATATAGCCAGTACCTTATGGCTTGCATAGCTGAAGCTTTGTCTGCCAGAAATATGTGTGACTTCACTGGTAATATTGATTCTCCAATACTATACGCATCCCATGGAGGCGCCATACGTCAGCCTTGCATTTAGGAAGCGTCTGGAGAGGAGCAGACTGTCTATACAGTACATTATATCGAATATGCTAAATTACATGGAGGGAAAGGTTTCTATAGCTTGTTGCCATAACACACATGGGGCACACGTGGCACCGTGTGCTGGGAATTATCAGATTGTAATATTTCTACACATAATGGATGAAATGTTCGCTGCCTTATTACATTGCACATCAGCTTAGGTATACAAGGTAATGGACCCGGTTTTGTTCATGAGATGAATACTCAGTTGACCTAAAAGGCTCCAAAAACATAAAAGCGTCCACTATCCTCAGCTTCCTATATATTCACTAGCTTGTCATTCATCTATTCTCAGTGCTATATCTGTGAACGCTGCTGCGCTGGGTCCATTGGAGACTGTCTCGTCCTCTTTGGTGTTAGGTGTGGTGTCTTCTGTTGAGTTGGCTGTGACTGCTTGGTTTTGTTCTGGGATTTTGTCCTGAATTTCATTCTGGATTTCCAGGCTGTCTTGCTGATGAATGGTTATCTGGACCTGGCCATTCTGGGCAGGTATGGTGCTGGCCAAGGCGTCATAAATGAACTCGTATTGCTCCTAAAATCATATAAAATAATGCTGTTTAGCAACGAACATAAACAAATAAACCATAATGTACATTGTAGGCCAAGGTCTGTTCCATTCTGATATTTATAGAGCAAGTTCTATAAAAAATCAGAGCCTCAGGTTGCACACCCGGTTGTGTGCAGCCTTAACTAATTCATCTACTGGTACAAGAGGCACCAAATTTACTAAGAGGCTCCATCATGTGCCTAAGTCATCTATGACATGCCAGTTTTCCAGGATAAATTAAGTTATAGTAAATCTGACTGAGCTAAGGCAACCCGCCCCACCCACCTTGGATTAAAAAGTTGCAAGCGGTATGCAAAACTGGTGCATCTGTGGGACAAGTTTTGGGCTTTCAACCTTTGCATTGCATTGAAAAATGTTCTGCGAGCAGGTTTGCCATGTTGTTCACAATTCAACACCACTATCATCTCATACTTACAAAAGAAGACACCATGCCTGACCGCTGGCGACGTAAGTGCTTCACTGTCTGGAAAACATCAATGACTTCTTCAACCTGAGAACTTTCTATAAGATTCCAGAGAGCACAGAACGTCCCAGTTCGCTGAGATCCATCACTGTAAAAAACAAATCATGAATTGCTGTACTGATTTTGTTTCTTCAACATAGCGCTTTGTAAATTCATATAGAAAATGTGAAAGTGCACAAGACTAATCCATACAAGACTAATCCAGATACCATAAATATAGGCAGAAGATTAGGATTGAGCAATCGGGATCGGGAAAGATCGGATTCTGATTGGCGATCGAGCAAATTTCACGATCGCGATTGGTTGGAAAATGATCAAAAATCGGATTTTAAAAATAATCCTGAAATCTCAAGATCGGCTCAACCTTAGAATACATAAACTCCTAAATGGGGTTGAGCGATCGTGATCAGGAACGATCGGATCTCGATCGGCGATCGAGCAATTATCACAATCCTGAAATTTCAAGATTGTCTCAACCCTACAGAAGATACCTACTGCTGATAACACAATGGGAGGAATTTACTAGTCCCTCTACGCCAGAAAACTGGTGTAGATGAGAACGGTTGTGGCGCATCTTTAGTCACAGCACTTTTGCTCCAAAGATGCCCCTCTTTCCTTTTCCTATGCCATGCTCTAAACTTTGTGCAAAAGTGGATTGGGTGGGGGGTGGCTGACTGACATAGATTTCTATTCTCTTGCACCTGAATTAAGAGGCACCAGGATTTACTGTATGATGAAAATGCAGGGACTCTTCCACATAGACAGAAAGTCTTATCACAGTTATGGATGATGATTAGACACTGTTATAATGGAAACACATAAAGAGGCCAATGATACATACTGTGGTTACGGGACTCAGCTTGTATATACAAGAAAAACAGCCATATCCACAAACTAATATAAAAATATATAGTTTTATTACTCTCCAATTAAAATTTTTTTACATGGACATACAATAACACATTACATAAATAACAAAAAGTAAACAGGTTAAACCATGAGGTTTATAATGCCAGCAAACCAGAGTGATGTCAGAGAGATAAAGGCATAAATGTTTTAAAGTCACTATTTAGCCGTAGGCCGGGCAGCTGGGAGATTTAGTTGAATAATATAAATATACATATATATGCCATACTAAGCAAGCGGACCACCAAACCAATACTGTACAGAGTCACATATGGCATAATAGTTAAAAGTCAAGCAGCTCAACCTTATCCCAAAGTGCCCACATGTAAAGAAAATATGCCTTAGCTCACCTTAACATCATATAGACAGTCTATATGATGTTAAGGTGAGCTAAGGCATATTTTCTTTACATGTGGGCACTTTGGGATAAGGTTGAGCTGCTTGACTTTTAACTATTATGCCATATGTGACTCTGTACAGTATTGGTTTGGTGGTCCGCTTGCTTAGTATGGCATATATATGTATATTTATATTATTCAACTAAATCTCCCAGCTGCCCGGCCTACGGCTAAATAGTGACTTTAAAACATTTATGCCTTTATCTCTCTGACATCACTCTGGTTTGCTGGCATTATAAACCTCATGGTTTAACCTGTTTACTTTTTGTTATTTATGTAATGTGTTATTGTATGTCCATGTAAAAATTTTTTAATTGGAGAGTAATAAAACTATATATTTTTATATTAGTTTGTGGATATGGCTGTTTTTCTTGTATATACAAACTGTTATAATGGAGGAGCAGACAACTCATCCTCCTGTATACGAACAAATAATCTCATTGTTTTCCCAGCAGAAAGAGATGGTACTTGCTCAAGCTGTCCAAGTGCTGCTATGCTGACGCTGTGTTCCTTGAGATCGAAATCCCGCACATGCACTGTTGGATTTCATTCCCGAGGAGCACAGTGTTGGCTGCTTAAGCAGTGAAGAGGAAGAGATGACGATGCAGGGAGCATTACTAAGGCCTGATTCGCATCTGCATTCGATATTCAAGCATCACCTTTTGTGTCCCCATTAATGTTGAGCGAGTAATATTCGATCGAATACTTCGCCGGCATAGGAATGCGTGTAATCCGTCAAACACCAAGGAGTTAAACGCTTTGAATATTCAATGCGTTTAACCCCTTACACATATTCCTATGCCGTCGAGGTATTCGATCAAATACTACTCGTTCAACACTAGTCACCATTATAGTCTATGGGGTCTGTGCATTTTCATTGCTCACCGTTTTTTAATGCAATCAGTATTCCGTTCAGGGGGTCTGCAAGCGAATACCGAACGCAGATGTAAACTGGACCTTACAGTTAATGGAGGCAGCTCCCTGTGCTCCCTGAGCATGACTTACATATGGCAATAAAAGTTAATTTTTCAAATATAGAGGCAAGGAGAAGATAAATAAGGGTAGGAGTAGAATATCCTTTATAAAGGCTATTCCAACGTAGCTTCAGTTAAAAATGTGTTTTTGCAATGATAGACTCCCTTTAATGTATCATATAATATATATAACAATGGTACCTGCCACTTTTAAGGAACTGAAATTACCTGCAATGGATTAGAAGAGGCGCTGATTTGTCATGCCTGCTCTGCTCTTCCAATCTCTTGGATGGAATGATTTTCCTGACCTTCTCAATTATCTCCAGCAGCCCCTTGCTTTCTTTGGGAAGAAGATCCTGCCATTGGTTATAATGGAACTGAGAGACCTTTCTGACATCTTTCCTCTAAAATATAGAAAATGTATTACAGATTATTATATTAGTCATAACTGTAATCAACTGCATAGTGCCTATGGTACTATGTGTGAATTAAGTAATAGTATGAATGTGCTCTACATTTACACAGGGAACTCAGGTACTTTTGTTTATGTGATCACTGGGGGTCCCGGTAGCTGTATCCGTACCCCCAAGGAACAGACACTTATACTCTTAACTAGTGATGAACGAGTAGTATTCGATCGAATACCTCGCCGGCATAGGAATGCGTGTAATCGGCCGAACACCAAGGGGTTAAACGCTTTGAATATTCGATGTGTTTAACCCCTTGTTGTTCGGCTGACTACACGCATTCCTATGCCTGGCGAGGAATTTGATCGAATACTACTCGCTCATCACTACTTTTAACCTGTTGAAGTGTTCTTCATGCAAAATCCCTTTAAGCCTAGACCTCTACTAGAGGGGTCTGGCATATTTCCAGTGAGAACTAGAGATGAGCGAACAGTGTTCTATCGAACACATGTTCGATCGGATATCAGGGTGTTCGCCATGTTCGAATCGAATCGAACACCACGTGGTAAAGTGCGCCAAAATTCGATTCCCCTCCCACCTTCCCTGGCGCCTTTTTTGCACCAATAACAGCGCAGGGGAGGTGGGACAGGAACTACGACACTGGGGGCATTGAAAAAAATTGGAAAAAGTCATTGGCTGCCGAAATCAGGTGACCTCCATTTTAGACGAATAGTGGATTTCAAATCCGGGTCATATGAGAATGTGAACTTTGTGACTATGAGACAGGGATAGCTGTACAGGCAGGGATAGCTAGGGATAACCTTTATTTAGGGGGGAATGTTATTAAAAATAACTTTTTGGGGCTCTATCGGGTGTGTAATTGTGATTTTTGTGAGATAAACTTTTTCCCATAGGGATGCATTGGCCAGCGCTGATTGGCCGAATTCCGTACTCTGGCCAATCAGTGCTGGCCAATGCATTCTATTAGCTTGATGAAGCAGAGTGTGCACAAGGGTTCAAGCGCACCCTCGGCTCTGATGTAGCAGAGCCGAGGCTGCACAAGGGTTCAAGCGCACCCTCGGCTCTGATGTAGGAGAGCCGAGGGTGCACTTGAACCCTTGTGCAGCCTCGGCTCTGCTACATCAGAGCCGAGGGTGCGCTTGAACCCTTGTGCACACTCTGCTTCATCAAGCTAATAGAATGCATTGGCCAGCGCTGATTGGCCAATGTATTCTATTAGCCTGATGAAGTAGAGCTGAATGTGTGTGCTAAGCACACACATTCAGCTCTACTTCATCGGGCTAATAGAATGCATTGGCCAGCGCTGATTGGCCAGAGTACGGAACTCGACCAATCAGCGCTGGCTCTGCTGGAGGAGGCGGAGTCTAAGATCGCTCCACACCAGTCTCCATTCAGGTCCGACCTTAGACTCCGCCTCCTCCGGCAGAGCCAGCGCTGATTGGCCGAATTCCGTACTCTGGCCAATCAGCACTGGCTAATGCATTGTATTGGCTTGATGAAGCAGTGCTGAATGTGTGTGCTTAGCACACACATTCAGCTCTACTTCATCGGGCTAATAGAATGCATTGGCCAGCGCTGATTGGCCGAATTCCGTACTCTGGCCAATCAGCACTGGCTAATGCATTGTATTGGCTTGATGAAGCAGTGCTGAATGTGTGTGCTTAGCACACACATTCAGCTCTACTTCATCGGGCTAATAGAATGCATTGGCCAATCAGCGCTGGCCAATGCATTCTATTAGCGTGAACTGAGTTTGCACAGGGGTTCTAGTGCACCCTCGGCTCTGCTACATCAGATTGCTACATCTGATGTAGCAGTGCCGAGTGTGCATCAGATGTGTAGTTGAGCAAAACTGACTCAGCACTGCTAAGTCTGCATTCGCATAGGAATGCATTGGCCAGCCTTCGGCCAATCAGCGCTGGCTCTGCCGGAGGAGGCGGAGTCTAAGGTCGGACCTGAATGGAGACTGGTGTGGAGCGATCTTAGACTCCGCCTCCTCCAGCAGAGCCAGCGCTGATTGGCCGAATTCCGTACTCTGGCCAATCAGCACTGGCTAATGCATTGTATTGGCTTGATGAAGCAGTGCTGAATGTGTGTGCTTAGCACACACATTCAGCTCTACTTCATCGGGCTAATAGAATGCATTGGCCAGCGCTGATTGGCCGAATTCCGTACTCTGGCCAATCAGCACTGGCTAATGCATTGTATTGGCTTGATGAAGCAGTGCTGAATGTGTGTGCTTAGCACACACATTCAGCTCTACTTCATCGGGCTAATAGAATGCATTGGCCAATCAGCGCTGGCCAATGCATTCTATTAGCGTGAACTGAGTTTGCACAGGGGTTCTAGTGCACCCTCGGCTCTGCTACATCAGATTGCTACATCTGATGTAGCAGTGCCGAGTGTGCATCAGATGTGTAGTTGAGCAAAACTGACTCAGCACTGCTAAGTCTGCATTCGCATAGGAATGCATTGGCCAGCCTTCGGCCAATCAGCGCTGGCTCTGCCGGAGGAGGCGGAGTCTAAGGTCGGACCTGAATGGAGACTGGTGTGGAGCTATCTTAGACTCCGCCTCCTCCAGCAGAGCCAGCGCTGATTGGTCGAGTTCCGTACTCTGGCCAATCAGCACTGGCCAATGCATTTCTATGGGGAAAAGTTAGCTTGCGAAAATCGCAAACTGACAGGGATTTCCATGAAATAAAGTGACTTTTATGCCCCCAGACATGCTTCCCCTGCTGTCCCAGTGTCATTCCAGGGTGTTGGTATCATTTCCTGGGGTGTCATAGTGGACTTGGTGACCCTCCAGACACGAATTTGGGTTTCCCCCTTAACGAGTTTATGTTCCCCATAGACTATAATGGGGTTCGAAACCCATTCGAACACTCGAACAGTGAGCGGCTGTTCGAATCGAATTTCGAACCTCGAACATTTTAGTGTTCGCTCATCTCTAGTGAGAACATAACATAAAATAGGTTAAAATCCAACATATCTGATCCTCCCATAATAATTTTCCTTTGGGGGAATCAGGACACTCCTGTACATGTTAAATGGTCAGCTACCTTTGAATTTTGACAACGTTTTGACTTCTGTTTGAGTTACAGTAAAAAAAAAAAAATGCTCTTAAGTGATATAGCGTTTCTATAAACCAATAAAAGCTAACTAATATAAAAGTCTTACCTTAGTATGTCTGATCTCAAAAGAGCGTTCTGTGTAGCTACCACATGGATTTTCATTGGTCAGCTCTACCTCAAGATCTTCATAAGTCTTGCTTTTTTCTTTCCAATAAGGTACGCAGTCCTCTTCCTGTATGAAAAGAGATGGCAGCTGTATAGTCACATATTGCTGTTTGGCCTCATATATTTGTGAATGTTAGCATCCCAAAAATGTATATATTATCAAATATCTATTGAAGTTATGTCCCGTGTTATAAGATCAACTTGATCCATGATAGTAAAGTTGCTCAAGAAGTGTATTGCTGCAGGGAGGACCGAAGTCTCCTCAGCGCTGTGCGGAAGCTGCCGTCCCTCTCCTTGCTGCGTTCCTTAGTCCCTGGTTCAGAGTTTTGGGAGACAGGCGAGAACTTCTGCAGTGATGTGAGGGGGTTGCCGATCTAATCCTGAGCTGGATGGGGAACTTTGGGTTTCAGCCTAGCGGTGGGCCGGAGCCTGCTTAAGGAGGGTACTGGCTCCAGACCACTGCTGGCTATTCAGTTGTCCCTACTGTCATGGTAGTAAGTGTTCTCCTGTTATCTGATTGCCTGTGTTTCTGACCCCTTGCCTTAACCTTTCACCTTGCCTTTGCTTCCTGATTTTGTACTGTGCCTGTTCCTGTTTATGACCCCAGCTTGCCTCTAGACCTCTGCTTCTTGAACATCAATTTGTACTATGCTACCGCTCCTGTACCTACTCGGCCTGCCTGACATTCCCTTTGGATTTCCCACTGCACTGCGTTGCCCTCTTATTGACGACTTGGACCGTACGACTACACTTTACTCTCTGCTGCCACCTGCTGACCACCCACCTCAGCCTTCTGGATCCTTGGACCTACACCACTACCAGAAACATCTGCTGGTAAGAGTTCTCAGTGTCTGGTTCTACTGTGATTTGTGGTGCGCTGTGTGTTTGGCATTTCCCGACCCGCACCACTCTGCCCAGCACTGCAGCCAAGTCCATGCCCACCATATGGGCTGTGGTGAACACCATTGTGGGTGGCATTTGGTGCGGCCCGGGGGGTGTTGGACACACGGCCCCGTGTTGACCATTTAAATCTGTATATTTAGTACTGGTCCTCACTTTCACTTAACTGCATCTGCTATCCTAACATGTATATGGAGGACATCTTTTTATTACACTTACTGGAAATAAGTTCATTACTCACATTGTTCTCTTGGTTTATTCCAGAAAGCATCACGATTGCTTTAATTTTTCTCTGGAAGATCATTTGCCAGAATTCAGCCATTGTGTTTTTTAGTGGTGACTGGGCTGCTATAATTGAACGTGTTCCCCAATATCCCTGGAAAGATAATAGAGATTATTTGTTATAACACACCATATCTCAAAATAACAGAATTTCATGAACCCATCCATGAAAGTCAGGTGACAAGAAAAATGATATGTCTTCTCATGGTCTTCTAAGACATTCCAGACATCCATATTGGTAAACTAAGCCTCTTTAGTAATTCAAGAATTTATCTGTGGCCACTTGTAAGATCTCCAATGCCTAAGGATAACTCTTTCTTCATAAGTAAACTTAGACCAGGGAATGACTGACTTAGTTATTGGCTTGAACAGGGCTATGAATGAGCAACATTTGCAGATGGCAGCCTCTCTTGACAATGACCACAGCACAAGCTCTTCCACCCTCCAATTATAGTTTTGCATATTACAGTATATTATAATAATCTTTATGCTGTTGGAGACCTGAAAGAGTAACATCTACCTATTCACTTATCTGCAAGTATCGCTGATCATTGAGATCTATTAGAGTAGCAATAATAAGAATAACAGATGCCATACTATTATGTAAGATGCATTGATGTAGATAGACTCCTCAGAGGCACTGTCCTCATCTGTAGACATGTCAGAGTCCTCTCCTTGTTCTCTTTCTGGCTCATCATCCACCTTGACCTGGACACGGTTAAATTCATCTAGAAATGAAACCATATAAATGAAAGCATCCCATTTTACTTACTCCGAGGAATCGAAATGTTTCCCAGCTGGCATTTTTTCCCCCCACTTCTGGTTTGCTGGTGGAAGGTGGGTATAGAGGAGATGTTTTGGGTTTTTTTGAGGCACTCAGGGACCAGACAGTATTATTATATAAGGACAAAACTATGGGGTGGCCGAATGTATATAAGGGCACTATAAGAGTCAGTATCAGTATTGTTATAGTAATGTAACATTGTTATAGTAGTTCAAATATCTACTTGATTAACAATAATTTTGTGATGTAATCTGACAAAAAGGCAACCCGTCATATTTTCTATGTGTGGCCCATTTACCTTGATAAGTTTGAGACCCCTGCTTAGATGGACTGGTGGCTTTCACAGCCGGACAGCTTATTGTAACTATCCCGACACAGTTACTATACTAGGTAGAGTCTGATTTCATGTATAAAGTCAATGTATGCACCGGCTAGATCAAACGCCTTTAAAAACAGCACAGGAAATAGCACAAGAATGATGATATACAATAGATAAGAAGAGCACACATGTCATCTAGGGTTAATAACGGGCATACAAGGTTTGCACCATTACTGATAAATGTTCAGTTATGGAATTTGTTATTTTAAACAATCTTTTACAGATGGAAAAATATCTATACACCAAGGGTCAGCTTTATGGCACATCCACATGGCCATAGTGCAAGTCAATGGAATGACAATACAGTGCTACAAGTGTATGGGCCCCAAATGTATTTCTGTATGGCTCTGGATTCATATGGAGGCAGACAGAGGTTTTCTGCCATGTTTGTACAACCTTCAGGCACTGCACTGCAGGTTTTTGTTCGGACAGTTTTTCAGCATGCATGAGCCCTTATGCTTTGGCTTGGAGAAGTAGCAACATAATATATCATTTAAAGGGATTTTCTAAATATATCAATGTTGCAAAGGAATACATCATCAATACCAGATGTGTCAGGGTCTCAGACCCGACACCCCACCAGTGATCTGTTCTCTGCAGCTGATACTCAGAGAATGGAGAAGGAAGCAGACAGCGCCATTCTCTCTGTAGTGGCTCAACTGAGTCACTGCAGCTTAGCTCACATTTAAGTTCCTGTCTGCTTCCTGCTCTACCAAATGCTGAGAACAGCTGATCAATGGGGTGATGCCAAGTGTCAGATCCCCACCAATCTGATATTGATAACTTATCTTTAGGATAGGTCAAGATTTTTAGTTGAGAAAATCCCTGCAATGCCTGACAATGCCATGTGTCTCTGTATGGCTGTACATGAAGCTTCACAATATTTGTGAATGTCTTAGCTAAAAGGGCATAGCATGGTATGTGGAGTCAATATGTATACATGTATTTATATTATTACATATGCTCTCTTACATGGAATAACTGAGGAGTTACGATTCTTGTCTTTGTTCTCGTGCTGGTTTCCTGTTCTCTGCGGTCTCCAGCTTTTATATGAAGGCAATCTCTAAAATGTAATTTCACAATTGTTATTTTATCCTTTAATTAAAAATTTATAGAATGCTTTTTATAGAGTTTAAGGCTCTGTTCACAGAACTAAATATCTTCACTAGAGATGAGCGAGTAGTATTCGATCGAATGCCTCACTCCCATAGGAATTCGTGTAAGCGGCCGAACACCAAGGGGTTAAGCGCAGTGAATATTCACTGCGCTTAACCCCTTGGTGTTCGGCCACTTACACGCATTACTATGGGAGCGAGGTATTCAATCGAATACTACTCGCTCATCTCTAATCTTCACCAATTCTATTCTGTATACAGAAGAATGTAAAGAGAATGTTTCAATTAAATTTTATTTTGTTGCGCCACCTGGTTGGGCTTACTGGTGTCATTCCTCTTCCTGCTGCACAGGAGAGGAAAACTCCTCAAAATGCAGCAACAGATTATCTAAAAATGAGTTTCTTCAACCAAACACTCTCTATAGGATTACCTGAAATTCACAGTTCAGTGGAGATGGCTCAGAGGGAAGGTCAGTTTTCTTCATGAAGTTGAGTACATGTGGGAACTCAGACGTACTGATTTCTGTCTCACCAAACTGATTGTATTCCACCAAAGACTTGTGTATGAAGATGTACTGAGACTGCAAGTAAGCCAAAAGCATTATGCACAATCGCATTGGGAAAAAGAAACATTGAAAGGCTTATAGATAAATATTTTCAGTGAATATGATGAAAATTGGCAATTAAATATCACATAAAATACAAATAGTAGCGTCATTGTTTCTCTTCTATATTCACCTCCACTTGAACCATCAGACAGCGCTGGCGTCTCAACTGCACCACATAGCCATAGACATCCACCCTGTTCTCTGCCTCAAGACCTTCCAACATGGCATCAATGCTTATATAGGTTCCTGTACGCCCGACACCGGCACTGGAAATGATAGTTCATGAATGTTACAGGTCATATAAGTGCATTATATGTATTACAATCTATTATATGGCAAAGAATTAAGACTGTCACTAAATTCACGCTGACAATTGATCTTCAGTTGCAAAGTGTTGGGTTCATTGTGCAAAACTGGTGCAAAAAATTGTTGCAATTTCTCCACTTATTGTTTGCACCAGGTCTCTTCTAGGAGGTTATATCTCCATTAGAATGTGATTTTACACCAAACAAGTACCTAGAGATCCCTAATAAGAAGGGTGCACCTACAAATAATATTGGTCATACCATCATATGAACTACGCCATGGGGTATTACTCAAATTCATATATTATACATCTTAGAAAGCTTCCCTATATAATACAGAGGTATTGTAGACTTTGGGTGCCATATCATGGATTGGTAGAGCTTGGAGTATGTAAGTGGTCATACGTCAGGTTCTGTGCAGCTCTACTCTGTTTTTTAATGTGAATTGCTAATACCAGTATGATATACAGTATATTAAATTAAAACCCTTGCTTATCATTCCTGCAATCTTATACAGACTGGAGAATTCTCTGTGCGCTAAACACATCAGCAACACACAATTCTGATATATTTTGCTATACATTTTACCTGCAATGAACAATTATTGGACCACTGAAGAAATTGCTTAAAGCGTTGACCCTCCGACGTAATTTCAGCAGGAGGTTGGGATCATCTGGTACACCGTGATCTGGCCAAACAGTGAACTGGATGTGAGTGATGTCACGCTCCGATTTTTCACGCCGCTATAGTGTGGATAAAAAGGTATTTGTGATTATATTTGTATGCAATATGTATCCAAGATAGGTTGGTGACTGAACATAGAGACTATGAAAGATGCAACAATGAATTAGTGAAATGAATAAATTATAATCTTCACACTGTATAGAGATTTATATCACTTGATGTCACGCACACATGAGATGAAAGGTTCTAAAACACATCTAACAGGAATATTATAATGTGAGGTTTATTTATAATATATGAATGCATGTCATGCTTCATGAATATCAAATGTAAACATGTTCCCATAGACATAAGATTGCTACTAGAGATGAGCGAACAGTGTTCTATCGAACACATGTTCGATCGGATATCAGGGTGTTCGCCATGTTCGAATCGAATCGAACACCACGTGGTAAAGTGCGCCAAAATTCGATTCCCCTCCCACCTTCCCTGGCGCCTTTTTTGCACCAATAACAGCGCAGGGGAGGTGGGACAGGAACTACGACACTGGGGGCATTGAAAAAAATTGGAAAAAGTCATTGGCTGCCGAAATCAGGTGACCTCCATTTTAGACGAATAGTGGATTTCAAATCCGGGTCATATGAGAATGTGAACTTTGTGACTATGAGACAGGGATAGCTGTACAGGCAGGGATAGCTAGGGATAACCTTTATTTAGGGGGGAATGTTATTAAAAATAACTTTTTGGGGCTCTATCGGGTGTGTAATTGTGATTTTTGTGAGATAAACTTTTTCCCATAGGGATGCATTGGCCAGCGCTGATTGGCCGAATTCCGTACTCTGGCCAATCAGTGCTGGCCAATGCATTCTATTAGCTTGATGAAGCAGAGTGTGCACAAGGGTTCAAGCGCACCCTCGGCTCTGATGTAGCAGAGCCGAGGCTGCACAAGGGTTCAAGCGCACCCTCGGCTCTGATGTAGGAGAGCCGAGGGTGCACTTGAACCCTTGTGCACCCTCAGCTCTGCTACATCAGAGCCGAGGGTGCGCTTGAACCCTTGTGCACACTCTGCTTCATCAAGCTAATAGAATGCATTGGCCAGCGCTGATTGGCCAATGTATTCTATTAGCCTGATGAAGTAGAGCTGAATGTGTGTGCTAAGCACACACATTCAGCTCTACTTCATCGGGCTAATAGAATGCATTGGCCAGCGCTGTTTGGCCAGAGTACGGAACTCGACCAATCAGCGCTGGCTCTGCTGGAGGAGGCGGAGTCTAAGATCGCTCCACACCAGTCTCCATTCAGGTCCGACCTTAGACTCCGCCTCCTCCGGCAGAGCCAGCGCTGATTGGCCGAAGGCTGGCCAATGCATTCCTATGCGAATGCAGAGACTTAGCAGTGCTGAGTCAGTTTTGCTCAACTACACATCTGATGCACACTCGGCACTGCTACATCAGATGTAGCAATCTGATGTAGCAGAGCCGAGGGTGCACTAGAACCCCTGTGCAAACTCAGTTCACGCTAATAGAATGCATTGGCCAGCGCTGATTGGCCAATGCATTCTATTAGCCCGATGAAGTAGAGCTGAATGTGTGTGCTAAGCACACACATTCAGCACTGCTTCATCAAGCCAATACAATGCATTAGCCAGTGCTGATTGGCCAGAGTACGGAATTCGGCCAATCAGCGCTGGCTCTGCTGGAGGAGGCGGAGTCTAAGGTCGCTCCACACCAGTCTCCATTCAGGTCCGACCTTAGACTCCGCCTCCTCCGGCAGAGCCAGCGCTGATTGGCCGAAGGCTGGCCAATGCATTCCTATGCGAATGCATACTTAGCAGTGCTGAGTCAGTTTTGCTCAACTACACATCTGATGCACACTCGGCACTGCTACATCAGATGTAGCAATCTGATGTAGCAGAGCCGAGGGTGCACTAGAACCCCTGTGCAAACTCAGTTCACGCTAATAGAATGCATTGGCCAGCGCTGATTGGCCAATGCATTCTATTAGCCCGATGAAGTAGAGCTGAATGTGTGTGCTAAGCACACACATTCAGCACTGCTTCATCAAGCCAATACAATGCATTAGCCAGTGCTGATTGGCCAGAGTACGGAATTCGGCCAATCAGCGCTGGCTCTGCTGGAGGAGGCGGAGTCTAAGGTCGGACCTGAATGGAGACTGGTGTGGAGCGATCTTAGACTCCGCCTCCTCCAGCAGAGCCAGCGCTGATTGGTCGAGTTCCGTACTCTGGCCAATCAGCGCTGGCCAATGCATTCTATTAGCCCGATGAAGTAGAGCTGAATGTGTGTGCTTAGCACACACATTCAGCTCTACTTCATCAGGCTAATAGAATACATTGGCCAATCAGCGCTGGCCAATGCATTCTATTAGCTTGATGAAGCAGAGTGTGCACAAGGGTTCAAGCGCACCCTCGGCTCTGATGTAGCAGAGCTGAGGGTGCACAAGGGTTCAAGTGCACCCTCGGCTCTCCTACATCAGAGCCGAGGGTGCGCTTGAACCCTTGTGCACACTCTGCTTCATCAAGCTAATAGAATGCATTGGCCAGCACTGATTGGCCAGAGTACGGAATTCGGCCAATCAGCGCTGGCCAATGCATTCTATTAGCCCGATGAAGTAGAGCTGAATGTGTGTGCTAAGCACACACATTCAGCACTGCTTCATCACGCCAATACAATGCATTAGCCAGTGCTGATTGGCCAGAGTACGGAATTCGGCCAATCAGCGCTGGCTCTGCTGGAGGAGGCGGAGTCTAAGATCGCTCCACACCAGTCTCCATTCAGGTCCGACCTTAGACTCCGCCTCCTCCAGCAGAGCCAGCGCTGATTGGTCGAGTTCCGTACTCTGGCCAATCAGCGCTGGCCAATGCATTCTATTAGCCCGATGAAGTAGAGCTGAATGTGTGTGCTTAGCACACACATTCAGCTCTACTTCATCGGGCTAATAGAATGCATTGGCCAATCAGCGCTGGCCAATGCATTCTATTAGCGTGAACTGAGTTTGCACAGGGGTTCTAGTGCACCCTCGGCTCTGCTACATCAGATTGCTACATCTGATGTAGCAGTGCCGAGTGTGCATCAGATGTGTAGTTGAGCAAAACTGACTCAGCACTGCTAAGTCTGCATTCGCATAGGAATGCATTGGCCAGCCTTCGGCCAATCAGCGCTGGCTCTGCCGGAGGAGGCGGAGTCTAAGGTCGGACCTGAATGGAGACTGGTGTGGAGCGACCTTAGACTCCGCCTCCTCCAGCAGAGCCAGCGCTGATTGGCCGAATTCCGTACTCTGGCCAATCAGCACTGGCTAATGCATTGTATTGGCTTGATGAAGCAGTGCTGAATGTGTGTGCTTAGCACACACATTCAGCTCTACTTCATCGGGCTAATAGAATGCATTGGCCAGCGCTGATTGGCCGAATTCCGTACTCTGGCCAATCAGCACTGGCTAATGCATTGTATTGGCTTGATGAAGCAGTGCTGAATGTGTGTGCTTAGCACACACATTCAGCTCTACTTCATCGGGCTAATAGAATGCATTGGCCAATCAGCGCTGGCCAATGCATTCTATTAGCGTGAACTGAGTTTGCACAGGGGTTCTAGTGCACCCTCGGCTCTGCTACATCAGATTGCTACATCTGATGTAGCAGTGCCGAGTGTGCATCAGATGTGTAGTTGAGCAAAACTGACTCAGCACTGCTAAGTCTGCATTCGCATAGGAATGCATTGGCCAGCCTTCGGCCAATCAGCGCTGGCTCTGCCGGAGGAGGCGGAGTCTAAGGTCGGACCTGAATGGAGACTGGTGTGGAGCGACCTTAGACTCCGCCTCCTCCAGCAGAGCCAGCGCTGATTGGCCGAATTCCGTACTCTGGCCAATCAGCACTGGCTAATGCATTGTATTGGCTTGATGAAGCAGTGCTGAATGTGTGTGCTTAGCACACACATTCAGCTCTACTTCATCGGGCTAATAGAATGCATTGGCCAGCGCTGATTGGCCGAATTCCGTACTCTGGCCAATCAGCACTGGCTAATGCATTGTATTGGCTTGATGAAGCAGTGCTGAATGTGTGTGCTTAGCACACACATTCAGCTCTACTTCATCGGGCTAATAGAATGCATTGGCCAATCAGCGCTGGCCAATGCATTCTATTAGCGTGAACTGAGTTTGCACAGGGGTTCTAGTGCACCCTCGGCTCTGCTACATCAGATTGCTACATCTGATGTAGCAGTGCCGAGTGTGCATCAGATGTGTAGTTGAGCAAAACTGACTCAGCACTGCTAAGTCTGCATTCGCATAGGAATGCATTGGCCAGCCTTCGGCCAATCAGCGCTGGCTCTGCCGGAGGAGGCGGAGTCTAAGGTCGGACCTGAATGGAGACTGGTGTGGAGCTATCTTAGACTCCGCCTCCTCCAGCAGAGCCAGCGCTGATTGGTCGAGTTCCGTACTCTGGCCAATCAGCACTGGCCAATGCATTTCTATGGGGAAAAGTTAGCTTGCGAAAATCGCAAACTGACAGGGATTTCCATGAAATAAAGTGACTTTTATGCCCCCAGACATGCTTCCCCTGCTGTCCCAGTGTCATTCCAGGGTGTTGGTATCATTTCCTGGGGTGTCATAGTGGACTTGGTGACCCTCCAGACACGAATTTGGGTTTCCCCCTTAACGAGTTTATGTTCCCCATAGACTATAATGGGGTTCGAAACCCATTCGAACACTCGAACAGTGAGCGGCTGTTCGAATCGAATTTCGAACCTCGAACATTTTAGTGTTCGCTCATCTCTAATTGCTACTAGACCACCTCATCAAACTAATGCGGTGTTCAGACTTCCGCTGCTGTCTTAGACATCGCACTGCTGCAGCCATGTAAACAAACCCCATAGAGTAATACTGGAGCATAGTATTTGCACTCTAACCTATATTATTGCTGAATAAAAATTGTAGGACTTTAATTGGAACATATTTAGGTTGTAACTGAGCAGATAGTACAGACCTCGACTTAGAACATTCTAGTTCAAGGGGCTCTATAATTGGAAAAAGTCATTTTTAACTAAGCACATCCTTGTATAGGCATTAGAAAGTCTATTCCACACCTACCTTTTGTATGTAAATCGCCTCAGTGTTATTTGAATGACCCTGTTTTTATTCATATGCTAATTAGCCTCTCGGTGCACTCCCAAAGTAACATTGTGCACCCTCTGTCTATTCTTCCCTATGTATATATACAGCACAGGCTGCTGCCGTTGACTTCCTGCTTGCACAATACAGATAGGAAAGAATAGCAGAAAGGAGGCTGCTGGGAACTTTCTGTGCTGGCTGGAAGCTAATTAGCATATGAATAAAAATGGGCTCATTCAAAAATGACTGAGGCAATTTACATACAAAAGGTAGGTGTGGAATAGCCTTTCTAAAGGCTTTACATGTATGTGCTTAGTTAAAAATGACCCGATGATAGAGCCCCTTTAAGAAGAGAAGCCTGTCAGTCCTCTCCTTTCCTACTCAGGGAGAAGTATGGAGTATATGATGGAGTACCCTGGTAGGCTATTTTTCAGTCAGGATATCGGCCATAGCTCTGCTCACTGTTTTGGAATCATGTGTTGTAATAATATGTAACAATAACTGTGAGGGTCATTTTGAACAGATCTATGATTCAACCTTTGAGCCATGCGCAGGGCGGACACCCTATTTAATTTATACACCCCCAGCCTGGGCATTGGAGGCAATTTTATATTGTTTTATGAGAGACAAAGAACATTTTTAATAATACTGTTCCAGTGCGAGAGACGTCTGTCCTACATTCACCATCAAGGCTCTCCAACCACCATCAGGCTCAGGTAGGCTTACAATAGGGAAGTGCACCATCACCATCTATCACCATCTTTCACACTTTAAAGCCCCTTACCCAACCTATCTATTACCCCCAACCTCATTGCTTTCCTCTTCTGGGTTGTTGATCAGTCAGCTGTGTATACATTTATGTGTTATTTCATCTCTTTGCCTGCATTTGGTCACAGTTTCTTAGAACTTGGAAAACCCTTTTAACTTGTGTACTCCAAAAATGTTTACTATATCTGAGAGAGCTCACGAATTTTAGTTAATGAAACAGACAGATAGTATAATAACTTAAAATATTATTTCCATGAATGCAATTAAAGCAAATCTACATAATATAATATATTACAAATTACCACTTATTGACCCTTCAGTGGAAAAGATGAAGTAACTTACATTAGTGATGTGCAATTTGCGAATAATGTAATCGGGGTAGAATTTATCCTGTATGTGCTGTACAATGACATCCCCATAGTCCTCCGTTTCACCTGCATTTGTTGGCCAGTACTGAGCGCACTTGTTCTGAAATTTAATATCACAATTACAATACTGATAGTTTCCGTATTTTCCCTTTTGTTTTCCAAATTTATAACTATAGCTTGTAAAACATTTAGCGAACCCAATGTAAGAGATCATTGGGAAGAGGAGAGAGGGGCCGGAGACTGTTTCCACTTACACGGTTCCCTTCCTCACAGCGAGTGACCATCACAATGATTGTGGACTTCTGCTCCCAGATCATCCTCCAGAAATCAATCATGGTTTCCTCCTTGGGGCCTGTAAAAAGTATCCTAGGTCATATCTAGAAAGGTAAACTGAGACTGAATCTACAGTAGTGGCACATATATTACCTTGGGCAGCAATGTATTTCCTTGGTTCCTTAAATCCCTGTATACATAAATATAAAGCCAGTTAGATATACCCCATATATTCTTAGCAGTATGTTTCAGAAGTCATGAACAAAGATTTACAGCAACCACTGTATTAAAGAAAATATTAACACTGTAAATACTTAAGAAATGGTATTTTACAACCATATGCACAGTTACTGTAACACGTGAGCCGTGCTAAACATGTGCATATAAAATAATTGTCTTCTATGGAGAGTAAGCATTATGGCATTGAGTTCTAAGACAAACTCCTAGAGAGATAAGTCATGTTTCAGTGCAATTTCACAAGCCTTTATCCTTACATTAATGTAGCTGGCATTGATATAATCTGATCCTGGTTCTCCATGTATCTCAGACAAGACCACTCTGTTATTATCATCTGTAAAATGAATTAGTAATTACCATAAGTTCCATAACCTTACAAGTATCAGAACACGGTGCCCTCCTTTATGTACTATGTGCCATGGACCTACACTATGTGATCCAAAGTATCCAGACACCCCCAAAAATATACGTTTTTCATATTAGGTGCATAGTGCTGCCGCCTACTGCCAGGTACTCCATGTCAGTGACCTCAGTAGACATTAGACATCGTGAGAGAGCAGAATGGGGCGCTCCACGGAAATCAAGGACTTAAAACGTGGTCAGGTGATTGGGTGCCACACATCACACAGGTCAATGCCAAATGACGCCTCGCTTGGTGTAAGGAGCATAAACATTGGATGATTGAACAGTGGAAAAACGTTGTGTGGAGTGACGAATCACGGTACACAATGTGGCGATCTAATGGCAGGGTGTGGGTATGGTGAATGCCCGGTGAACGTCATCTGCCAGCGTGTGTAGTGCCAACAGTAAAATTCGGAGGCGGTGGTGTTATGGTGTGGTCGTGTTTTTCATGGAGGAGGCTTGCACCCCTTGTTGTTTTGCGTGGCACTATCACAGCACAGGCCTATATTGATGTTTTAAACACTTTCTTGCTTCCCACTGTTGAAGAGTAATTCGGGGATGGCGATTGTATCTTTCAACACGATGGAGCACCTGTTCATACTGCACGGCCTGTGGCGGAGTGGTTACACGACAATAACATCTCTGTAATGGATTCGCCTGCACAGAGTCCTGACTTGAATCCTATAGAACACCTTTGGGATGTTTTGGAACGCCAACTTTGTGCCAGGCCTCACCGACCTACATCGATACCTCTCCTCAGTGCAGCACTCCGTGAAGAATGGGCTGCCATTCCCCAAGAAACCTTCCAGCACCTGATTGAACGTATGCCTGTGAGAGTGGAAGCTGTCATCAAGGCTAAGGGCCAACACCATATTGAATTCCAGCATTACCGATGGAGGGCGCCACCAACTTGTAAGTCATTTTCAGGCAGGTGTCCGGATACTTTTGATCACATAGGGTATCAATTCCTGGTCCAACTTATATTGATCTATAATGACCACAAGCTTTTAGACTACCCTATGCCCATTCAGCTTTGGTAGACAGATTGGCCAGCTTGTGAGTGTCTCAGACCACCAAAGCACAATGTGTAGGGTAACCAAAGAAGCTGGTAGTCAGTCCAATGCAGAGAGTGTCAGTAAGTGGCAGATCCAATGCAGAAGATCTAATGAAGGCACCAGCTCCTATAACTATCTATTCTCCATGTTATGTTTTATGGAGAACAGGTTTGTCATTTTAAATACTGCACCATATAAAATACTATTTACTTACAAGGTAAAATATCAATGTAGCGGTTTTTAGATTGGTTGCAGGGTTTTCTGGCTTCTTTAATAGGCAATTTGCTAAACACACGCGGAATGCTCTGAAAATAAAAAAAAAATGGAAATGACAAACTGCGCTTTCTGCTTGCACTTCCAGGTGATTTTATATTATTATTGTTATATAATTGAAGAGCTCAACGGAAAAATGGCCTAAGTCCACATTTTGTCATATTTCAAATTATTACCTAGAAAGCTTCTTTGTACCTCGTTCTATGCATTGGGTTTACAAGGTACCTAGGATTAATGACCTAAGTCCATATATTTCAATGCAGAAGAATTTACATTCAATGGAATAATGGCCTAAGTCCAATACAAACTTACTTACTTCACTCTCGTTGGTCATTTTTTCATTGAAATCGCGACTTCCGGTCTGTTGTTTATATTAGTGTAAAAACTTTGTCTTATTGTTTAAAAGGCTCTAAATCGACTTTTGCACATATTTAGCGCCGAAAAGGGAGGCAGGTAATTCTTCTTCTTCATTGTTTAATAATAGTAGTAATTAATTAATAATATTAAATAAATAATATTTATACATGAAGCTGCAATTTTTTTAATAAATAATACAATTTATGATTAGGATTAACGGTGTTCATTAGCTGATTACATTGAATAGATATATTCCACAATAATGCCCGTTTGCTTTAGGCTAAAACTTTAAATTTCGTTTTTCTCACAATATTGATTTTTGGACTTAGGCCATTTTTCCGTTGAGCTCTTCAATTATTTTAGATTATTGATATTATTGTATATAAACTCTATTAAACAATAAAACATTTTTTGTCTAAAAGCATTTGTCAGCCATGCCAAATCCCTCAGTCTACTTCCATATTGATCTAGCAGATCTCACCTATCAGTCTGCCCATTCCTTTCATTTAATGAAAGGGGCCATGGAAGCACAGGTTGTGCACAGGTGACAGATGACATCCGTGTGTCCCCCATGCGCTGCCTGTGCCTTTTATTCATGTCAGCCGGATAGCTCAGGGTTATGTGTAATCGGCTTAAGGGTATTTCCTGACCCCCCATTCCCTGTACATACTCACTGTACTGAATACAAATAGGCAATGTACAGCATCTCAAAATTGTAACCCAAAGAACAGATTTACTAATGAAAATATGACAAAAAAAAATGGTATATACGCTTTACAACACCATTTTCAAAGAGATTTTTGTGAGTTCATCAATATTTGACTACAGGAAGTCCAACACTACTGACCCCCACAACACTACTGACCCCCCCCCCCCAACACTACTGACCCCCCCCCCCCCCACAACACTACTGACCCCCCCCCACAACACTACTGACCCCCACAACACTAGTGACCTCCGCAACACTACTGACCCTCACAACACTACTGACCCTCACAACACTACTGACCCCCCACAACACTAGTGACCCCCACAACACTACTGACCCCCACAACACTACTGACCCCCCCCACAACAATACTGACCCCCACAAAATTAGTGACCCCCACAACACTACTGACCCCCACAACACTAATGACCTCCACAACACTAGTGACCCCCACAACACTACTGACCCCCACAACACTACTGACCCCCCCACAACACTACTGACCCCCACAACACTACTGACCCCCACAACACTAGTGACCTCCGCAACACTACTGACCCTCACAACACTACTGACCCTCACAACACTACTGACCCCCCACAACACTACTGACCCCCACAACACTACTGACCCCCACAACACTACTGACCCCCCCACAACAATACTGACCCCCACAAAATTAGTGACCCCCACAACACTAATGACCTCCACAACACTAGTGACCCCCACAACACTACTGACCCCCACAACACTACTGACCCCCACAACACTACTGACCCCCACAACACTAGTGACCTCCACAACACTAGTGACCTCCACAACACTACTGACCCCCACAAAATTAGTGACCCCCACAACACTACTGACCCCCACAACACTAGTGACCTCCGCAACACTAGTGACCTCCGCAACACTAGTGACCCCCACAAGACTAGTGACCCCCACAAGACTAGTGACCCCCATAACACTACTGACCCCCAGCCATGCTTGAAGTGGCAGCAGTATTCAAGTGAATGATGCTTCTGCTTCACAAGCCAAACATGTCACATTCATTCTTCACATGGTCTGTCTGCAACTCAGTATCATTCTAATGGATGAAGCTTGGCTGGAATAGCAAGCAAAGCTGCTCTACAATGTACAATGATGTGCTTGGTATTCAGCAAAGAGGCCGCTGCTCTTGCTTGTATACTGCAGTCTCTTAAAACAGCTGATAAGTGTGTGTGTGTGGGGGGGGGGGTTCATATAAAATATTGGGCATAACAACACTTACAATAGTGGTTAAAGACACATTATATATATATATATATATATATATATATATATATATATATATATATATATATATATATATATCTGCAACTGCTTCTGTTTTCAACAGGTGATAGCTCCGGAAATCTAAAATAATCTATATAGTGTACCTGGAATTCATCAAGGAATAGTCGCCCCTCATCTGCGTTTTTTCTTTTGTATGTCTCCAGGAGATGATCCACAAGGATGGGCTCAATGTTCAAAAGCTGTCGTTCATCATCTTTAAAAAAAAAACACATATGGGTATGTTTACAAGTAGTAGCAAACCCACACAGTTACACAATACCTGTAGCATATACTGACTGACCTGTGATGTGGATTTTATTTTTATAATTGCAGTATATCTATTATTAGCTAGAAAAGATTTTTGTCATAGAGGGTTTTATTAAAAAAAAACTGGCTTGCTTTTTCCTCTGCGGCCTTCTCTCATATAGCGCAAACTGCTCTGCTCCCTTCTCATAGAGAGACTGACTGACAGCTTGTTCTATGAGGGTTATCTCTGGTGTCCTAAGTGCTCAGAAACACTTATTTAAGGTGTTATTTTATTTATTATGCTTACGCTAGGTTCACACTAGCGCACAGAGTCCGTTCTGAGCTTTCCATCTTCTGCATGCAGAAGACAGAAAGCTGTCAGACCGGGACCGGCCGTGTGCGCCGGTGAGTGCTTTATGCTCTCCGCCGCGAAACCGGTTTTTTAAAACCAGACACAGAGTACTGCATGTACGACTCTGTGTCCGATTTTTAAAAAACGGTTTTGCAGCGGAGAGCATAAAATGCTCACCGGCGCTCACAGCCAGATATCTTTCAAACCCATTCCAATGAATGGGTTTGAAAGAGTCCTGCAGGTTTCCATCTCCTGCTCAGTTTTGTGCAGGAAACGGAAACCTGCATGAACGGAGACCAGGCACAGATGTGAACGAACCCTGACTTGTATGGCGCCATCATATTCCGCAGCGCTTTACAGACATTGACAGTCACTGTCACAATCTACATTCCCTATCAGTATGTCTTTGGCGTGTGGGATGAAACTGGAGTACCCGGAGGAATCCCACGCAAACACGGGGAGAACATACAAACTCCTTGCAGATGTTGTCCTTGACAGGATTCGAACCCAGGATTCCAGTGCTGCAATGCTAGCCACTGAGCCACCATGCTGCCCACATAAATCTAATATATAATATATAGTAATGATTCTGAGTCATCTTCATTATGGAGTGTCACCAAAGCCAGGTTCATACTGTTAGACTTTGTGCTGCAAATAACAGATATCATAGCAGCAACCTGATAAACTGATTTATAATCAATGGGATCTGCCAAGTTGTTGGTGTCCATCATGTAACAAATCCAACCTCAGCTTTGTTATATATCATGGGTTACACTATTCATGTGAATGGAACATAGGGAGTTAGCTATACATTGGAGTTATCCATATATAGTGACAAGAACATGTAAGTATCTAAGACACCTACACTATTACTATGTATGTCTGGCCAACAAGATAACTTTGCACGACACATTTATAGACACACACGTACAAACTTGAGGTGGAGTCCCTGACCTCTAACATGTTCCTTTCAATATGGAAACTGCAACATAGAAAGCCTATTCTGTTTTATCTGCATCTACCTTTATGAAAACTTTAATTAATTTCCATTTTTTTTATGAGAAACCGCGAGTCCTCCTGATATAACTCATAGGTCACATGTAGGTAAGAATTACATGAACAAGATTATTTTTAACAAGCTTGCACTCTGTTTTCCTGATGGAACAGAAAAATAGAATGACTGCCACAACAGCCCCAGTGTGATACATGGTGTAGAGATAGAAGCTGCAAGTAAAAGAACAGGTAAGGGTAAGTTCACACTGCAAAACCTTTTCGTGTGGCTTTTTGGCCTGGCTACCTGCGACGGGATGCCGGTGTAGTGCATTGGCATCCCGTCGCAGCATCCCACTCCTGATTAGGCCTAGATGAATGGGCCTAAAGTAGGAGGATGTCTCGAGCCATGGATGCCATGGCTGACTCGGCCGTGGAATCCACGTGAAGATAGGGCATGTCGCTTCTTTTCCCCACTAACTGAAAAAATTTGCTAGCGGGAAAAAAAGTGACTGACTCCCATTGAAATGAATGGGAGATATTTTTGCAGGAGGATTTTGAGCCGGATTCTGCGTCAACATCCGCATGCAAAATACTCCATGTGAACATACCCCAAATCTGCATCAAAATCCGGCTCAAAAAACCGCCTTCCATTGAATTCAATGGGTTCCTTTTTGAAGGAAGCGACCTGCCTTCTCTTAAGACATTGATTTGGGCCTAATCTGGAGCGGTATGCTGCGACTGGATGTCAGTGCACTGTATACACTGCATCGGCATTTAGTCACGGCTAGCCATTTTTAGACAGGATTCTGAGGCAGCCTCCACGTCATAATCTGGTCCAAAAAAAACCCTGTGTGAACACGGCCTAAGAGTTCTTTAATTCAGCACATTGGAAACTCATTTTTAGTGTAGAGTGGGCAAATATCCTACATCAACTTCTCCATTTTCTGGTCTCTCTATCACTTTACATTCTATACGAACATGTTATGCACAGGTCACTCCCCATCATAAAGAAAAAACAGCACATTGGCGTGCCCAGGTAACAAAAAGTGGTATCTGACACACAAAAAGGAATATTTCACGCCAAAAGTGGCATGGGCTCGCCCTGAAAAGTTTGAGGTTTGCTCAGATCAAAAATGTTGCCAAGTTCATGTATGACATACAGAATAGCAAAGAGTCAATAGCAAAGCCAGTTACCTTGTTCGATCAGTGGATAGTTATCTCTAAGATTGCTGAAAGAACAAGAATATTGGTTAACAAAAGTTCTGAAATGAAAATTTATAAAAAGACATATCCCATCTATATTCATTGCTTCTGAAGAACAAACACTTCACACTTGAGAAGGGTTATAAGAACCCTGAAACGCGTTGTTTGGTTTGGGTAAACCCTGGGTTAGCGTGGGTCCTTCCGGCTGGCATCTCCCACACTGGATGTGCTGCCTATGCAGTGGTGTGGATCCTGCCACTCATATACCCAATGATATGGATTGATTTTTCTTAACAGGTGGCTGTGTTCCAGAACACAACCTGCCAAGGTGAGAGACCCCCCCATATACGATGCACTTTATACTTCTATTCTATCACTATGCACTATGCACTATACACTGCTTGGTGCTCGTCCTTTCCTTAGTTATCATTTAATACTGACATTGCACTTCTCTTGTACAGGAGGTATGATAGAACAATATCTACAACTACTACCAGCTCAGGAATAAATAGTACTGTATGTGCGTGTTTGAGACAATGCAATGTTGGTCCTGATTATAAGACATGTTTTCAACATTACCATGAAGATCTTTTTTGCAGCTTGTAGATTTTAAATATGACAAGGATCAGGGCCAGGCACGTGATGGTTATAAAGAACGCCAAGAATCCAATGAGAGCCTTATCATTATCTGAAAGACATAAAATAAAGTTTGGTGAAATGCTGTAACAATCCCAAGTGAAGTCGGGGAAGTAAAGTTCTTTGGCAGTCTTCAAATATTCATGAGGTTCAACCTCCGGTTCGTTTTGGGCTGAACGTCCTTGGATAATGCTATTATTATACTCTGGGGACTTGTGATTGGGCCTCAGCAGTCATGTAGGACCTGCCAATGTCAAGACGCTAAGACTCAGCATCATGAAATCGTTTCTCCCCACGTGACTGCTGAGGCCCAACACAAGCTTCGTTGGTGATTCTGGAGCGAGTGACATCAGCCCGAGGCCAGAAGAGACCTGAAGGGGATGCTGGTTGGACAGCCAGGTACCCGGGAGAAGTGAATTAAGGTGAGTATCACTGTTTGTCCCCTGAACTTCTACTTATTATAGCATATGTTATAATAGGTTTTCGTGGGTGAGGAACCCCCAAAAGTTTTATGTTCAGATGGACCCAAAACTTTTGGAAATTTTAAGTCAAATCTGGTTACAAATCAATTGACCCATGCCTGTATCTCAGTAGATCCCGTGTGAACTTATCCTTAGGGGGTTAAATCCTTGAAAAAATCGTTTATGTTTTTTTATTCTTTCGATTTATTGTTGAAATGGATTTACGGATTTATGAATTTGAAGTATTATGGGAAACTTGATAAGTCAGCATACTTACACTTTGTTTTTATTTCTCCTTTATAAGACTCTCCTTTGTAAAAGCCATTGTTATAATACAGCTGTAAGACAAATGGACAATTATGTAAGATTACTACCCCAAATAATGGCTTTTACATCTGATCGAATTTCACATGGAAACATTCAATAAGAGAAAAGAAGTTGCCAATCTTTGCTTCTGCAACTTAACTAAACATCTTACAACAAATGTTAATATATCAATGTATGATCTGTGGGTGACCCCTTTACTACACTACTTGGCATAGAGACTTCCATGATAAGCCAAACATGGGCGAGTTGGGAATACCCCTTTAAATCTAAAGCATCTGCCGGACTCTCTGCAATGGATACAGTATACTTTAGCATCATTGATATACTAAATCACTACTACTCTTCTTGTTCCAAATGTAAGTAGAAATACAATAATTCATTTAAAAAACTAGGAATTTGTGCCTGATTCATCTGCGTGTGCCGAATGGGGATGCAGAGTCCAGTGCACCATCCACACTCAGGGCTTTGGTATTAATAAACCTATGCCATCATGTTCTATACATAACATCCCATGAGTAATAAAAAAAAATCCATTTTTTAATGGTAAAATTATTTGTCTTACCTCGTACTTATATGTCGTCAGGTAGTACAGGTCGGTGACATTAAAGGCGCAGTTTGTTTTGTTTATTTCTATATTGTTTATGAAAAGCGTATAGTATCCTGGGGGTCCATTAGGATTTACAGACGGGTAACGAGAATTACATTTGATATAAAGATCATTGTGTCTTGGTGCAACTTTCACATCTACAGATCCAATTTTACTTGGTACTGAAACAGAAACAAAAGATCAGAGATTTATAGAATCAGAAAATCAACATATCAACAAGTAGTGTAAGGATGGCAGAAAGAGGGAAGTGATTTTATTCTGACTCCATTTGTCAACTGCTTCCAAGCTACAGACCTTTTAGTGTAATTGTCAATGCTTGGGGTCAGGGTCCTTTTACCTATGAAACGTCCAGTGTTTAGGCTCATTGAAAAATGACACAGTCTAACTAGTCAAATCAGTGGGGAAGATTTATCAAGATCGGTGTGTCATATGCCAGTCTTACTAAAGGCACCGAGTGGTGCAGGCGTATGTCCCAGCCAGCATCAAAATGGGAATCTACACCAGTTGGCAACTGGCACAGATTTCCATTGTAACTCACCTTAGAAAACTGGCACGAGCGAGGAAAAGGGTTGGGGTTACATTTGGTGAAAGAAAGGTTCTTAAACCACAATACCATCCCTCCACACCATAACACTGCCATTGAGGGATTGATAAATCTATCCTAGTATATTTTGGCAGGTGGAAGGTGAGTGATGGTGTTATAGTTGCATGACAAAAAATAGAAAGGAGATAAGCGCTTTCATCCATGAGCTGACATACATTTCCCCTCCAGGCGTACAGCCTAGTGGGTGGTGTGTAATTTAGGAATAGGTGCACACCTCATCATAATAGAGGCGCACCCTCCGCTGGCTCTGGGGTTATGAAATCTTTATATATGTGCCACACACTATGTACCCGCCTGGAAGCAATTCTAGGGCCACAGGTGCCATCAGTAATAAGCAGAAGCATAACTTGCAAGGTCCTAGGCCCCAGTGCAAAATAAGTAACAGGGCTTCATTTACCATGTGCTATTTATACTAGGCAGTTGTGGGGCCAAAGGGGTCATCACTAACAAATAAATGAAGCACAGATTAATTCCAGGATATTTCTCAGTACTGACTGTGAAGTTTTTGTTGCTAACAAGACCAGTAATGAGAAATAGCCCGGAATAAATCAGAGGTTCACTTACTTATTAGTGACGGCCCTTGTGGCTGCTGATTTGCATGCGCTGCCTCCTGGTACATGGTGTGCCTTCCCCCTCATAGAGGTGTTCAGTGCATACAGGGACATCAGTCTTCATAACCCCTGAGGCGGCTCATGCCTCTTTATAAATGGGGAGAGCCCTATGCTTAGCTGTGTATTTGGAGGGAAATATACGCTAGCTCATAGCTGTATACATTTTCTGCATAATTTATGCACAATTTCTAGGGTAAATGATAACTGGGAGGCAATAGCCTTTCCTCTTGTATGCCCTCACCACACATCCTTTTCTGGAAGGTGGCAAGGGTGGTACAGAAAATAAACTTTTTTGCCCAAATACCAGATTTGCAGAAAACAATTGTGACTTTTCATGGGGTGTATATGTCAGAGAACGGGTTTACAAGGCATGTGTGACAATGAGAGCCCCAGTTATGTATTTCCAGACATGTATTTCTCTTTGATGTATTACTTGATTTTGTATCAAGACCCTTTTGTTGTTCTATTAGTATACCCATGCTAATCTTGCTATTGCAGCAGGAGACCCCTGAGACTATGTGTATTGTATCCCTGCTAAGCACATAAAACCCAGACTCCATGTCTTTAGCCAAAGCTGCAAAGGAAATATGGTTTTATCACAATATTTCCCCAGGAGAACCTCCCACAGTTGCACCGTTAAATTCCTCCGATGCGCAAGGCGGAAATGAACACTCAAAGTCCACATAAGGTACTGTTGGGCATAGAGAAAAGGTCCAGACACTGAATTCATTACCCACAGGGTTCTGTGGGGTCATTCTTGGTGTCTACCCGAAGGGGGTCTCTCCACAAACCCGACCATACCCCTTTCTTGACACTACGGTTATCTGACAAGTAATTATGACTGTTCATAGTTATTTGGTTTCAAGATGGAGGGCAGGACTTCCCCTCCTTGTGACATCGCTCAGGGGATGACACCAGGGGAGAATATGGTCTCCTCTGGGGGAACAAAGGGCCCTCTTCTTCCTGGGCAGCATGTAGAGGACACATGCTCTCTTGCTGAGTTAAGCAAGTACCCTGAAGCCTAGGAGTGAGGCCTCAGGGAACCAGACCACAACTTTAGTATTATCCTTTACTATTCTTTTATTCCCATTTTATTTTCTGTATTGTATTGTGCTTTTACCTGTATTTGATTGACAGCCACTGATACGTATTTCTTTATATGATAGTGGCTAGTACTGACTTACTCGGGTTAACAAATATATAAATTGATAAAGCTCGTTTCATATTATCCTATGAACTCAGACATTCCCAGGGCATGAGTGGAAGGTAAAAAGGGTGATAGCGGGTGCACAAGGCGGCTTGGCCAGGTGATCACAACATGATTAATGTGCCCCATGGTGCCTTCACCCTTACTGAAGAAGAATCCACTTGATTTGGAAATGAATTTTAGGATTTGACACAAGTAATTGTAAAATTGATGTAAATGTTAATTCTGCATAGTTTGTCATAGTGTGTCTTATGCAAATAAAAACCGCTGCATCTAGCTCCAATGTGGATTTGTATGGTCTGCACAGGACAAGCCCGAGACTGTATAGGGCCAATAAGCTAAGCTAGCTGTGTTATCTTCTTTTTGTCTTGCTCCTGGAACAAGTAAGATGTAAGATGTTTCTGTTTTATTGGAATATGAAGTAAAAGTTATATTTTATATACATTGGTTTGCTGGACACACTTTTTGCGAATTTGGATAGTGTGTCTTATGCTTCCTAATCACAAAGTGGCAGATTAGGAAGTGTGAAGATTGACTTCAAGTTGTCAGTAATGTAGACAAAGACTTGTATAATAATTGAATAATCCAAGCACCAACGTAAAACCTTATCTGAAGGATGTATTCACGATGCAGGACAGGGTTACAGACACTTCCCTTACATGTAATAATAAACACAAGCAAACAAAAATTACAGCATTAAAAAGACAACCCAACACTTACTTCCTATATCTGTGGCACAAGTTATGGTGGTAGAGTTACATAATTTCTGATCTCCTTTTTTGTTAAATGCTGTAACATTGATAGTATAATTTTTGTAAGGATCTAGATGATGAAAAGTTTTCTGGTATTTGTCTTTCTGAGGACTTTCAAACCCTAAAATATGAAGAAAAATAATGCAGATTAGAATAAATTTCAACAACAAAATATTATGGAACCATTTACATGTGTTAACATTATATATATATATATATATATATATATATATATATATATATATATATATACAGTCCTATGAAAAAGTTTGGGCACCCCTATTAATCTTAATCATTTTTAGTTCTAAATATTTTGGTATTTGCAACAGCCATTTCAGTTTGATATATCTAATAACTGATGGACACAGTAATATTTCAGGATTGAAATGAGGTTTATTGTACTAACAGAAAATGTGTAATATGCATTAAACCAAAATTTGACCGGTGCAAAAGTATGGGCACCTCAACAGAAAAGTGACATTAATATTTAGTACATCCTCCTTTTGCAAAGATAACAGCCTCTAGCCGCTTCCTGTAGCTTTTAATCAGTTCCTGGATCCTGGATAAAGGTATTTTGGACAAACAATTCAAGTTCAGTTAAGTTAGATGGTCGCCGAGCATGGACAGCCCGCTTCAAATCATCCCACAGATGTTCAATGATATTCAGGTCTGGGGACTGGGATGGCCATTCCAGAACATTGTAATTGTTCCTCTGCATGAATGCCTGAGGATTTGGAGCAGTGTATTGGATCATTGTCTTGCTGAAATATCCATCCCCGGCGTAACTTCAACTTCGTCACTGATTCTTGAACATTATTCTCAAGAATCTGCTGATACTGAATGGAATCCATGCGACTCTCAACTTTAACAAGATTCCCGATGCCGGCATTGGCCACACAGCCCCAAAGCATGATGGAACCTCCACCAAATTTTACAGTGGGTAGCATGTGTTTTTCTTGGAATGCTGTTTCTTTTTGGACGCCATGCATAACGCCTTTTTTTATAACCAAACAACTCAATTTTTGTTTCCAAAATGAAGCTGCCTTGTCCAAATGTGCTTTTTCATACCTCAGGCAACTCTATTTGTGGCGTACGTGCAGAAACGGCTTCTTTCTCATCACTCTCCCATACAGCTTCTATTTGTGCAAAGTGCGCTGTATAGTTGACCGATGCACAGTGACACCATCTGCAGCAAGATGATGCTGCAGCTCTTTGGAGGTGATCTGTGGATTGCCATTGACTGTTCTCACCATTCTTTTTCTCTGCCTTTCTGATATTTTTCTTGGCCTGCCACTTCTGGGCTTAACAAGAACTGTCCCTGTGGTCTTCCATTTCCTTACTATGTTCCTCACAGTGGAAACTGACAGGTTAAATCTCTGAGACAACATTTTGTATCCTTCCCCTGAACAACTATGTTGAACAATCTTTGTTTTCAGATCATTTGAGAGCGGGCTGTCCATGTTCGGCGACCATCAAACTTAACTGAACTTGAATTGTTTTGTAGAAAGAAATGGTCCAAAATACCTTCATCCAGGAACTGATTAAAAGCTACAGGAAGCGACTAGAGGCTGTTATCTTTGCAAAAGGAGGATGTACTAAATATTAATGTCACTTTTCTGTTGAGGTGCCCATATTTTTGCACCGGTCAAATTTTGGTTTAATGCATATTGCGCATTTTCTGTTAGTACAATAAACCTCATTTCAATCCTGAAATATTACTGTGTCCATCAGTTATTAGATATATCAAACTGAAATGGCTGTTGCAAACACCAAAATATTTAGAACTAAAAATGATTAAGATTAATAGGGGTGCCCAAACTTTTTCATAGGACTGTATATATATATATATATATATATATATATATATATATATATATATATATATATATTTATTTCTTATATCAAAGTATTTCAAATAAAAATTCAATCTGGAACTTTAAATATGAAATTCTGTACATTTATTTCTCATGCTCCCACAAAATTTAAAGGAGGTATGTGTTGATTTAAAAAATTTTACATGGCATTTAGGGCACTGCTAAACCGATGGTCTCCAGGGACACTGATGATTAGTTTTACAAACTCCACATTTTCTATAATAAGATATATTACAAAGTTTCCCATAGTCACTTGCATTAGTGACATAATATACTATATAACCATGTCAGATCTGTACCACCAATAACTTGTCATTCTGTGAGCATAAAAGCAACTGAAAATATTTTTACCTTTTTCACCCCCTTCTAGGCCTGTAAGAAAAGAAAAGAAAAACACATCTTATTAACCATTTAAGTCACTACATCATTCTCCCCATTCCCTATAGTGAAAATGAAATTTCAAATATCACAATTTGTGTAAATAATCAGCTTGTGATGTCACAAACAAAGTATATAGTGGTATTCTTTACCTAATGTATTTAACCAGTTGTCGTTTTCAGAAGCCATCACCTCAAGATTCCAGTGGCATGGAGATACTCACATTATTGGGATCTGGTATCTTTATATCTAGGCATTTAGAGACTTATCATGCAAACAATTCCAGAACCCAGAATTCCAGATTATGTATTCATAGGAATCTTTGGTATAAATGGAAGGCCCACATTCTCAGAAAATCCCGGAGCCTATGGCATCTCTGAATACCATCTGTGCCTGACAGACCCCTACTGAAAGGTGCATGTCAGTTCTTATAAGGTCTCATTCTGATGCGCCACACAGTGTTATTCTTTCCTTTAAATCTGATGTAATCTACAACAGACCCTCCTAACTGACCCTCTGACACAAAGCCTAACAAGTATATACTCAAGTATAAGCCGAATTTTTCAGCACAGTTTTTGTGCTGAAAAAGCCCCCCTCGGCTTATACTCGAGTCAGCAAAAAAAAAATGTTTATTTTTTTTTTAGGAGGGGTTGTCTATGACCAGCCGCAATATCAATGTATAGAATCTCCCATAAAATTGTGGGAAAAAAAGAAGTTTTATAAAAAATTAAATAATAAAAGTTCTAAATCCCTCCTTTCCCTAGAATACATACAAAAGTAGAAAATGACTGTGAAACACATACACATTAGGTATCCCTGTGTCTGAAAGTGCCCAGTCTACTAAATATAGGGGATCTGCAGTGCTCCTGTTCTGTCGGGAAGGGGTTGATAGGAGCACTGCAGATACCCTATATTCAGCCAGGCTGAATTCAAAGTGGGGAAAAAAACTCAGTCCTCAAGCTCAGGGAAGGGGCAGACAGACAACCAAAACACCCCCTCCCCTTCCCCAGCACTCAGCATCTACTGCAGCCAAAAACTTCGACCATTTTAATTTTTGAAATTTTCCAGTAGCTGCTGCATTTCCTCCCCTCGGCTTATACTCGAGTCAATAAGTTTTCCCAGTTTTTTGTGGTACAATTAGGGGCCTCGGCTTATATTCGGGTCGGCTTATACTTGAGTATATACAGTATATATAAAGGAGAAATTTTACTCTGGATATCTTCCTTATCCTCACTCACATTGTTTATCTGTATAGAATCCTCAGCCTCACACACAGAAGTCTATGGAGAGGTAGAAGGCGGCTGCCGTCAACTAGCTAAACTATATATTACCTTATTCTGTACAGCAATAGAGCCTTGAAAGCTAAAGCAGTGTCAAAACAGCTTTCTCACTCACAGTATAGCAGAGCTTAGCATCAGCAGTTCATTATGTTTCTTTACCAACAGCCTTCTCCTCCTTCCCTCTCCATAGACTTCTCTGTATACAGTAACTTAGCCTGATAAGTGCAGAAGGAAACATGTTTCTCTAATAAAGTATATGATAAGATTTCTAATATTAACCTGCACTAATTTAAGAAAAGTTGCTTTATAATTGGAATGTAAATATAAATGTATGTATTGCTATTGAAGCAAGAAAGTTAGCGTGAGGTGGGCTAGAATAAAATAGCAATGTGTCCTATATTAGTGTTTGACATACTCACCTATTATAAAGACTTCATATCCATCCAGGGGGCCATTCGGTATCGCTGGCTTCTCCCATGTGACTTTAATTGTTGTAGTTGTTGTCTTACAGGTCAAATTTTGTACCTTTCCTGGCTCTGGGTTAGAAGAAAAATCTGAGTTAACATTTATTCTAATATATCGTGTACAGCATATATTTTGTCTTTTGTTTTGTGTAAAAAATCCAGTTATTGGTCAGAATTAGAGATGAGCGAACACTGTTTGGATCAGCCGATCCGAACAGCACGCTCCATAGAAATGAATGGAAGCAGCTGGCACGCAGACTTTGCCGGCGGCCGGCCGCTTAACCCCCCGCGTGCCGTCCGCTCCCATTCATTTCTATGTGAGCGTGCTGTTCGGAACAGTGTTCGCTCATCTCTAGGCATAATGTAAATGTCTACCAAACCCCAGAGTTTCACAAATAAACTTCCCAGCATTACAGGAACTTATGTGTGTTACAGGAAATATGTACTATTACATTTATAGGCATGGAACAAAGTGGTAAGTGATGAATGCAACATACTACTTGTGTGGTGGCCATTATATTATATGTGGGGGCTATTTTATTATATGTTAGGTAACTCTGGGGGCTATATATGGAGGCAGTGTGGAGGCCGTTATAATATATATATATATATATATATATATATATATATATATATATATATATATATATTTTATATACAGCTGCCCCCCCACCCAAACCCAAAGTACCGAAATCCCCAATCCCTTTAATACCATGGAAACTGTTAGGGCCAG
Organism: Leptodactylus fuscus; assembly: GCF_031893055.1. Classification (NCBI taxonomy): domain Eukaryota; kingdom Metazoa; phylum Chordata; class Amphibia; order Anura; family Leptodactylidae; genus Leptodactylus; species Leptodactylus fuscus. The sequence goes on along the minus strand of NC_134273.1, from coordinate 62,150,621 downwards.
CAATAATCTTTTTTTGTGGCTTGTGGGACGGAGAACAGTTAGTAGTACTTTGCAGCATGGGCGATTCTGTATTATAGAAGATGACCATACAAAATCTCAACACAGAGCCCTTGAAGGCCCTGACGCACCCTATTGCACTTGATCCTCATTTACATATTTATAAAAACGATTTGCTGCAATGTGTGGATGGGAATCCCATCCACTTTCCAGGGACTGTAATATGTCACAGCCAGCCTTATGTTTAGGTCCCACATAGCAGGCCGCAGCAAAAAAGCATTGCAGGAAAAACACTTCTGATGGAACCCATTGAAGTCAATGGGAGGCTTTTTTTTCAGCGCTGAAATTACACACCAAATTCCTCACCATTTTCCTCCATGTGAATGGACCCTAAGGCTAAGGCCCCACGGGCCATAATCGCCGCGCTAAAGCGCTGCGGAAACAACCGCGGCGTGAACGCATTGCGGTGCTTTCCGCAGCGCTTTTAAGAGAAAGTTCAGAGTTTTCCTCTGCGGACTTTCTCTTGACATTATATTTAGGGGAAAGCCGCCGGCTTTTCCGTATTTGCCTGCACTGTACAACGCCACGATTTTTCCCGCAGCGTCTCCACTGCAGGCTAATAGCGGCGTTTACGTCCTGTGGGGCCCCGGCCTAAAAGTGGATTTGAAAGACTTCCTTAGAAATCTGCACCAGCATTGTTCATATGAATTCCATATTGCCAAAAAAAAAAAAATCATGTCAACTCTTTGTACAGTTTCCATGAAAAAAAAGGGGTGGGTAGCCAATAAAGTTGTTAGTTCCATTGAATAGAACATATCAGTAAGAAGATCCAAAGCGTTGTAAACTATAAAACTGTGGCAGAAATCCCAGAATCATCCTTAGGCCGGGTTCACATGTGCATGAGGACTCTAGCAAGGACTTTTCTCTCCTCTGATTTCTGGTGGTTTCTGTGGCGGAGACTCCAGTGCAGTGGTTCTTAACCTTGTTTGAGGTCCCGAACCCACCAGTTTCATGTGCACATTCACCGAACCCTTCTTTAGTGATAAATCAAATATGATTTTTTTCCAAATTCAAAACATAGGTATCTGTTTTTTTACTGGTACACAAAATGAACTGTGCATATGACCTAGGATTCTATCGAACCCTGGTTGAGAAGCACTGCTCCAGTGTATATGTGAACATAGCCTCAGACTAATTCTGGGATTTCTGCCGCAGTTTTGCAGAATATTGGACATACGGTATATACTGTATTTACCATGTTCTTCCATATCAATATCAACCCCAAAAATAGCCCCAAAATGTAAGAACCTAAATACATTAGCCATGAACATTTGCCTTTTAGTATCACTATTGCCATAGTTACAATCATCTATCCCATATATATGGCATTACACTGTATTGTTTAGAAAGAGTGGCTTACCTCCAGCAAGGGTACTGATATTAGACTCAATTCCTCTCTGTATTATCGCGCCGTTATATAATAGATCTGAAGTACAATTGTAGTGTGTGAAAGCTTTCAGGCTCTTCACTCTCTTGTCTCCCGGGAAAATGTTGGAGTTGTTTTCTGCACCTAAAACTAATTTAAAAAAAATTTTTTTTTTTACTTATACATCAGAAATTTTCCAGACATAGTAAAATCAATGTCATTTCTATATGTTTTATCTGGTAATTTACATCGGAGTGCAAATAAATCTGGTAAGACTGAAAAAGAACTTCTGACAACTCATAGAGACATGCAATGAATCATCTGCCCTTTTTTTGGCCATACTTTTTGCAGGTGCGCCTTTTTTTAGACTAGTTTCTCTATGGTGCTAATTTATGATGTAGGCGCATCTCCTTGTTAAATGTTGTGCACGTAGGGGCCACACGGTGGCTCAGTGGTTAGCACTGCAGCCTTGCAGCGCTGGGGCCCTGGTGTTCAAATCCCGCCAAGGGCATAAAACCATCTGCAAGGAGTTTGTATGTTCTCCCCGTGTTTGCATGGCTTTCCATCCCATATTCCAAAGACATACTGATAGGGAAATATGTACATTGTGAGCTCTATGTGGGGCTCACAATCTACATTTAAAAAAAAAAAAAATGTTGTGCACGTGTAAGTTTGTATTGATGCTCCTTTTTTGAACCATGTGCACTTTGCGTTTTTTTGTGCAAAAAGGTGCAAGTGTTGAAAAATGGCTAAAACTTACTCGAGGAAAGGCCTTGGGGCTAACTTACAGTTCAGGCACCCAACAAGCCTATGTACAATTTCTTGCTCCTCCTGGGAGACAGCCGTCAGTCTTTTGGCAGTGATGTTGGGTGGGACCTGGCCGGCACTCTCCCTTACTCCTGACACAGGACCTGCAGCCTAGGCTTTGCCATCCATCTCCCTCAACTGTGTCCCTACCTCCTTCCAATGCCAGCACTGCTTTGGGAAGTAATACTACTCTCCCATGGGAGACCACTACGTCTTCTCTGACTATGCCTCGTTGCCGGCAGGCATGTAGTCGCTCCGCATGTGCCAAACTTCCTGGCCCCCCGCAGCTGTAGCTTCTCAGCTGTCCCCGGCTAATCCACTCACTGTTACCTCAACATTTGCCCTACAGTGCCCTCCACCCAATATCCCATTTTCTCCTCCACCTCAGCTCTCCTACTATCCTGGGCTCATGGACTGGAGGGCATTTACACCTATTTTGCACCTTTTTTTAAAAAAAAAAGACGCAAGTAATAAATACAGTGTAACAAGGTTCTCCATCTAAGGCCTCATTCACATCTGCATCATTAATCGATTCGGGGGAGTCCGCATGGGGATCCCTCCCAAATGGACTACCAAACGCATTTACAAGTGGTGTGCAGTGAAAACACATGGACCCCATAGACTATAATGAGGTCAGTGTGCTTGCCGCAAGATCTTCTCAGGGAACATGCGGACAGGAAAGTACTTCCCAATCTACTTTTCTGTCTGCATGACTCATGCAAAGATCTTGCGGCAAGCACATTACATAGTGTCATTGTAGTCCATGGGGTATATATGCTTTCACTGCACACCGCTTGCAAAGGCATTGGGTAGTTCATTCAGGGTGTCCCCATGTGGAATCCTCTAACAGATTACTGAATGCAGATGTGAACCAAGGGTAAGCTACGCCACCTTTTCTCACCAAAAGAACAAACGTGAGCAGCTTAACAGCAAGTAAAAAAAGTTGCAAATGCTTCATAAATGAAGTAGAGTGCAGAAAAAGACTAGAGATGAGCGAGTAGTACTCGATCGAGTAGGTGTTCGATCGAATACTACGGTATTCGAAATACTCGTACTCGATCGAGTACCACTCGCTGTTCGAATGTAAAAGTTCGATGCAGAACCAGCATTGATTGGCCGAATGCTATACAGTCGGCCAATCAATGCTGGTTCTTCTTCTACCTTTAGAAGTCTTCTCCGTGCAGCTTCCCCACGGCGTCTTCCGGCTCTTCATTCACTCTGCCAGGCATCGGGCCTGGGCAGAGCCGACTGTGCATGCCCGCTTGTAGTGTGGGCATGCGCAGTCGTCTCTGCCCAGGCCTGATGCCTGGCAGAGTGAATGAAGAGCCGGAAGATGCCGCAGGGACCCTGCAAGGAGAAGACTGCACGGAGGATCCAGCCCGACCCTCACTCGTGGACTTGGTAAGTATAATTTGATCGAATGTTGCCTATCCCTGAAACGAGCATTTTCCCCCCATAGACTATAATAGGGTTCGATATTTGATTCGAGTAGTCGAATATTGAGGGGCTACTCGAAACGAATATCGAACCTCGAACATTTTACTGTTCGCTCATCTCTAAAAAAGACCTCAAAAAGGTGTAATACACACCCAAAAAAACACCAGTAGCTTAATAAATGTGTCCCAATGTCTGTCCCAATGACCGTTATATTGAAATCTAGATGATGTCCTGCTTTTGTGCATTTTCATGGATCGCTCTATACACTGTAATATTTGGGAAATCTGTTAAAATAGGTGCCCCTCTGGTGCTAGACAGCCATGAAAAATGGATCTTTTTCACACGCACTTTAAACCTCGGTCATCTGAATGTAACCTTCGACTTTGAAAATGCTGCCAGAATGTGCAATTTTGGCTGTTACTTCTCATAATTTTCAATGGAGAATCCCATAGTGTTGGAAAAAGTTATTGTAAATAGGGAAATTTCACCACAAATTTCACACTGGGCAATTTTTTTTGTCTCTGTATTCTATAATATATATTTTCCAACTCTCCCAAAATATTAGGAAGCTCAAGCAAAAAGTTGTGTCGTCCAGGCGTCCGGGAAAAGTGTGCAAATCTTCCAAGGCCAGAGGAATCGTCCAGCACCCACCGGGCACACTATCGTGGTAGGTACAACGTTGCTTTATGGTATTACATGTTTTATTTGTCTTCCAGCTTCTGAATTGCAAGTAAGGGCATGTTCACACAGCATCATTTTTCCTCATCGAAAAATACAGTTTCAGAAATTTTTCCTAGCTGAAAAACTAACAAAGTCCTATTTCCTCTTCCTATTCACTTCCATAGGAGTTATCAGGTATCAGGTGCCATTGCCTGAGGATCGAGCATGATGATTATTTTTTTCACTAGCATCAAAATCACCTAGAGAAAAAAAATCAGCATCTGCTTCCCATTAAAATCAATGGACACTAGAATCCATTTTAAATTCAGCACCAAATTGCGCTGTGCGAACACACGCTAAATTTAAGCCAGCATTATACCACTGATGATACCATTGATGATACCCTACCTGAGCAAGAAGAGTTCACTTCCACATTACAGTTAATGGATGTATTTTTAGGATGCCAGTTAAAGGTAATATCGTTTGTGTCTGGTTCGGAACGTAAATGGTAACTTCCATTTTCTGCAAAAAAAATAAATAGAAGTCAGTACATTAAAACCCTTTACGGTCCAAATTTGTTTTTATATAAGACTCTCAACATTCGTAATGTCATAAAATTTTTATTTCTCTCGTGACTGGGTGTATGAGCCTTTGGATTCCTTTTAGTACCATTTTTGGGTGGATATAAATGACTAAATTGTTTATAGTCAAAAGAAAATCAAAGTCCACCCTCTTTAAATTCTATGGTTTTACATATTAGGGCATAAAAAAACAAAAAAACATCTGGTCCTTAGAAGGTCTTAAAATGAAGTGAATACAATACAGAGGAAACACAACACACTTCTTTAGAACATTATGTCAGTTCATTAAGGTTTGTTGCCATTCATAGCTGCCCACTTAAGCCCCTCGCAGATAACCGTGGCAGGGATCAGGGTGATATATGTGTTTTTCCCAGATAGCACATTGACCTATAAATATCTATGGGCTCAGGCACGCGACCGTGATTTCCATGGATCAGTGTGCAGGCTGTGAGTCCATGTTGCAAAACACAGAGCAGATCTGTTCTGTTCAGTGTTTGCAGCACAGACATGTCCACCTAGCGAAAACGCAGTATTTTATAGTACCTGCACAGTGGATGGATTCTGGGGAATTCCATCCATACATTGCAGAAAAATATCTGCACCATCTCAATTACACCTATGGGTACACTGACATTTTCCGCGTGCGTATAATTTAAGCAGAAAGTCCATTTTCACTGTGGTTTTCCTACAGCGCTTTTAGGATGTGGCTCGCTATGTGGGGCCTTAACCTTAAAGATTTTAATATTACAATTCCCAGCTCTGTTGCTTTAATGCATACAGTACATAAAACTCTGTGCGACAAGGCTGCTACTGGGGCAACAAAGTGAACTGAATAAGAGCAGTATACACTAATCTTCAGTTTGTTCCCCCAGTCGAAACCTGCAAAAAATATGTATTGAAATGGGTTGTCTAGTGAATAACAATTATTCTACAAACAGCCGAAAAAGGTGAATACACATGAAAAAGACATACTTACCTTGGTAATCTCCTGCCAGTCCCATTGCATCTACCCCAGTCTCCCGTTAGTGAATGCTACAGCCAGTGATGGGTTCCATTGGTTACTTGTCCCTGTGTCAATACAGGCCCACTTCACATCTGCATTCGATATTCCGTTCCAGGAGTCTGCTTGGGGACCCCCTGAATGGAACACCAAATGCCTTAAAAAGTGGTGAGCAATGAAAGCACACGGATCCCATAGACTATAATGGGGTCCGTGTGTTTTCCGCGTGGTGTCTGCACGAGACATGCGGAGATGAAAGTAGTTCTTGAAGTACTTTTCTCTCCACATGACTTGTGCGGATACTGTGCAGAAAACACACAGACCCCATTATAGTCTATGGGGTCGTGTGCTTTCATTGCTCACCACTTTTTAATGCATTTGGTTTTCCGTTCAGGGGGTCTCCAAGCAGACTCCCGGAACGGAATACCGAACGTAGATGTGAACGGGACCTAAGACAAGTATTTCCTTTTTATGGTTGTCCGCCATTCCCAACCTTTTGTATTAATTATTATACAATGGGCAACTCCTTTTACATACACATTTTTTTCCAGTTTCCACCAGGAAAAAGAAACTAAAGACAGATTTTTGCTGTTCCCATTCACTACAGGGGGTCTGTAACATTCTGTTCCCTTTAGTAAAGAAACAAGCATGGCGTCTTACTTACTGGGTGGAACATCCAAGTGTATATTGAAGGTCCTACTGGCAGGACACTCATTGAACCAGCACGTAATGTTTGTTGGAGTACACTTGGCAACATTGAAGGCAAGGTTTAGAAGTTTGAACTCCGTGTATTCTTCAGAACTGGTTATTTCATTCACAATTGTACAGTTCAGGGATTTATTTATAAGGTTTTCAGGAGGATTCACTAGGTCCAAAGTCTCAGTCTGTCCATTGTAGGAAGGGTTCTTCACTGCTATGTTTTCGATGCCATCTGTTACATGATAAAACAGATATTTCAATTTAAAATAATACATGATAAATAATCCATATTAGCTGATAGAAAATGTCCACCTCTGAACACCATTGTATTCTTCTGAACCTAATCGGTTTTGCAGTGTCCCCCAAAAGGACCTTTGCTAAGCCCTAGACCAGTTTATTAATGTGTAATGTGTTTTATAATGTGTTGTATTGCTTTGTACTGGTTTTATGCAGGTCACTCAGGAGTGAAATGGAGTCGCTCAGCAGAACCCAGCAAATCAACTCATCCAAGGAGATAGATAGGTTAGTGTCATCTGAATCAAATCACTGCTTCTGTTGCCGATATATCACTGTTTTGTCAATATATAAATTAGTTCTTCAGAGTAATGAGGGCACAGCCATTGATCCAAAGCTGCAATACCCTTGTTGCTCCAAAAACCTAATTTGCATATTGACAAAACAGGGCTAGCTTTGCAACCGAGGCACCAATTCACAAACGGAAAATTCAGGTGGCCAGATTCAGGTGGCCATACCCTATCTACCTATAAGGCTGGGTTGATATGATGGGTTCTACTGACAGAGAGGGTTGAGGGGATATCGCCACTCCATAGGTAGAGACCACCATTTAGGTGTGTGGAGTCTTATTAAGCCATGAGCACTCCACTGTGCAAAGGAACTTGGGAAGAATATGCAAATCTGACCTCCATAAGGTCGGCATTATGTTAAAGGGAGCGCACTCTATTGGTTTGCTTGACTGAGACTCTGTCTTCCTAATTACATCATGGAAGATAGACTTGCATATTCTCAGTGAGCACCCTCTGTTGGTGTGCATGCCTGAGGCACTGGCTTCCTAATTACATCATGGAAGTCAGATTTGCATATTCTTCCCTTTATCAAGGCATTCCTATGGTAAATGGTTTCTGCCCTGAGGTTTCTAAAAGGTGGAAGGAGTTTAGACGTTGCTAGTTTAGCCCAACCTTAGCCAGTGAGTTTGGGCCAGTTTAAGTTAGCCTATAACTAGCTACAGTGGGAAGGCGCCATTAGCTTTCCCGGTTAGCTAGGGAAACCCATAGATTATAATGGGGTCTGTGTGGTTTCCGCGTGAAACATGAGAATAGAAAAGTGCTGCTTGCAGGACTTTTCCCTCCACAAGTTTTGTGCGGAAACCACATGGACCCATTATAGCCTACGGGGTCCTCGGGTTTCCCAGGTAGCCGCTTTTTAACACATATAGATTTCAGTTGAGGGGGTCCCCAAGCAGACTCACCAAACAGGAACCTGAACAAAGATGTGAACCTGGCCTAACCTGCACAATATCATATATAAAGTAATAGAAATGCACAGTAAGTATATCATCATATCTATATATACTGTATATTGTAATGAATTTATGTTTCAATTATTCATGTACAACTTATTAGCAAACTAACTGATTCACTATCATACTTACCGCAATTGGGCCTAGTAACCTTGTCTAAAAAAAAGGGGAAAAAAAAACAAAATTAGATTAAATTGAAGAGGATTAAGAAAACAACTAAATACAAAAAAGTGATAGAAGTAGGAAAGAAAGAATGAGAGAGAGAGAGAGAGAGAGAGAGAGAGAGAGAGAGAGAGAGAGAGAGAGAGAAAGAAAGATTAAGTTTGCATGCAAGTCAAGTAGTGATGCAATGATTGTGAGTTTGCTTGTCACCACCTTGAGGAGTAGTGGAGACTTCTGGTGTTGCTATGGTTTGGTTGGAATGAATATCTGGAGTAAGAGAACATGAAAAAAAAGAATTTATAGACTATTAAAAAAATATCTTTAACATATATAAATACAGTTTTTACATGAACCAGAGACTCATATTGCTGATCTCTCCCTAGGTTTGTCATCACTATCATATCAATGAGGGGTCACTGTCTCATCTTCTTTCATTCTGGCGGGTTTTAGCGAAATCCTGCGCATGCACAGTAGCGTTCCCGCCGGAGCGCTACTGCGCACGCGCTGGCGGCATCTTTGTGTACTGAACTGCGCGGCAGTATGCTCAGTTCCCATGAGAACAACGCGAGCGTACTGCGCATGCACAGTACAACCGCACAGTTCAGTACACAAAGATGGAGCCGGAGCGTGCGCAGTAGGGAGCGCTACTGCGCATGCGCGGGATTTCTCTAAAACCCACCTGAATGAAAGAGGATGGAGGAAAAACATCGCAGAGGAAGGAGGACGGGTTACAAAGAGGAAAGGAGAGGAGGGTGTCAACGAAGGATGACGTGGACTACTGCACGCACCGCCCACCGTGCACGGTAAGTATCATTTGCATATTCGTTTTTACGGTCAAACTTTATAATGGGGTGGTCTTTTATTAAACGATTAGCGGGGCCGAATAGCCTTTTTAAAGGCTATTCAGGGATATGTTTATCTCATATTGGTAAAATCAGGTGATAGAGCCCCTTTAATGGTTTAATACAAGGACTGTTACAATTCATACTAAGATATATAGGGTGACCTAGATAATCTGACTACAGGGTGTCCCACTTCTGGGAATAGCAGCAATGTAATCTGCAAGAAACCTGATAAGTAAGTTTCTATTCCCTTGCAGCGCCACCATAGGACAAATGAAGCATGACATGGTTATCATCTGGCTGTCCATATAACTCAGGGATCTGCTGCTTCTAAAGTGTAGACACTTTTTATAGCAACTATCCGCTCTTTCTAATAGATGATGGTCTTGGTCAGTAAAATGTCATAGTAGTCTAACTGAAAATGGGTTATGTCATCCAGACTCGCCCTGTAAGCTTTCATGTTCTATCACAGGCATTATATTACAGGCTGCAGGAATTCTGGAATGTTTTTGGTTTTTACTTTTATATTTCAGTTGTTTTCATTAGAATCAATGTGTTTCATTATCTTTTCGTTTAGATTTGTGAAAGTGCATAGCATGTTGAAAATAAACCAAACCTGTACCAGTGACTGCAGGTGAGACATCTGTGGTGCGGGTAAGAAGGGGTGTTTGAGTGCCAGAAGGGTTTGAGCCACCTGTTACAGGATATGAAGCATGAAATGTTGATGACTTCATGGTTACAATGGGCTGTCCTCCCACAAGAGGATTATACATTTATTAATGGACATTTCATTCCATCTATTTGATCAATATTTGTACTGAAAGGAAACCTTTCACCACCTCCAATAACTCCAGCTTTTTGTTCCCTTTAATAGTTCCATTGATTCCAACGCAGTTGGAATTTTTTCCCTAGTCCCCACCATTACTGAGCAAACATTTCTTATACTCTCTATGGTCAGGTGGGCAGTTGTGGGCTGGAACAGAAAGAAAGGGACCACCCACCCGATAGCAAAGGGAATAATTGTGTTGAAAATAACAGCAATGATTGCTTTGGAACGGTGGGGGCTAGGGAAAAAATCCCAACTGCACTGGAATAGGGAAGCAGCACCAATTGAAAGGTGCAGAGTTGGGGTTGCTAGAGGTGGTGAAAGGTCCCTTTAATTGTCTTTATCTATAGTCATATAGACCTAGATAGCCACCTACATGTGGTAAAAATGATAAACATAGATGAAAGCACTAGCTAATTCGATATAGTCTCTTGGTTCTTGACAGAGGTATCAGAAACACATATACCAGTACCTTATGAAAGTTATCCACCACTTTGCTGACACTTTCTTCTATATTTTTTCCATATGCTGACTGCACTCCTTAAATAGGGGTCCAGTTTTTAAGTTAAAGAAGTCCTGTCACCTCTCCTGGCATGTCTGTTGTAGTTACAGTAACTGTATGTCCTCATGATATGACAATTCTGGACGGTGGTGTAACTAGGAATGTCGGGGCCCCGTGGTGAACTTTTGACATGAGCACCCCCCAACCACACAAGTAGGCCTGAAGCCTTCCAGAGCCAGGAGACAGGACAGGACAATAATGTATTAATCATGGTGGACGCTGTCTGCATGCACAACTTTTTACTTTTACCTTAGGGTGAATACAGACGGACACTGAACAGAAGGAGCACCATCTGCATCTGTCAATTAATGTCAATTAATGCTCTCATCTTGTTTATGGATAAGAGCAATGGGCATGAACTACGATAGTATTAACCCACCCTTATTGATCTGCTGACAAGGTGGGGAAAACCTTTGTTACATAATATTCCAAGGGCAACATTGCCAAATTGGATAATTCCCAAAAAATAAATAAATAAATCATAAATGGTATTTTCATTTGAGACTTCATAACAGTATTTTCCTTAAGTGTTCGACAGTTGTAGCTTCTTGGGCTTCTACTTGCATACAGATCTAGTTTGCTCTGTATTTCCTCATAGTAACTGGAATGAATATGAGGATACAATATTTGCCCATTTACATGGCCATTGCTTAACCAGACCTGTGAAAGAGAACATAGTGGTGTTGATGGTTGGAGAAATGGGTGCGTCAGGGACAGCAGTGCTGTTGTTTGCAAGTGTGGGAGCATTCGCAATGACAGTGGTGGGTGCTTGCGTGTAAGTAAGATTCTGATCTGCAATGAACAAAAAGTGGAAAGATTTGCAGTTATTTTCCAAATAAAACCATCTTAGATGTCAAGAACGTGACATAGGTTATCAATATCAACTCCTATAAACAAACTCAGCTCTGATGTATCAATATTCTGCCAACGTTAATGAATCCATAATCCAATGGGAAATTAATCACATGGCACGGATAGCGTATTTTTTGTTTAATCTTCCAAGGGATAAAATCACTGCATGATCATGTGATGTATACAGGTTGCCTGTTGAAAATTCTCAAAAACAGTGGCATATACACACATAAGTAGCAGACCCCTGAAATCTGCATGCCCATCATTACATTATCCTGGCCTCAAGGAAGATAGCATAACAGATGTAGCAGGCTTGTATTTAGTCTTCTCTGAGAATAGGTGTGAACATATGCTAAGTCTTACGTATGGAATACATCCTTATGATCTGCATGCATAGCAAACCTCTCAACTTTCAAAGGATAGAAAGAGGTACAAAATGTGCAGCGCACTATACGTGCAGCGGCAAATTTAGCTCCACCCACTTTTACATTGACTCTGCCCATTTGTAATCATTTTTCTTTGAGCACTCACAGTATACTGCTCCTACAGTCACCTAAAATTATATGCCCCCCACAGTATAATGTTCCCCTCCAATTGGCCCACAGTATGAAGTTCCTCTCCTTATTCCACAGTTTAAACCAGGAGCAAATAGAGGGGAACATTAAAACACGGAGGTAGCTGGAGGGGGGCATTAAACTAGCAGCAACCAGTTAAATGTCCACTCCTCCATCTTTCCCCAGTTTAATGTGCCACCTGCATCTGTCCCCAGTTTAATGTCCTCCCTGCATCTGTTCCAAATTTAATGCCCCCATTTAACTGCCACCAGTTTAATGTCC